>NC_134688.1:87053239-87423239 GCF_050947455.1 Rhinoderma darwinii
TCGTCCCGCAAAAAATAAGCCCTCATACAGCTACGACAATAGGAAGAAAAAAAAAAAGTTAGGGCTTTTGGCAGGTGGGGAGAAAAAAACGCACATTTAAAAAAAAAAAGAAAATTTGCCCGGTCATTGAGGGGTTACACATGTAAATCCAACAAGTGTACAAGACTAAAGAATAGCAACAACATGTAGCCAGAGCATTAACACACTGGATTCCTGCAAGTAGATGGGGTTTCTAGGCAAAGCTTTGGTGGACGTGAGTTATTTCGCGCGGGTCATGTTACTGAAGCTAGATCAGCACTATAAATGAGCCAACTGCAGGTCGGTACAATGGGATTCCAAGGGACGGTAGAATTGGGGTGATAGAAAAGGCTATAGAAATATATCTGCTCCCCAGAAAGTGTCACGATCTCAGGAATTTAGAGGAACTGGCCAGCTAGCGTCCGGGTTCACCCAGGACATTTGTATTTGGCAATATTTTACCACACCAGCCAATGGTACAGAAAACAAAAGTGAATTCTTTAGAATTCCCATTTAAATAGTGCGGTATTGACTGTGCTTTCTGAGAGCACCGTTTTTTATTTTTTTATCACAGCATTGTCTATCCGTAGTGTTTTTGTCCTGTTATTTTTCTCTCATTGCGTACAGTAGGGGGAAAAGCAAATGTAAAATAAATATTTTTCATTTTTATTCATGCATTACCTTTTTCCGTTTTCAACTAGAGACAGCGGATTGGATTTTCTCTCTCGGTTCAACATAGTCTTGTGCATTATATACTTACTGCTATTAACATTCTAGATTTCCAGTAATGACTGTAAATTGAAATTGACACAAGAATGCTATTAAATTGTTGCATTAACGTAGGACATATGGAAACCGTGTAATGGAACACTCTTCACTTCTACTAAAAGCATTTTCAGGAAAAAACAATAATAATAAGAATAACATTGTACACCCCCCCCCCCCCATACGTCCTGATTGCCCAATGGCAACAAATATCTAGAGGAACATGAACTATTAAATAAACCCATTATATATTGCGTATACATAGTAAGTAAGACATAAAAAGGAGGTGTAAATATCTTTATAAAGGGTACAGGTATCTGAAGAAGCTAGTAAAAGCCATAAGAAGCAATCTACTTCATATCACTTTCTATGGGTTAAAGCGCTATTCGTTGTCACCGTTCCACCAGTTTTTCCCATAAGTGTTCCCCTGTGCTTTATACAGGCCTTGACCTGTAACACAAAATCATCCTGGTAAATGGTTAGTTGTGAGTGCCGGCTTCCCTCCAGCTGCTCTGTCACAGATCTGTGCGAATGTTATCAAATGAAACCGAGAAATCGATAAATGATTGCATTGTCAGTAACCCGTTCCCGGATCCGTCACGCGCCTCCAAGCATTTTATAATTCGTAATAGATTTGAGCTGCAACTTTTGTTTAAGGATGTCATCGGTCGCGTTTCCATATCGTCCTCATATTCCTGCTAGGTTCTGATTGGGAAGATGAATGGGCAGCGCTTTATACATAAATATACGAAAATAATTGCATACATTAAACAAAGGCAGACTTACAAAGTAAATATCGATTCCATATAGACTCGATGGATTCGCTGTGACCCTGGATGTTGTATAAGCGGACACTGAAGACGTGATAGAAACATATTTTATTCTGGAATTATTCCATTGTTGTCTGCACAATCATTTTCAATGGCTCCGAATGTTAAAGAGGACTGATACTGTGAATTTTTTGTTTTTACGTCTAGGTCAGACTCTTCACCAGACTGGTCCAATAGGTGCGGGACAAACATAATTTTTACAATACAGCCTGTATACCAACTATAACTTGAACTCGTTACTTTCTCCTTTACTACCTATTTGGTTTGCCTGTAGCTCTTTCTGGTCATCTAATTTGCCAAGTTCCCATTAACCTACAGGATATGATTTTTCTATTACAATTTCTACTGAACTGAGGGCAACATAATCTTAGTAGCAAGATTACATGTTGTAAAAGAACGCTAAAAGGATTGGCAGAATCTAAGGGGTTAAGTCAATTCCGTGTGGACCCATGGTAGATTATGAAGCAGTGAATTAAGTTAGCAGGGACTGCTGATTGCCTCTGACCAGCACGCTGCACCAAAGGCCATCCATCACTTCTGCTGACAGCACTCAAGAGTGGCAGAAATAGCGGCGCAGCATCGGGCAGCAGCATTACTGCTCACAAAATGCTATTAGCAACCCATGTGCATATACCACAGGCAAAACTTTTAGCCTTGTCCAGCATAAAGAAGCCCACCTGATCCCTGCAAGTCATGGAAGTGGTGAGAAAGACGGGAAATTCGATTATTGCTACTATATAGCTCCTTTGTGTTGGGGGATGCGATAGTCCAATTCTTCTTGGTTATTAGGAGTACGGCAAATCCAACAATCTGTGTAACCTTGTGCTCCCAGTACAGGAAAATGTTTACCCCCACAGATCGATGAGATTTACAGGTCAATAGGTTTTCAAGTGTTATGTGTTCAACCATTTTGGATGATCATTGAGGCTATATACAGTTAAATGGGGACCAATGTTTTAAGGGTTACCATTATGGAACATATCTCCAAAACCGATTTTACCCATATAACCTGCAGTAGTATAATTATACCTGAGCTTTGACTGGTTACTGTGGGTGATCACGTACACCCGCCCCCCAAATGCAGAACAATCTAATGTATAAACTCTTTTCCTCTTTAACGGAAATACAAAAACAAAACCTATGTCCTTGAGTTGTCCTTGTGTGAAGGAATTTTCCACTGTGCTATTTCTGAATTATCTTATTCACTCATATAGGGAGCACATGCTGGGTGACAACCACTGGTGGCAGCCATTACAGTGCTCATAGGGGCCACTCAGCTTTCCAAAGACCATGAAAAACATACATGCACATTGTTACTGCTCTGTCAGTATATATATATATATATATATATATATATATATATATATATATATATATATATTTATTTTCATAGTCATCCTGGCACCTGGTCACTATGTTCACACTGCAGCAACATGTTACGGGTTGGGTGAATGGATCCGAAGACAATCATAGGCGACATTTTCACAAAAAAAAATTAATACATAAAGATGATGTCACAAAAGGTTGTGCAAACCTTGACAACAATTATGGAATCACCACAAATAGAGGATATTCACCCAGCAAATCTACAAATGACAGATATGACACAGAACAAAGTTTAATAGCGAACAGATTTTTTTTTTCCAGATCAAGTAGAGAAAAAAAAAAACTGAATCCCTCAACGTTGAGAAAAAAAAAAATGGAATTACATTGTAATTTGGATTTTTAAAACAAATATCGACACAGGTCTAAAAATCGAAATGAGTCAGCAGTTAAAGGGAGTGCTTATAGACCTGTACGAGCTAATGGAAAGTCAACATGATCCCAACAATGGTCACTTGAAACGATGGAAAGAATTATAAAAAACTCTTTCAAGATGGAAATGCAAACAAAAACCAGCACTAACACCTAAACAGAAGAAAAGAAGGTTACAGCAGGCTAAAGAGAAGAGATCATGGGGTGTGGGGGATTGGATGAGAGAGATATTCAGTGGTGAACCATAATCTGCACTGGCCAAGGAGATGATGCTGGAACCTTTGTCTGGTGCCGTTCTAATAAAACATATAAAGATGAGTGACTGAAGAAAACATTTCCCCCTTCATTTATGAACTGGGGTGCATGTCAGATAAAGGACCAGGGGAGGTGACAATCATTCACTAGTGGGACTAGACATGGACCGCACGTCCACAATATATACTTTGACCTAAGTCCGCTAGGCAAAATTTATAAAACTGAACATGAGGTTCTTTGTTAAAATTTTGATCAAATTGTATATAAGCCCACTTGCTACTTCAAGGCGACCTCTTTAAAGTGGGTACCCACTCTATCAATGGCAGCACCACATGGCGGCCACTGCCCCCGCAGCACCGCTCCTGAAGAGGGAGCAACCCAGAGGCCCAAAAGCATGACAATCATTATTTCAACAATCAATGCGCAGGTGTATATAGAAATTTTGGGCACTTTCTTATTTCATCGATAGAAAATAGGTTTGGCGATGATGCATGGTAATGAATATCCTTTACGTGTGGTGATTGTATAATTTTTGCCAGTGGTTAGTATTTTACATATTGGCATCAAAAATTTCCCCTGAACTAACAGTCCATAGAAGAATCCCACTGAATGGTAGTCACAGCTGATACTTACACAAACGTAGTCCTGTTGGCGGGCAGAATCAGACGTGACAAAACAGTCATCTTTTTCCCTTTAATTAGGAGAGAATGGTTTACATAAGCAATGAGGCTAGATGGGCTACTTTATTAGAGCAATAAAGCCGTCTGCTCGTGCCCCTTGCCTCACTGCACCTTCTAGACATACATTAGGACTTGTAACAAGCCATCCGCCTTGTCTTATTGCTACCCAGGCTCTTCCCTGTGCGCACCAGCTTCTAAAACAGAAGATGCCAACAGCACAACATATGGCAACAGCAGAACTGAAATCACCTGCTACCAATGAGTAAGTCTCTCCCACCACACAGCGGTGGTTATTGAAGCAGCAGAATTGATGCAATAAAAATTTCAGGAGAAGCTTCAGCTTTGTTACAAGACATCCCAGAAACTTTCGGGAAAAGCAAACTAATGGGATACATGGAAAAATGAAGACGGAACCATTCACAATGGATGGAAAACTTGTTTCATTATTATAGGAAATAACAACTTTTTTTTTTTACTGTTAACAGGAATTTAGACATTTACATCCAAACATAATCAACATCTGGTCATTACAATTTTTAAGTAAATTAGGTCATTGTATACACAGATAAATATATACTCAGCTGCACTGACGACCCAATAAATCCATAAAACTGAGTCCAATGGTATTGAAGGTGTCCTCCGTTTTTTTCTATAATCCACCTTGAGGAAAGGTAAAAACACAAAGGTACTGGCGCAGCAATGGCTGGGCCTTGTAGTTCTACAGCCATCCCTGGCTTCTTCCGATGTTTTCCAATAAGCCTACGATAGAGGAGACGACAAATAGAGAAGCACCGCCAGTAACTTGTGAAAAAGAATAAGGTATTTATTTCTACTCACAACGTTTTAAAAACAGCATGTAATTAAAAACGTGGCACGCCAAGTCATCCCGACCCTGGGTTTCCCCGTATCGGGTTCTTCCGGGGCAGACAAGGCGTATAACACAAGTGTCTGATAAACGATTGAACAGCCCGCCCTAAAAAATAATCAAGTTGTATTTGTAACATATGTAACACAAACATGACACGTGTAACCACATCATATATAGTATATAATAAAAAAAAATTGTGCATACACACGGAACATAGCATTATCAAAAATAAAATAACTCTATGTTCAGTAAGATGTCTCTGGATGCTTCCGTAATTACGGACAGCTATGGATGCTTCCGTAATTACGGAAGCATTGCTAGGCGATGCCAGGTTTGTTGATGTTGCACATCATTTGTGGTTTTCGTATCCGTATATACGGATGCAGTACGGATTCACTACGGACCATATTTGCGGATATTGTTCCGTATAAGTGGATAAGTTGTAGTTGACTACGGACCCGTATTTACGGATGGATAAAAATACGGTCATAAGGCACTTATGTTGCATGCCTTGTATGCCCCAGAAGAAGCCAATACGGGGAAACCCACTTGGTGTGCCACGTTTTTAATTACATGCTGTTTTTAAAACTTTGTTTGTGAGTAGAAATAAATACCTTATGCATTTTCACAAGTTACTGGCGGTGCTTCTCTATTTGTCGTCTCCTCTATAGCAGGCATATTGGAAAACATCGGAAGACGTCAGGGACGGCTGTAGAACTATAAGGCCCAGCCATCACTGACAACTGCTGCGCCAGTGCCTTTGTGTTTTTACCTTTCCTCAAGGTGGATTATAGAAAAAAAAGGAGGACACCTTCAGTACTATTGGACTCAGTTTTATGGATTCATTGGGTCATCAGAGCGACTAAGTATATATTTATCTGTGAATATTTTGCAAAGAGTTATTTGGGACTACTCTTAAACTCGGGCCACCCCTTCGGTCGACCCTTATGATGAAAATGTGTGCGAAACACAATATATACCCTTATGTTTTTAGGATTTTCTCAGTAATGCGCAAGTGATGACATTAAAGGTGGCGCATTAGTAAGTGTTCTCTCCATCGGATATCCGCATTGTGAGGGGATGGAATGAATAGCGGAAGAATATAATAATAAGTTAGCCAGGCTTCCCATTTTTGGAATTGTTGACACAATTCATATATAGCTGTAATATATCAAAATGTAGTAACTTTTTAAATACTTTGCTTTACTTTTTTAGTATGGGTCCAGAATGCAGCTCGTATTATAGTCCAGAGTTGCATTTACTGGTACAATGTAGCGGGACAGTTCGTTATGTTTTTCTACACCAGATTACGGTACAGTGGCTAGCATAAAGACTACACTTCCCAGAATGCAAAGTACAAGAATGAAATCTGTTATAACAATGAGCCAGCAAGGGATGCTGAAAGATTTTAGCTCTGAAGCCATCAGAATTGTAAAAGCAGCCCTGGATTATAATTATAGGCTGTAACTGAGGAGCAAGCTATGTAAAGCAGAAACGTATTTACAAAGTTACTTAATGGGGCTTCAAGACCAGAGCAATTTTTGGATTTTTCCTCTTTGAGTCCTGCGGTCATAACTTTAACATTTTTTGTTCGACTTATCAGTATGAGGGTTTATCTTTGCGGGACAAGTTGTACTTTATTTAGGTGCCATGTTATGGTTCATATACAACAGCATTTCATTTATATAAATTTTTATTTGGGCAAAAAATTAAGAAAAAAAACTGTGTTTTCTTTTTTTGACAGCATACACCGTTTATTCTAATTGATGCTATACATTTATTGAACAGGTTCTAAGGGTCCTGATGATACCAAATATGTTCATGCTTTGGGAATTATAATTAATAAAGTTTATTTATTTGCGTGTATTGTTTTTACAGATTTTTTTTATTAAACATTACTTTTTTTTTAATGTATTTTAAATTAACATTTTTGAACTATAATGTACAGGCATATATCTAAAGACCAGAAACTGAACCTGTGCATTGATAATACACAGGCAGTTGTTAGGGCATACCAATGTATGCCCTTGCAACAGAAATATGATCAGACCATGGACCCGGGGCTGTCTGCCCATACATGGTGTGGGCCTCGATCGCGTCACAGGGTCCCCTCACTTTTTCCCTTTAAAAGCTGCAATTAATGCTGTTCGCGCGCATTCAAGGGTTTAATGGCAGAGATCAGAGGTTCATCTAATCTCTGCCGTTAGAGCAGGGCTACAGCTGTGTAATGGTGCCATTGCTCCATTCCTGATCGCACTGGCACACTTGCTGTTCCCACGCAATCACCAGGATGAGTGTGCTTGTAATATAACATTTCCTGCACTTTCGTGCCATTCCCGCACCTCCGGTGTCCACCTTTCTCGGTCCTTTTTGTTTAGTTTCCTTACACATCATCATTGCATAAGGAAGGTAAACAGAAAGGACTGGGCTAGGTGGGTACCAAACGGAATTGGGCATTTAACGGCATTTAAATATGTAAAAAAACAAACTTAACTTTTAATTCTATATGTAAATTGAAGTGGTGTTCACAGGTGGACATACTTTACCATGCCCCACCTACTCAAGCTCAGTGGTAAAGATCCAATATTACACATATTTGTAAGAGTTACGAGTGCTGAGGTAAAGGATAATGCTATAAATTGGGAAATAAAGTGGTTGCAACTAAAAGTTTCATCCAATCGCCTTATAAAAGCACAGGAGTGATTCTAGGACATTGGGAGCTTTAGCTTTACATGGAGTGTGAAGGTCACACAAGAAGAGGTAACGGAGTGAACCCTCCATCTGTTCCTTGTTAAGTTCCCCTTGTCACTCCTGAGCCGCAGAGACTTTCATAGGCAGCTCGGTAGCCGCTTCTACATCAATTGGGGACAGTTTGTTTAAACAAGAAGATTAGTTCATTTCTAACAACACAGTATATATTACACCAAAGACATTACAATGCAAAAACATACAGGACATAACATACATGATCTGGTCCACTCACATACATGTGTTGACATGTAAAAAACGGGAATGAACGCGGTAAATATGAATGTAGTGTGTCAGGAACCATTCTGTGGAGTATTAGTCAGTCAGTAGAGGCAATACTCCTATCTCCTGGAG
This sequence comes from Rhinoderma darwinii, assembly GCF_050947455.1. Lineage (NCBI taxonomy): Eukaryota > Metazoa > Chordata > Amphibia > Anura > Rhinodermatidae > Rhinoderma > Rhinoderma darwinii. The sequence goes on from NC_134688.1 coordinate 87,061,513, forward strand.
CTGTGTCCTCACCACACTGTCCCATCCTTTGTTGGCTTGTGGGTTCCTGGGGGATGGATGCATGATACTTTTCACCGTCACCTCCATCCCTTCTCCAGCCAAGGCTTTTCTTGCTCGTTGCTCTGAAAACCTACCAACCCCAATCACCATTTTGACCCCAAGTGTCTTGACAACTTGGCATAAGGCTTCATCACAAATATCCAGGAGCAAGTCCCTCTGTGATTTAGGAAGGTCCGTCGGAGTCAAATTTTTGCCAGATTGATTCATAAATATGAGAGGGCAGTGGTTGTGCACAAAGCAGTGTTTGAAGAAAGTTTCAGGTTGGCCACAGAGGGACTTAAAAAACCCCCAAAAACGAGCACCACTCACCTCGCTGTTGGGACAATTAAAGCCACGTATAGGTCTTTTTGGATGCTCCGCTTCGGGTTTATAGACCTTTCCGTCAATCTGAAGCCAGTCACGTACATGCTTAACTTCCCCAAATGGAACCTGAGAGACAAAATATATTGTGTCCAATGGTGTAAACATAGATTTTGGTCTGTAACATATGCATGGTCCAATGGGGCATAATTACCGATACTGGTGCAACGCCAAGCAATTTGGCGGCAGTGTGAGATGTATTTTTCAACACTTCTCTGTCATAGCTCACAACGCATGCAACTTTGAAGCCACGCCAATTACCCCAAACACTTGTAAGTGCCAGAAATACATGGTGCGGGGCTCCGTCAATATGGCATGGATCCCTTAATTGCAGAATACATTGTTAAATATGCCCCAATGTGTTTTTAGATCAGATATATCTAAGAATACAGCAAAGTCTAAGTTGCTAGTGGAAGATACACATTCTATATATTTTGTTTGTTTTATTGTATTGAAGACATCATTAAAAGTAACTTTTCTTAAAGTTTATGGTGTGAGAAATAGACATATGGATCCTTACATAATAGAATTCAGAGTCAGGGCAATCGTATGAAACCACTAGTTAGGATTTGGCTAGCAGTTTCTAGCAACTCGTAGCCACATAATTCTTCCCCTCAGCTGAGGTATGACGCAGTTTGGCATGATCTCAAAATTATCACACAGCTTAATAAAGGAATGGGGCAGAGAGGTGTAACCAATTATAACAGCCAGCGAGACTGTCTGACCTTTTCATATAGTGTCATTCCTCCCACTCCCAGTCAGTCTCTCCATCTGCCATTAACAGATTTCTTGCTCTTTTTTTTGAGCATCAGTCTCCGTGACAGGCCTGGTATTTATAGAGCTGTGGATGCCAGTGAGTAGGACACCGTTGGCAGAACTGGTATATGGCAGGTATAGTCATAATGAAGTAAACCTTGTCAGATTTATTACAGGAAACGAATGGATGAACAAATGCTTAACAAGTGTCTGTATCAGCGATGAGTTAATGGTGCAAAATGCTGAAGACACCTTTAATTGAGCAATTTTATGCAGGTTAATATGGCACCAACGCAATTAAAAGTGAAAAAAAAAATCAATCTGTCCCCTTGGCATAAATTAACCTCATTCAGTGCGGATCTTACCCCTGTCTGAGCCATGCCGAATGGTCCCGGGTTCATTCCTAAGAAAAGCACTTCCTTTCTTGATTGGCAGTATGTCCGAACATACTTCTCGTGAGGGTCCCAAGCGTACAATAAAGGGTTGTACACATACTTTACAGGATCCTGAAAAAGCAGATTTCCCAGCCTTACGTTCAACTCTAATTCTACTTGTAGGAAGGCATTAGCAGGATTCTCCTCGGCATATTTCTCAGTAGATCCAGTAGCCTGGGACTGGGCGACAATCATTCCTTCTTCTCCAGTGCTGCTGCCTGTAGGACATAGAGGTCTATGTTTAACAGAAAATGTCACTCATCAAAGCTACAGATTCAGTAGAGATTTTTTTTCACTTAAAGCGTACCGAACCTTTAAGGTGACTTTTCAAGCAGGATGGAGAATATTATACAGCAGCAATGAGCAGTGTAGCTGACAATCCAGCACTGGGTGACACAGAAATCTTACCAGCATGTCTGTGTTTCTCACTCTGCTCCTGCTCCCCCTCTATAGACTTCTATGGGCAGCATGTCTGTGTATCTCTGCTCCTGTTCCCTCCTCCCACTTCCCGTCCCCTCCCCATAGACTTGTATAGGCAGGCAGTGAAGAGACACGCCCACACACACTTCCTGCAGTCCGTCTCCTCTACTATGTAACCAGGGACGGATTTTGCTTGACAACATGGGGTGGACAGCAGATTATAGGAAGGGAGACACCTAGTGGCAGTAACTTCACACAGTATTTGCATGGAAAAAAACGAAATTTTAACAGTAAGGAATTACAAAGTTGATATATCACAGGTGTACTATTAGATTACGATAGGTTTCAAACACGTATCTATTTAAAAAAATATTTATTAAATCTTATTTTACGTATTTTAATTTTTGCTTCACTCCACAATAGTGTTGACATTTTTGAGATTGCTCCTGTATTCTTGTATAGATTTGTCATACAGGTTTTCAGTCATCAATTCTCCCCAACTGACTGGGAGGTCCCATGTGTCCACAATTATTCATGAAGCCTCAGCCAGCTCTAGACTCTTTCAGAATACAGGTTCTCCCCAGTGACTTTGCAGTTTAGAATGACATCCCAAGAAAGGACTCGGATTAGTAACTACAACTTATCTGCAGTGCCCAATGGGAATCTGAGCTAGTATGAAATCCATCTCCTGTCTTATCAGAGGCAAACTGGTTCTGTCCACCCTGCTTAGCACTGCAGCTCTGCTCATACAAACTGGCTGCTGTGTCACCACAAGCCCTGTCGGAAGTTTATGGGGAGCTGATCTCCACCACAGCCAGGAAAGAATTGTTATAAAGTAGCAGCAACTAAACTAACAATGAGAAAAGTTATTATGTAATTCAGGATACGGCCAATGAGTGATAGTGAGGGGGCGCCCCTAGAAGATCTGCTTTAACCCCTTAATGACCAGGCCTGTTTTTGCGAAAATGACCAAGAATTATGTTTTGTTTTTTCCCAGTCGCATTGCAAGAGTCGTAACTTTCTTTTTATTCAGTCGACATAGCCGTATAAGGGCTTGATTTTTGCGGAACGAGTTGTATTTTTCAATTGCACCATTTTTGGATACATATAATATATTGATTAACTTTTATTAACTTTTATTTAGGAGAGAGTTGAAAATAAACGGCTATTCCATCATTGATTTTCGAGTTCTAAATTGAAGTTGTTCACCTTGCGGCATAAATAACATTTTATTTCATGGGTCGGCACGATTACGGGGATACCAAATATATAAAAGTTTTATATGTTCTACTATGTTTGCTCAATAAAAACCCTTTAAAAACAAAAAGACTTGTTTTTGCATCGCCGCATTCCAAGAGCCGTAACGTTTTTGTTTTTTTTATTGATGTGGCCATATGTGGGCTTGTTTTTGCGGGACAAGGTGTAGACTTAATTGGTAGTATTTTGGGGTACATGGGACTTATTGATTAACTTTTTGTATTTTTTATGCGGAGAATAGGAGGGAAAAAGGAATTTTGCGGTTGTTTTTTTACGCCGTTCACCCGGTGGTTTAATTAATGTGTTAAATTTATTGTTCGAGTCGTTACGATCGCGGCAAAACGATATATGTGTATGTGTTATTTGTTTTTGACACTTTTACTAATTAAAAACACTTTAAAAAAAAAAGTGGTTTTATATTATTTTTACGGTAATCTTTTTATTTATTTTTTTTATAAACTTTTATTTAAATACTTAACTTTTTTTTTTTTGTCCCACTAGAGGACTTCACTTTGCGATCTTTTGATACTTAGTATATCAAAGCATTATTGCCTGTCAGTGTAACATTGACACTCAATCTATTAGGCCATGCCAATAGGCAGTTGCTGAAGGCAGACCTGGGGGCATTTGTTAGGCTCCCGGCTGCCATGGAAACCCACCGGCGCCCCGCAATCTCATTGCAGGGTGCCAATGAGGTGACAGACAGAGCTCCCTCCCTCTGTCAAGCACATTAGATGCCACGGTCGCTATTGACAGCGGCATCTAATGTGTTAAACTGCCGGAATCGTAGAGCGCTTTGATTCCGGCAGGAGCCAGGCTATGTATAACAGCCGTTCTCCTGCCACTGATCTCATGGGTACTATGGCAGCAGCCACAAGATTAGAGTGAAGGATATATTCGTCCTTCAGCGGATAAAGGGCTATTCCCATCTCAGACATTTATGGCATATCCTATCAGACATTTAGCTTTACAGTCATCAATTCTCCACAACTGAGAATGATATATTTGTAGTTGATCCATTCACTGTCTGATACATATTTCTACAGTTTCTATACATAGGATAACTTGTCTTCGTGTTAGGCCTTGCTAGGGTAAAGTACTGGATTGCTGTCATTATCCTTTGACAAGGGGTTTATCTGATTATATGTAGATAAAGCTTGTACGGGTTTTCCCCTCTAAGACATTACGCCATAATAATTGGAAAAATCATCCCGTACTTAGGATCAGTGGGGATCCCAGCATTGGACCCTCAGAGATGAGACATTTATGGCATATCAAATTGATATGCCCTAAATGTCTCTGATGGGAAAACCCTTTATTTAACTCTCTCATATATTTTGTGTTTCAAATCCTTTCAAGATTATTTTGCTGTCAGTGAATGGAAACTTTATATACATATAAAGGCTGAAAACCTGTCTTGATCATAGCCAACTGACACAGGTGCACAGCTTTCTCACCCCTCCGAGAGACAGAAAACAGTAAAACAGAGCTCTATCCCTTAGGCTGGATTCACACGAGCACATTACGTCCGTAATTGACAAACGTATTTTCGGCCGCAAGTCCCGGACCGAACACACTGCAGGGAGCCGGGCACCTAGCATCATAGTAATGTACGACACTAGGAGTCCCTGCCTCTCCGTGGAACTACTGTCCCGTACTGAAAACATGATTACAGTACGGGACAGCTGTCCAGCAGCGAGGCAGGGATTCCTAGCATCGTACATAACTATGATGCTAGGTGCCCGGCTCCCTGCACTGTGTTCGGTCCGGGATTTGCGGCCGAAATACGTCCGTCCATTACGGACGTAACATGGTCGTGTGAACCCAGCCTTAGGCTCATGCACACGGAAATGCCTTGTACACGGCCCCGTATAGCAGAACTCAGACTAAGTAATGAAATGACAAAACCAGAAGTGGATCCTTAGGCTGGGTTCACACGAGCACATTAACGTCCGTAATGGACGGACGTATTTCGGCCGGAAGTCCCGGACCGAACTCAGTGCAGGGAGCCGGGCTCCTAGCATCATAGTTATGTACGATGCTAGGAGTCCCTGCCTCTCTGCAGGACAACTGTCCCGTACTGTAATCATGTTTTCAGTACGGGACAGTAGTTCCACGGAGAGGCAGGGACTCCTAGCATCGTACATAAGTATGATACTAGGAGCCCGGCTCCCTGCACTGTGTTCGGTCCGGTACTTGCGGCCGAAATACGTCCGTCCATTACGGACGTAATTAGTGTGTGTGCACATACCCTTATACTTCTCCGCTTTTTTGGATCCGATACAAAAGAATGCACCAAAACTGCAAAGTGTGAACACCCTCTATGCAGTAGCTGTGATTTGTAGAACCTGGCAGCAAATGTTTAGCTCCCCAGTCGCACCACCACGTGTGAAATGACACTGTGTAATGCCTGAATGTGCCGAGTCCTCCAGATTGACATGCCCTTTGTAGCTGCTTTTCACTCATTTTATGAGAGTTCTGTAATGCGGACCCCCATTTATTAACTCATTATTCCCTAAGAGTCTTGGAACACGGGTTTTCTAAACCAGACAACCCCTTTAAAAATGAGATATTTTATTTTTTGTACCTGATATTATGACAGTCACCACTTTGCATTTTTTATATTGACATAACAGTTTGAGGTCAGATCTATTCATTTTTAGTGTTTATTCATTTTATATATTTTTACTATCGATCATTCTTTTATATTTCTGTATTTGTCTATTACTAAATATACATTTATGTCCAGGTGCAGGAACAGATGTAGATAAATATTCCTAGAACTGCCTCTCTGGAAAACCACACTGTGGTAATGCATGTAGAATAAATGTCAATGGAAACTTTAAATTGACATGTCTGTAACCTTTGTATAAACACTGCAGTGTGATGTCAGAAGCTGATGATGATACAGAGATAAGGTGGTACATAGGCACTGCTTATCTCCTCCTGCAGAAGTCTAAGTTTGACTCATGTACTGCTCCCCGTTCACCTGCTGCAGTGTGAATGATATCGTTTTGTGTCCCCGCTGCTGCAGAACATCATAACACACACCTCAGATGCTGCAGAACATCATAACACACACCTCAGATGCTGCAGAACATCATAACACACACCTCAGATGCTGCAGAACATCATAACACACACCTCAGATGCTGCAGAACATCATAACACACACCTCAGATGCTGCAGAACATCATAACACACACCTCAGATGCTGCAGAACATCATAACACACACCTCAGATGCTGCAGAACATCATAACACACACCTCAGATGCTGCAGAACATCATAACACACACCTCAGATGCTGCAGAACATCATAACACACACCTCAGATGCTGCAGAACATCATAACACACACCTCAGATGCTGCAGAACATCATAACACACACCTCAGATGCTGCAGAACATCATAACACACACCTCAGATGCTGCAGAACATCATAACACACACCTCAGATGCTGCAGATCATCATAACACACACCTCAGATGCTGCAGAACATCATAACACACCTCAGATGCTGCAGAACATCATAACACACACCTCAGATGCTGCAGAACATCATAACACACACCTCAGATGCTGCAGAACATCATAACACACACCTCAGATGCTGCAGAACATCATAACACACACCTCAGATGCTGCAGAACATCATAACACACACCTCAGATGCTGCAGAACATCATAACACACACCTCAGATGCTGCAGAACATCATAACACACACCTCAGATGCTGCAGAACATCATAACACACACCTCAGATGCTGCAGAACATCATAACACACACCTCAGATGCTGCAGAACATCATAACACACACCTCAGATGCTGCAGATCATCATAACACACACCTCAGATGCTGCAGAACATCATAACACACCTCAGATGCTGCAGAACATCATAACACACACCTCAGATGCTGCAGAACATCATAACACACACCTCAGATGCTGCAGAACATCATAACACACACCTCAGATGCTGCAGAACATCATAACACACCTCAGATGCTGCAGAACATCATAACACACACCTCAGATGCTGCAGAACATCATAACACACACCTCAGATGCTGCAGAACATCATAACACACCTCAGATGCTGCAGAACATCATAACACACACCTCAGATGCTGCAGAACATCATAACACACCTCAGATGCTGCAGACCTCCTGTATAAAATGAATGAGCCGCATATCCATCAATGGCGCACAGCATCCGTTTTTTTTTTAATCATAGTTCTTGCCGAGATTTTCTTAATACGTTTTTACACACATGATGCAAACCCTTAGGGTCAATGCACACGATGCATATTACGTGCGGTTTTGCCGCGCGAATCACAGCGTAATACAGAACCAGCATAGACAATGAGATTCCTGGAAATCTCATGTACACGCTGCAGTATTTTCCCGCACGTAGATTGACCCGCGGTGCGTATTTTCAGAACGGCAGCATGTCCATTTATCTTGCGATTCCGTTTGCGAATTCTCTCTTCCTAGTTCAGGAGAAATACGCAGCGTAAAAACGCTGCGATTTACGCAGCAAAAACGTAAAAAAACATGCCGAAAAACATCAAAAACGCACCCTCAGGTGCGCTTTTTTTATGTGAATTTCTTGCGGTATTGCTGCATATTTTCCGGAGCAAAATCCGCAACGTGTGAATGCAGCCTTATACTGCGAGGTGTGGCCAAATCACAGCTGATCGCCGGGGCTTAGAGAAGACAGACCTGTGCGATCTGCTGATCGGTTCACTTGTGTCTATTTACAAAGGTGATGTCATGGTGAGAAAACTGCAGGAAAGCTGCGAATAGACAGGACAGGCATTTCTAGACTGCACTGCAGGACATTGTAAAATCCTGTTCATTACAATGTCACATGAATGGTAGGAGAGAACTACCAAAATGTTATTACTGTAAGTTTCCTCCCAAACTCCCAAACCTTCACTGATATGTAATGTGGCTCCAAGATAGAATATTAGATTGTGAGACCATACGGAACAGGGGCTGTAAATAATCACTATATATCTGTACAGCGCTGCGGAATGTATTGGCGCTATGTAAGCAACAGAAATAAATAAAGTTTTTTTTAGTCCTCTTTCAGCAAAAAACAACTCAGCAGACAGGACTGTGCGGAGAATGACGGCATGTCACGTGATTTCCCGTCTGCTTCCTGTTAACCCGCACAGCCCCACCACCGTACGCTTCCCATGGTGCACTGCAGCTAAACACTAGAAAGCAACCCACGCCACAAAGGAATGTTGTACTAATATTGAGACAACTACAAGAGCGCTCAGGGACTGTTCACATAGCAAACAACCGGACACTCAGAGCCGCTCCCCGCACACATTACTGGCAATCCTTAATAGGATATTTACCTCAGGTAGATGCTCGACCCTAGTAGGCTAAAGGACCTTTGATGATGTCATGACCATGTGACCAGTCACATGTAGGGAGGAGGAGTCAAACTCTGGGCTGTGCCATGGTGTGCAGGCTTTTTTTTTTTTTTGCGTCAACAGTATAAGAACGAACGCGGTATTTGGAAGATGATTGTAGCAGAGTTCTGTGTGTGCTGTACACGTAGCAGAACTGTGTGTGAAATGTGTGCACAGTAGAGATATCTATGTGTGACAAACATGTAGCAGAGTAGTGTGTGATGTATGCACAGCAGGATTAGATATAATCTGCATGTAGCAGAGCTGTGTGTGATGTGTGCACAGTAGAGATATCTATGTGTGACAAACATGTAGCAGAGTAGTGTGTGATGTATGCACAGCAGGATTAGATATAATCTGCATGTAGCAGAGCTGTGTGTGATGTGTGCACAGTAGAGATATCTATGTGTGACAAACATGTAGCAGAGTAGTGTGTGATGTATGCACAGCAGGATTAGATATAATCTGCATGTAGCAGAGCTGTGTGTGATGTGTGCACAGCAGAGCTAGATATAACCAGCATGTAGCAGAGCTGTGTCTGCACAAGCAGAGCTATCTTATACATGTAGATCTGTGTGTGATGTGTTCACAGCAGAGCCATCTATAACATGCATGTAGCAGAGCTGTGTGTGATGTGTACACAGCAGAGCCATCTATAACATGCATGTAGCAGAGCTGTGTGTGATGTGTACACAGAGCCATCTATAACATGCATGTAGAGCTGCAAAATTGCAAAATATACTGCAGTTTTTACCACCCTATTGAACTCAATGGGAAAAAAAACGCATCAAAAGTGCAACGATTACGCAGCGTAAATTGACATGCTACGGATTAAAAATCTGCATCATGGCTGAATCTCTGAACATTTTCTTAGCGGGTTTTTTTCTGCAGAGTGTGGATGAGATTTGCTCTGCTGCTCCTGTAATACACTGCAGATTTTCCGCAAAGAAACCAGTTGAGGAAAATGACACAGCTAATCCGCCCCATGTGCACATACCTTTACAGCAGCAGTAAAGTAGATTAGATTTCTACAAATCTCAGGCCCACTCGGCGGGAAAAAAATGCAGAAAAGTGATGCGGAAAGTGTTCTACGGTGCGACTTCCAAATCTGCAGGATGTCAATTTATGCTGCGGGTTCAGTGCGAAGATGCTGCGTGTTTGGGCCATGGACATTGAGATTTGTTGCACTTTGTACAGCGTTTACGCAGCAGAAAATCTGTAAAGACCAATGTAAATTTAAAGCACATAGAGTTTGCTATAATCAATGCTACACACTAAAAGCGCGCGGAAAATCAGGGTTTCCTCAGCAAAAAACGCACTATTTGCTGCGGATTTCTGTGACTTATTTACCGGCGTTTTTTTTATATTCCGCTTCAGATTTTCTGTTGCTTCTCCTGCTGCCATATCTTATAGTGGTCTATATAGTTGTGTACTTAGATGTGATAGATTACGGGTGGATCCTGCGTACCCGCTGCCACTGAACCGGTCAGTCCCACGTACCTGACAGGAACAAGATTTAGCGCTAGATACAGCTGATATGTATAGAGAATGCACAGCAGCTGTATCTCAAAAAGTCAAACTAATTTTAAATAAAAGCTACTTAGAAAGTTTCACTAATCACTGAACGTTTTATAAAAAAAAAGGCCTTTAAGGTTCACACCCTCAGACACTTCTGCCCATTCTCCCTCCGAGTGGCGGTTATCTACCGCCCCCTGGCTAACCCCGCCAGTTCCTGGATAGCTTTACTGCCTGGCATTCACATTTCCTATCCTCTAAAATAATCACTCTCATCGTGGGTGACTTTAACATCCCCATTGAAAACCCAATCTCCGCATCTGCCTCCCAGTTTGTATCTTTACCCTCCTCGCTAGGTCTGTCACAACTTACTAACTCCTACACATGAGGACGGCCATTCACTCGACCTGGTTCCGTCTGACTTTAATTATTCTCCTCTCCCTCTCTGACCACAACCTTCTCTCCTTTACCATCAAAAATTCTCTGCCTCCACAGGACATGCCTACCTATCAGACATACAGAAATCTACATGCCACCAACACTCAGCAACTCCTAGACAGTCTACAGTCCCATATCGCTCACCTCTGCCGTCCCAATCCGGCTGCCAAACATTACAATGAGACTCTCAAAAGTGCCCTGGACGAAGCAGCGCCCCTTAAACTTCGAACCTTCCAACACAGTTGGTGGCAACCTTGGCACACAACTCGTTTTCTTCAGTAATTCTCTAGGTGTGCTCAATGTCTGTGGAGAAAATCAAATCAGCAGATTTCTTCCATTACAAGTCCATTCCCAAAACTTACAACTCTGCCCTTCACCGTTCCAAACAAGTCTATTTCACCTCCCTCATCTCCACACTATCGAATAATCCAAAACTTTTTCATACTTTTTATTCCCTCCTTAGTCCGAAAGTGCAGACGCCGATCACAGATCTCAGTGCTGAAGACCTGGCCAGTTATTTCTAAGTTAAAATTGACAACATCCGGCATGACATTATCTCCCAGTCCCCTAGTAACATCGATCCCCTTCCCTCCCGCACTCCCTCCTCTTCACTTACCCAATAACAGAAGAAGAAAAAGTCTCTAGACTCCTTTCTTCTTCTCCCCGCATTAGTGACTCTATTCCCTCACACCTTGTCGAGTCTCTCTCTCCGGCTGTCACTGGTCACCTGCAGTAACTAAACTATTTAACCTCTCTCTTTCTTCTGGGATCTTTCCCTCCTCTTGCCGTTATAACCCCTGAACTGATAAAACAATCTCTTGACCCATCCTGCACTTATAACTACCGACCTTAATCTAATCTCCCCTTCATCTCCAAACTTCTGGAAGGCTTGGTTTACCCTCGACTAATCCCCTATCTCTCTGCTGACTCTCTTTTGGACTCATTGCAATCCTGTTTCCACACTCTACAGTTTACAGATACTGCTCTTACTAAAATCTCAATGAACTAACGGCAAATACCCCATGCAGCGTTTCACACTGTAGACCACCAACTCCTCCTCAATATGCTCCACTCTATAGGCCTTAAAGACGCAGCTCTCTCTTGGTTTTCCCCCTATCTCTCTGACCGCTAGTTCAGTGTGTCATTTGTTGGTTCCACTTCTTCTCCTCTTCCTCTTGCTATCGGGGTTCCTCAGGGATCAGTCCTAGGTCCGCTCCTCTTTTCTCTATACACAGCCCCTATTGGACAAACTATCAGCAGATTTGGCTTTCACTTCCATCTCTACGCTGATGACACCCAATTATATACCTCTTATATTATTTTATTATATACCGTGACATCACCCCTGCTCTAATATTAAACACCAGTGATTGTCTGTCCGCTGTCTCTAACATCATGTCCTCTCTCTATCTGAAACTAAATCTTTCAAAAACTGAGCTCCTTGTGTTCCCAGCATCTACTGACCTCCCTAAACCTGATGTCTCCATCTCTGTGTGTGGCACTACCATAACTCTATAATTCTGTAACACAGGTAGATTGCATGGGCATGTGGTGCATGTGCCATTGGATGGCCTCATTAGCCTTTCAATAAATTCATAAGGATTAATCCTTGGGTACTTCCTGACGCAGGTGCCGAAACGCGCGTCGTGGTGCTGAGATGTTTATAGCTCATCCTATCCCCATCATGTCCACTTTGGATTAGTTATGTATACGTTTTTATAATCATTTGTGTGTGGCCTTTTTTAGATACAAACCAGAATTACTATATTTATTTAGCTATACGTCTATATCTGTGGGTCTTGTTGCACTTTTGCACTTTATTGTGGATATGACTGTGGTAATATGACCCTATGTGTGGAAAAATATTTGGATATACTTACATCTGGTTACAGGAGTTTGGATTGGGTTTTCACCCTTATTTGGCTTTTTTATAATTTTTTTTTTTCTTGGGATACTGATTTTTATTATAAATTGCATGGTGTAGATTTTTTTGGGTGGTCCGGATTTTTGTAATTTCATATATATATCCTAGGCTGCATGCCTGCTGTCTTGGGGTTATGTTGGACTCAAATCTTCACTTTTTTCCTTATATTCAATCACTTGCACTGGAACACAATACCCCGGACCATCAGATTAGTTTCCTACATCCACAGTTTTAACCGTGCCCTGAAAACACATCTTTGTAGACAGGCCTATAACATTCCCTAATCTGACTCCTTCCTTTAATCCCCTCCCACTATATTATTCCTCAGACCCTGACCCCTTCATACAGCAGTATCCCCCACACTCCTTGCACCCTAATGCACTTCATGTCCGTCATACACAGACACTGACTGGTGACCGGCTTATGCAGCTTTATATGTACTACCCCATGTGTATAAAAGATGGCTGGACCATTGTACTGAACAAACACTTTTTTACATTTTGTGTCTCCCCTATTTCCTCATACACTATATGGACAAAACTATTAGGACACCTACACATTACACCTACAGGAGCTTTTATGACATCTCATTCTAAATCCATAGTGATTAATATGGAATTGCCCCCTCCCCCCCCCCCCCCTTTGCAGATAAAACTTCTTACACTCATCTAGGAAGGCTTTCTACAAGATTTTGTGTGTCTGTGGGGATTTTTGCCCATTTATCCAAAAGAGCATTTGTGAGGTCAGACACTGATGTTAGATGAGACGGCCTGACTTGCAATCTCCGTTCTAGTTCATCCCAAAGGTGTTGGATGCAGTTGAGGTCAGGGCTCTGTGCGGACCCGTCAAGTTCTTCCACAGGAGACTCACCCAACCTCAACCATGACTTTATGAACCTTGTTTTGCACTGGGGCACAGTCATGCTGGAATAGAAAAGGGCCGAACCCCAAACTGTTCCCACAGAGTTTGAAGCTTTGGACAATTGTCCAAAATGTCTTGGTATGCTGAAGTATTAAAATTTCCCTTCTCTGGAACAAAGGAGCCTAGGCCAATCCCTCAAAAAAAAACCCATACCATTATCCCTGCTCCACCAAATGTTACAGTTGGCACAATGCAGTCAGGCAGGTAACGCTCTCCTGGTATTCACCAAACCCAGACTCATCCATCAGACGGCCAGATAGAGAAACGTTATTTATCACTCCACAGAACACGTTTCCACAGCTCCAGAGTCCAGTGGCGGCGGCTTTACACCACTCCATCTGACACTTGGCATGGTGCTTGGTGATGCACGCAGCTGCTCAGCCATGGAAACCCGTGCCATGAAGCTCCCGGGGCAGTTTTTATGTGGATGTTAATGCCAGAAGAGGTTTGTATCTCTATTAAGTCAGAAGAGCGTTGGAGAGTTTTATACACTATGCGTCTCAGCACTCAGCAACCCCGCTCTGTAACTTTACGTGGTCTGTGACTTTGTGGCTGAGTTGCTGTGGTTCATAAATGCTTCAACTTTGTAATAATATCACTCACAGTTGATCGTGTAACATCTAGGAGGGAAGAAATGTCATAATCTGACTTGTAGTAATGGTGGCGCCCTATTACAGGACCACGCTGGAGTTCAGTGATCTCTAGAACGACCCATTCTTTCACAAATATCGGTATAGGCAACTGCATGGCTAAGTGCTGGATTTTATACACCCGTGGCAATGGGACCGAATTAAACATCTGATTTCAATGATTAAGAGGTGTGTCCCAATACTTTTGTCTATATAATGTAGATTGTAAGCTCTTGCGAGCAGGGCCCTCACTCCTTCTATTTGAATTGTTCATTTGTTTTATCACTATGTAATGTTTGATTTTCTATGTACGTTTCCTCTGAAATATAAAGTGCTGCGGATGTTAGCGCTATATAAATAAAGATTATTATTGCTATTTGTTTTGGCATGTAATGTTTATGTAAGGAAGGAGATAAGCAGAAACAAGGAACCTATGCTGCCACTTATCTAAGGGAACAATAGAATGTGGACAGGTTGATATCCAACCCTTCTCCAATGTGAGATCCCATGTTCTTGAACATTTGCTTTTCACATACGAGGTAAAGGACCGGACCTCCTGCAATCAGCGTAGCAGAGAAGCTGAGTATGGGCAGCGCCCCTGTATGGCAAACGTGGGCTCTATCGCTGGCTGCTAGTTAGATTGTGATTTTAAAGTCCGGCTGTAATTCAGGTAAATGGTGTCTCTCGAGCAGGAATGAGGATGAAAGTAATGGCTACCAACATAAAGTAAATGTATTGATAGTTCTGGGATTTATAGCTGTGCGGCCATACAAAAAAATGTTGAAAAATAATTTGTAAAGTATAAAAAATTATTGACATAAAAGAATACAATTCTTATTCTGCAGCTGCAGGGCTAGATATGATCATCACCGCAGATAAGCAATTTCTGAAGTGTTTTTCCTGTGTTCTTTGGCTGTGACCTGAATTTTTAAAGGGAACACGTCGCTAGAATTTTTTTTTTTTTTTTGAGTTAAACAGTTAGTGTATACATGATTAGACATTTTTATAATTTTTTTTCATTTTTTCACAAGTCAGGAAATATTATAAATTAGATTCTAATTTATAACATTTCCCTGTGCTGGTCACTAGAGGGAGCAATTCCCAAAATTGCAGCATTGGCATGTGGTAAAGCAACCTCATTGCTTTATGCTGCAAATTTGGTGTAAACACACACGCTCTAGTGTCCTCACACAATCCCCCCTCCTTTATCCTGGCTAGTGCCGGGAGAAAGGAGGGGATTGAATGTTCAAGTCTCCTACATTGTGTGCCGCCATTTTTTGAGCGAATACACAGTGGTAATCAGACACTAAAACACGAGCATACACAAACATAACTTACCTGCTCCTACCGCTCCCTCCGGTCCGTCCGCTCCGTCTGCTCCCTCCGCTCCTAGTGCTTTCTTCAGAACACGTCAGAAAGCCGCGACCGGAAGTAGTCATCTTACTGTCCAGCCGCGGCTTCCGGTCCACAAGAAAATGGCGCCGGATGTCGCTCAGCCGAAGACCTTCCATTTGGACTGTGTGGGAGCGGCACATGTGCCGTTCCCACACAGACGGCGTACAGCATAGTGAATGGAACGGCTCCCGTTCGCATTCTCTATGGGGATGTATGTGCCGTATTCCATGTCTGTATGTGTCGTTAATCGACACATACAGAGATAAAAAAAAAATGGCAGTCCCCATAGAGAAGAAAAAGTTGTAAAAAAAAAAGTAAAACACAAACACACAAATAAATATATATTTTTTTAATAAAACATAAAATGCAAATTGATCGAAAAAATTTTTTTTGCTCGACACCCTTCCTTTAACAGTAAAGTTGAAAGCTCTATTCAGTCCTCTTGGTTAAATTTGTTTCTGGGGAAACTGGGTGACTACCAGTATATCCACAGTTAGAGGTATCACAAGGGTAGTCACACAACTTTTACAGACTCCTGCTTCCATATAACTGCATAACGAGGCAGATTTACCATTCAGGGG
The DNA here is from genome assembly GCF_050947455.1 of Rhinoderma darwinii. Classification (NCBI taxonomy): domain Eukaryota; kingdom Metazoa; phylum Chordata; class Amphibia; order Anura; family Rhinodermatidae; genus Rhinoderma; species Rhinoderma darwinii. The sequence continues at coordinate 87,077,638 of NC_134688.1, forward strand.
TCTGGGAAAGCTGGATGAGAACCCCTATGGGAGCTAAAATAAGTTGTCCCAAAACTCTCCTAATAACAGTAACATTAAAGTTGGCTACTGTGAGAAATTCCTTTTAAAGGTTTAGAACCTGCCTGTTTAACAGGTAGTCTCCATTTATTTTGGTGCTTTCATCCTAAAGTACTGCAAGAGAGGATTATCAATATTAGGTAGGCCTCCATAGGTGCATGTCAAACTGTAAGACTAAAGACTCGGTTGATTCTGTCCATTAATCCTTGACTGCCACTCAGGACTTCAGCACCAGCTGAGTCTGCCCCAAAGATAACATGTTTATGTTGTGATAGCGGGGTTAGATGGCATGACTGCCTGTGACCCAACCATTGTCAGTAGTGGAGACCTAGAGCCCGTCACAGACAGGTCCTTGAAGAATGGAGGCCAGTAGCCACTTGTTTGCTGTCAATTTAGCAGATAAACTCAATTGTAACCCACATGACTTATGATCCATATAACTTGTGAGTGTATCCCCCTACTCACATGTCTAGATCTCTGCAGTAGTGAGGACCCCCATCATCCTAATATGTCCAGTTCCTGCAGCATCCTTACATGCACGCTCTATTCACAATTATTGCGTAAATGGATGTTTTTTTTTGTGTAAATACATGTTCTATTGTAAATGGTGGCATTTCAGTTGTGAGATGAGTTGTGTGTATATATATATATATATAGATATCCATTGATATTACCTCATTAGTTACATTTTAATTATTAAAGCTAATGTCTGTTTATTAAGCCTGTTACTAAATGATCATACTGGATATCATGTGAATATTATGCACTGCTTTGTGTACTGTTTATCCAACCCAATAGTCAGATGATGTTGGTAGACAAAAGTGTAAAGGCTTTAACGAAAAAACGAAATTTAGACGGAAGAAAATAACCCACCGGTCCATCCAGTCTGCTTTTTTGCATATACATATATGCATCAATATATTTTTGTTATATATCCCCCTTGTTGTTTCATTCTTGACATTTTACAGGTATTTATTTATTTATTACTATCCTTTAAAGGGGTTCTCCACTTAGGACCACCAGCGATCAGCTGTAATCTGTGGGGAAACCTAGCAGTAAGTGTTAATTTTCTCTGCAGTGCCACCACAGGAGAAAGTAAGCATTACACAGTGCCCATTCAAATGAATGGGTTGTCTCTGTAATAATCCTCTAGAGTGAGAGATGTTCTTTGTAACCGCTCTCCACTTTGGCCAAGTGATGAGGGTCCTGAACAGGGGACCTACTATATTAAAAGGGTTTGTCCAGGATTTCAAAAACATGGCTGCATTCTTCCAAAAACAGTGCCACTCCTGTCCACAGGTTGTGTGTGGTACTGCAGCTCAGACCCATTCCCCCCAATAGAGGCGAGCTGCAATACCAGACGCAACCCATTGACAGGGGTGGCACTGTTTCGATTAGAAAACATCCATGTTTTTCCAATCCCCAACAACCCCTTTAACCAGGAATTTCCTAATAGGGTTTATGAAAATAGGATTTCTATACTGGACAATACCTTTAAAGAGGCTCTGTCACCAGATTTTGCAACCCCTATCTGCTATTGCAGCAGATCGGCGCTGCAATGTAGATTACAGTAACGTTTTTATTTTTTAAAAACGAGCATTTTTGGCCAAGTTATGACCATTTTTGTATTTATGCAAATGAGGTTTACAAAAGTCCAAGTGGGCGTGTATTATGTGCGTACATCGGGGAGTTTTTACTACTTTTACTAGCTGGGCGTTCTGACGAGAAGTATCATCCACTTCTCTTCAGAACGCCCAGCTTCTGGCAGTGCAGACACAGCCGTGTTCTCGAGAGATCACGCTGTGACGTCACTCACTTCCTGCCCCAGGTCCTGCATCGTGTCGGCCACATCGGCACCAGAGGCTACAGTTGATTCTGCAGCAGCATCAGCAGGTAAGTAGCTACATCGACTTACCTGCAAACGCTGATGCTGCTGCAGAATCAACTGTAGCCTCTGGTGCCGATGTGTCCTCGCTCGTCCGACACGATGCAGGACCTGTGAGTGACGTCACAGCGTGATCTCTGGAGAACACGGCTGTGTCTGCACTGCCAGAAGCTGGGCGTTCTGAAGAGAAGTGGATGATACTTCTCGTCAGAACGCCCAGCTAGTAAAAGTAGTAAACACGCCCCGATGTACGCACATAATACACGCCCACTTGGACTTTTACTTTTAAACACACCCACTTGGACTTTTGCACGCCACATTTGCATAACTACAAAAATGGTCATAACTTGGCCAAAAATGCTCGTTTTTTAAAAATAAAAACGTTACTGTAATCTACATTGCAGCGCCTATCTGCTGCAATAGCAGATAGGGGTTGCAAAATCTGGTGACAGAGCCTCTTTAAATAAATTATAATAATATTAAGATCCTTATTATATATTGGCTCCCAAAAGAGCAGACTATACAGACATGCAAATATCAACAAACTTCAACAGCAGCCCCTAAGATCAACCCTTATGGGCGGATTATTTTTTTTTGTAATAGTTCAAACACGGCAGATTCACTGCAGATTTTTTCGTGCAATATCCATACATTTGAATAGGGCCGTCTCTCTGCAGCATGTGCATGGATGTTTTGCAATCTCCATTCAGGTGAATGATCAAATCTGCCATGTGTGAATATACCCGTAGAAAGAGTATTACATGTGTTCTTTTATTTCATCCAAAATTACACAACAGTTCAGTCCACAGGCACACTGTGTACATAGACTTCAATGGATGCAGCTCGTCCGTAAATTGTAGTATGAAGGTACATACCTAAATAATACACAGAAAGAGATGTTTCCAATGTGCACTGTCAGCCATCAGGGTCGGACTAGTTCACCAAAGGATCTTCCGGTGGGTTAGTCCTTATTGATGACATAGATTGTATGTGAAACAACATCAGCAAAATCTATACTTAAAATAAGACATGCACATGTTCTGTATAAATGAAGGGTGGGCCCGCAGAATCACTTCCTCTTGTAGGCCCAAGGTACTCAAGTCCGATGCTGACGAGTGATGCTTTCTTTGGTGGAAGCATCAGAGGGTACACTGAATTCATCACAAAGCCATACTCCGTTATATTTACGATGAATACTATTATATTATTTTACATAAGGCCCAATTTCCCTCTTATCTAGGGTTATCCTGTAAGGATTTTATGGGATTTGTGTTTTTGAAGGCTTTATGCAGATTGTATTGACTTGTTTTGTCTTTGTTTTGCAGTGTCTGCAATATTCATATAATGGAATATCACAATTGAATGCCGTATTACGGTCTTTACACCGGCTATATTTTTTGGAGGTTCGTTATTCAATGTTTGAGTGTAAAGTGTTTCATTGCATAGTCATATACTTCATAACATGATATTGCGTATTAATATGGGTTCAAATTCAACCGGGGCAATATCACGCTTGCTTGGTTTTCCTCCGGGTTCTCTGTGTTATCTTGCTGCCAGTTTTGTGAAACTGCCGCACATGTTATTAGATGCACAGCCAGTGACGACAGAAATAACATATAACTGTATGTGAATTTTGAGTAAGTCGCATATATCAGTGTACTCCTCAATAAATGCCATTCATTTCGGCCATGTTCACACAGTGACCCATTCACATGCTCTGTAATATATTTATGCAGAATAATGAACGCTCAGTGGATTTTAAAATCCACGCCATGTTTATTATTGCTGTCTATTCTGCACTAAAAAGCCACGGATTGGATCCATCGAATTACATGCCAATCTGCGGCAGAAATCCAAGTTTCTGCTGCAAATTTCCTCCGCAAATTATCTTTAAAATCCATGGCGGATTTGCCTAGTGCAAATCCTGACCGTGTGAACATACCATAAGGTATAGGACACAGAAGACTGAACTAAAGGACAGCAGTATGATGCAACGCTGTCAGATTAATGATTCAGGTGAGGGGGAACCTGTCCTTCAAACATTCCACTTCAGAGCAGAATACGCCTAATATTCTTAATTGTCACATAATAAATACAATTTTACACCTTACAGTACAAACGGGCAGATTTACTTTTGTTGTTGCCCCAGAATTCTGGTGTAAGTTGCACTTTTGTGGCGCTAATCAATTGAATTGCACCTCACTGGACACTTTTCAAAAGTGTCTAGAAAAGGTGGTGTAAATTAGATGAAAAAATTTTGGCACAAAAATCTGGCATGAACTAAGCCAACCAAGAGGTAGAGCATATTGTCTGACATGTATAGAAAGTTGCGCCAAATTGATCACATGCCACTGTGATCGATTTGGCGCATCTTCTGCCTGCCTGGTGTATGTTTATACTGTCTATAAATGAGAAAGTATTAATAAATCTGCCCTAATGTGCGTGCCATCTCACCATTTAGTTGATCATAGCGTGTGTGACATGGGGAATGACGACATGAGCCATACGTATCAGTGAATATATTCTGTCTACAGTGCTGTAGCGCCAATACTATATAACTAATAAATATGTCATTGTTTTTGGGCAGTCCTGCTTTACATTTATACCATGTCACTCATTATTCCTAGATGTGATCATGTACACAAACAAGTTGGAAGGATATTCTTAAAACAAACATTTAGTTCCGCAGCGAATACCGTGAGTTACTGCATTACATAACAAGATAACCGCTTGTGTGGAAACGTACAGTACCCACAGTTGTATAATGTATGCTATGTAATGTGCTAGGGTGGTTTGCAGGTTATCTTCCGGTCCTAGAATGCAATTGGTTATCATCCAGAAAGACAGAGGAAGGGTTAACCCCTCCCCCTACACACTATACTTACAGATGCAATGAACGGTGAGACCCTGCATTGTGCATAGAGCGCCATCTATTGACTAGCAGCTATGAGCTGTAAAGATCTTGTTGGTGCTAGTGAATAGTCGATATGTTAGTCATCACAGGGACCTCTCCCTGAGAAAGGTTAATGTGGTTGTAGCCCTGCAAAGGACTCTCTCTAAATAGTCCTGGTCAGAATATTTCATAGAATTGTATAGTAAGTGTGAATTTGTACACATCTTATTCTCTGTTAATTCTCCAAAATGTGAATCACTGATCGTCGGCGAATCTCGGACTTGGCAAATCGATTTTACCGTAACTTTCGCTATTGAATTTATTTCCAGATATCTGGTGCCATTATTAAACACTACATTGGAGAATTATCTGCTGTTCCTACATATTCCTATATATCTACATATTTGTACCTATTCTTGGAGTGATATTTTGGGCAGATTTATGAAGGTGTAGGAGGCTTATATTTCCCCTCCCTATATTATGGCATTTGCCCCCTTTTCTTCCCAGCTGCGAGCATTAAGTACCATGTCATGGCGATCCAGAAGGGAGCATGGCATAGAGCCAACGTAGAACCGGACCCGATGGATCCAGGTGATGAGGGGACTTTGAAGGGGTGACGAGATATTACAGTTTGTCTGTGTTTAGCTCTCATACGGGTTCTGTCTCACCATTATCACCAATAAATACTAGTAATGTAGAGAATGCACCTGCAGAACAATGAATGAGACAATCAAGGTTATACATAGATCAAGCATATCCAGCAGCTAGAATGGTGTAGTGTGGTCTATGGGCGCAAATACAGATCCATGACCACTCACACATAGTAATAGGTCTGAGAAGGTTCATCAACCAATGATAACTCAAAATCTTGTTATTAACCCCAACTGGGTCCATGACAAACACTGCATTTAATGGTCATCTCAGTGCTATCTTCTCAAGTAGTGTAGTATTTAGCCAAAATAATTGTGGAGGTGTGCCATTAAAGGGTGAATTAGAAGATATGGACGGTATCCCATAGACCTATTTGACCAAATTCTGATGCAAATCTAACCCTTGATACCTTCCTAAACTAATTCCAAGAACAGCATGTCAATGCCCTTATGCTCCAAAAAAATAAAACTTTCTGAACTATGGGCCCTCTTCACAGAAGAGGAAGGACAGTTGGGTCTTCAGCAGGGCATGAACATACCAAGGATGGAGGATGCACCGGCTGCTATTATGGAAAGGAGGGCCAAGAAAAAGGTGTGAATCATAGTTACATTGACAAATGTCCAACACGTTCAACCTCATCACTGTCTATTTGAAAGCGTATGAATCTTGGGACCCTAGTGAATTTCTGAAAGGAGAATTGAGAGGTAAGTGTTCATGATGCATCCTTGTTGGAGGATGATAGATATCAGTCCCACATAAATCTTTATAAGGTATCCTTGATATTTGTTCCCCCAGTGCTTATATACCTCAGGTGCCCCCTGGAATTAAAAAGGGTGTGACGGAAGCAATGACTGATATGGTAGGTACATTGTGAGGATATGTCCTTGTACGTGTCCATGACTTATCTGAAGAACAGGCCAGTGTCTGGAAATGTGTTTTGTGCCTCATAAAAAATGAAATGCATATGTATTGGATAGCACACTCTACATATTTCATCCAAAGCTCTGAAGGGGGAACAGCAGAGCATTTCACAGATAACCCATTCGCAGCGGTAACAATACAGAGCATCAGTCTCTTCAGCTTCAGTCATTTTGTCTCTCATTGATTGCTATACAGAGGAGCCTTCATTGAAGTTGATTAGAGGAAAAAAAAAGAGTGAGGGAGGGCAGGAATAGAAAATTGAGAAAGAGGTGAGGAAATTAAGTTGGTAGAGGGAGAGATGAGCATAATGAAAAAATGAAGAGGAGAAGTGAGGAGGAAAGCAGAAGAGGAGAAGTGAGGAGGAAAGCAGAAGAGGTGGGGGTGAGCGCTGCAGGGAGAGCGGAAAGGAGATGGATAGCTTTGTCCTGCAGATGAACCCGCCCGGCAACACGGAGGAAGTTATGAAGGATTCATCAGTCAACACACGTCCCTGCGCTTCCCTGAGGTGCTGCTCCCCTACCTCCAAATCTCATTTATATCTCAGAGGGCGGAGGGAACAGATCCGCTGTTCAGTTTACCCATGGACACCCTTTTGCATTTGGGGCACTCTGCCCCCCTTTTTTGGTATTTAAGCTTTGTTAGATTGTTAGGGTTTAAAGGCCATCAAGCACTAACCCACTTATTCCCTGAGTCAAGGCACTGTTAAGCAGATTTGTGACTAAGACACTACACAGCACTGAGGCACTGCATTATTGGGTGTCCTTAAAATCTGCAAAACAGCGCTGGGTTCAGGATGTAAGTAAGTGACTTGCTCACCCTCAGTCCTTCTTGCCCTTTCCTATGCAAATGTTACAGTCATGCAAAAGTGAATATTCTGGGTATAACCTTTTTGTGCCATAATGGGTTTACAGTGCATCTATAGTGGGGAGGGTTAATAATTAGGGCATATAGTTGTGGTGGCACAGACTGACTGGTAGTGCCTGGGCATGTGTCTCTATGGCTTAGACATGTTATATAAGCATGCCTAGATCACTGATATCACATGGGTCACCTTCTGAAGTTTTCTATAAGGAATAGATGGATGTGTAATAATCAGAATTTCAGCTCATACGTGTTTTATGCTGAGATATCACACTTGGCATTACGCATAAGTTGTGCGCCACAGATGAAGGAATTGTTTTACCTAATTTCTCTTTTTCTAATGTTTAGAATTGGTAAAGGCCTTAGAGGTCATTTGAAATGTCTTTCTTTATTTCTTCTCTCGTCCTCTTTCATTCTCTCGTTGGTTCTTTCTTTCTTTCCTTCGTTTTTCTCTCGTTCTTTCTTTTTTTTCTTTTCTTTTCTCTTTCCGCTATATTTTTGATGTTTCTATCAAAAATGACTAGTGACCTGCAGAAGTGTCATCTCTGGTGCCTTGCCATTGTATTTGTAATTCTAAGAGTCAAAAATTTGGTATTACGTATAAAGAGTTAATTTACGTGGCTCGTGTTATTTGGCTTATGAAGGAATACTGCTTAAATCTAAATGTATGAAGTGTAAACAATAAAATAAGATATTACTTTATATTCGCTCCATCTTCTTACATCCAGTCATCATTGTCTATGACTTTGCCCTCTTCTTTGTATTATGTGGCTCTTTCTGCAATGTGTTGGCCTCTCTCTGCTTTTCCTTTATTAGATATTACTATTTTTCTGCCTTTTCCATTTATAATTGAATTTCTATTCTTTATGCTCTCAGCTCCCCAAAGTCCTTGGGTCCAGTATCTCTTCTCCCCTCTGCCCTGATTTCTTTCTTATGTCAGTGCCCATGTGTTTGCCCAATGGAGAGGAATGGGTCTCTGTACCGAGGCCATGACTGAACTCTTGAACCGACAGAAGATAAGTGAGTGGTACAGGGACCCATCGCTCCTGCTTCGTTCTCCTGCTCATTTTTCTCTCGCTTTGCCCCTGGAGGGGATTATTTCAGCAGAAATAGATGGGAGGGGAAGCAGGGAACAAGTGTAATGTTGCTGTGAGCATCAGCTGAGAGGGTTGACTGGAAGGGGTTAATTAGGGATAAGCGTGTAAATCTTGGCATCAGAGGGGTTAATTACTCTTCTTCCTAAGATCTATTAAACAGGGCCCTGCGGCATCTAGTCTACCTCCTGTTTCCTCTATTTTCCCTGTACAATGCTTAATGTTTTCCCCTTTTATAATTTCAGTGATTTTTAACCTTTTAATTGGCACGATTGACGGCAATGGCTTTGTACAAAAATAAGACCTGGAGTAAATTTGTCTAGTTTTGTCTTCTCTTACCCATCTCACACACACTCTTGTTTTTCCCTTCCATTGATAAAATAGGATCTCGATACTTTATTAGTTTTGTGTTATTTGACAAAAACCAGTATTTTTTTGGGTGATTACAGTGCAGAATTTATAGCAGATACTATGACTTAACATGAAACTGTCTCGTGATGTTTAATATTAAATTCTCTTGCTTACGTTGTATTTAAATGTATTTTTCTCAAATGTATTATTAATTCTTCTGCGGATAACATAGATATTACAGTCATCTATTAAAATTTGCCAAGAGATCTTGATCAGCGGAAAGGAAAATAGGAATGAAGAACAAACAAAATTTGCCGCTAGCGCATACTACTGCCGGTAAAAATAATAAAATAGGGACAAGGGTTATTCCATATCATGAATTAAAGGCATATAGTAAACAGAATTAGTAAAGCGGCCATTCATTTAAATTCATTGTTTGCTTTTGTGAACTATTCAGCGCCCACAGTGTAATTTTATATCGCAATAAAAATATTTTTCTTATTGTATTTATGACCCAGCATTGTGGCATGTATATAGCCTGAGTTTCTATCCACCTGCCGTTTTTTTTTTTTTACCAGGTAGGTATTTTGTGATATTGACTAACAGGTCATGGTTCTGATGTGCCTGGACTTAGAGCAAATCCTTATGTAGCAGCTTTTACTTGCAGGACAATCCTTCTTCCACTTTACATATTACTCACCTTGCCTGAGTTTAGTGGACAGTGTAACATGAAATTAGAGAACAAATATGATGTATGGCGGCAGTTGCACTTAAGAGGTCATAAGTGAATCTTTATTACATGTTTGAGAGGGCGAGACTCATTGTTCATACAGCTAAAAGATTGTTGATGCTATCCACAGGTATAATGGCTGGGTTAGGAATTGATGCATCAGAGCAAAAAAGTGAATTGGGAACTTTTCAAAAAATTCCAAAACTTTCTTAAAAGTTGCCTTATTGTTTGTTAAAAGGCTTTTCTTCTCTTTGCTGTGAATGTTTTTGATATACGTGTTCTTTTCATTATGCCGACTGTATATCTTGAACTGAAACCCTCGTTATGTGTATGTAAACATCTTTTTAAAAAGAAATTCGATTTTTTTTATTTTTTATTACGTTTTTAAATGGAATTTTTTTGTTGTGTTATCATGTCAGAGGTGTGATTGTGCCATTTTAAGAAAACGTTGTTATCTCGGTGACACATTGTTGCCCGTCTCATATCATTGAATGCTGTGTTTGAACAGGTGTGTGGTATAGAGCTATTATTGTGCTTTTCATGGAGTATAAATATTTTGGCTTCTTTTGTCACTTTGTGATCAGTGTATTTCCCCTCTTCTTATAAATATTAGTTTCCCATTCTGATAAATGCTTTAGTAAAGTTTTGTTTAGCAGTTTTCCTCTCTGGAACCCAGATACCCCTAACAGGTCGTGTTTTGAGGCTTTCCATCTGTGAGAACAGATAGGTTAATTTCTGACCCAGTCAAACAGATTAATTCTCTTGAGCATGATTAAGGAAATCCTCGAAAAATGACTTTTGGAGGTAATTGAGGAGTTTAGTTGATGAAACATTAGGAGTAGTATTGTCAGTTTTGGGTACATCCAATATTGTAATCTCCATAGTTCTAGATTTCAATGTTTAGCGCTTTCACTCTATTGAAGGTATATACTGTATATAGCATATTATATCACTAGTTTATCTATTCTATAGTGACATATATGATACCATATACATTTAGGAAGATATAAAAGAATCCAGGTTAAGCCCATTGAAAATGATTAATTCTGTGATCCATCGGAAAATGATATTACCATCACCTTTCCTGATATATTTCACTTTTTTCAACTTCTCGGAGTTATTATTGTTTTTTTTATTTTATTAGCTATTGTTAGATCTTAATGTTTTCTCTTTTTAAAGTCTTTATTGAAGTTATAGCCTTTCTGACTTGCAATCTTGTGTTACATTAAACTATGGATCAGTGTATAACTTCTGTTATGTGATTATGTTAGCGACTTTCATGAACTTTACCAATATTTGTATTCTATTTATTATAATTATTAATAAGATTGTTATTATATTAATCTTTATTCAACCCACCAAAATATAGTAAAAAAAAAACAAGTCAAAATCACAGCATTGCATTTCACTCCGGAAACAAAGATTTTGTTATAAAAAAAAAACCCCAAACATTGCTATTATTCCTATGCAATATTTATATTTTACACTTGTTTTTTTATGTATCAGTTATACCGGGCAAACGAATCCAAGAAAAATAAAATAGTGTTATCGCTAAGCATCACTTTCTTTAACCCTCTGAAGCAGGTCTTTCATCAGTCAGTGGTCATTTAGAGACACATTGAGATGCATGGAGCTTTCAATTAGTCTTATAAGTGTCTGACTGTATTCAGAAGTGGACTTGCTGTCTGGAGAGATTGCAGAGTTGAGAGAGATAAATTACAAAGTCCCATAATACACACAGATTTCATGTTTAATTAGAAAACAAGTCATTTTCAGGTGTTTGGGACGTTACTGTATAAAGAGTTAAACCTTACGCATTTTGCATCATTGTTTATCAAGCTGTAATTTATAGTAAAAACTGGTGTCCAATTGTAATACATTTTTAAATACAATATCAAACAAAATTTGTAATTTTTTCATGAGAAATTTTTATTGTTGATTGACTGCATTTAAAACAGTCACTATCTTAAAAAAATAAAATCTTCTGTCACCTTGATACCGACACAAGTCCAATTAGGGTTGTGAGGAGATTTGCCACTTATAAGCTGTCAAGCTCTCAGTGAGATCTTGCACTTCCTGACCTGGAGAATTTGAACCCTATTGAAGTTAGTGTATGAAACATGTCAGGAATGGGAGTTTAACTACACAGATATTGCAACTGAATTTCTCAAATTCTGAGAGGGATCCCATCTGCGGATGAGCCATCTATACCTGCACTGAGCCATAAACTTTAACCATTCTTCTTTGGTTATAGTTGTTTTTTTTTGTTGTTGTCAGTAATAGTGCAATTTCGACATTTCGGGGAGAATTGTACATTCAATATGTAATGACGATGTCTGCGTATAATTTCACTAGTTTTAAATCTAATATGTGCCACAAAACAGACCTACGCTATTCTACATTTATCAAAATTTCCCTTGTATCTTCGATTTCTCTCCTCTTTTCCAGAATTAGGCACTTGCTGCGAAATATAGACTCTAAAACCATTGTCATATTGTCACCACCTAGTGCCGGCTGCATGCGTGAAGCCACTGGGTGGTGAAATTATGGCGAATAATTAATGAACATTGAGAGCGGACTGTCTCATTATCTTTTGCTGATTAAATCATTTTATTTTTTTAACTTTTTTTGTGTTACATGTAATCAATTTATTAAAATGAACCAATCATTATCTTTTGCTAAAATACAGTAACAAATAATTAACCCCTTCCCGGCCAGACACTGGTGCTGTAAAGTCAATGGTAAATGGCTGTGCACGTGTCACGTCTGTTCAGGGATCCTCCCTCCAGTGCTGACCTCTGAACCTGGACCTGGGTTCACATCGAGGTCATAGAGAATGATCGAGACCTAATAGACAAGGAATGGGAGAGTTCACAATAGCGTAAGTGGAAAACAACTAGGCAAATAGAGGAGAGAGACAAATATATATGAGATATTGAGGAATAAACAAGCCGGGAAGCGTTAAGATGGATTCTTTCAAATAGCGGAGAGGGATTTCTCTTTTTAAATGGCCAATCAAGTTAATGATCAGTTTCGGCGATTACGATGTAGTTAATATTATTTGTAATGAAGAAGGGATTTCATGATAGGACCTATGTTATAAAGTAACCAGCAAGTCGTTTACACAATAATATTCCTGTTGACTGTCCCTGGTTTGGAAATGGACGTTTTAAGACAGAATACCTTTGTGCGATACAAATTATCAGACGGTCAAAGATAATGCTGTAGATGAAGCAAATTTAAAATGAACTTTTAGATCCAAGCTAACCTTTCAGGTGCTTATATCTAATATATATATATATATATATATATATATATATATATATATATATATATATATATATATATATATATATATATATATATATATATATATGTGTATATATATATATGTATATATATATGTATGTATATATACATATATATATGCCCATATCTTGTAGAATTAAGAATCTATAAATACACATATAGATGTAGCAGAGCTGAATTTGTCTGTGAAGTTGCTTTTTCAGGTTAGTGCATTTTGCTAATTCTTTGTTAAGGTAGTTTATCTGTAGTGCTATGGAAAAATGCAGATCATCATTTAACAATGAGTTGTGCAAAATTAAAAATTCAGCTCTGCTACATCTGAGTAATAAAACTATGCAATATCTCTATGTGTGTGTGTATAGAGATAGATAGATTATTTTTTTCCCAAGTGTGTCATATATAGATTTTTTTTCTCCAGGTGTGTACTAATATTAGCTATTTCTGCATCATTTTTCTTTTAAAAAAAAATCATGTATATCTGTTGCTTTGATGCTATTTTACATGATAGTAATATAACAGAGCGAAGGTTCCCAAACCGTTGATGTAAATTTTTAGCTGAGCTGCTGCCCTCTTCTGGCCACACCATGAATTTCATTCTGCTAGCGCGCAGTGATGTGTCATAGACTTTACGTTTTTGTAATGTACTGTATTGCTGTATTATGCCCCAGCATGCATAATGTGTTCTTTATAATGAGAGCTAAATGTAATTACTGCTGGCAGCTGAAACTGCGACGGTTCTCAGCGTTGCAGTTTAAAAATAACATGAAATGGAGATTATTGCTTAACTAAGATTCTCCAATATGAGAACATACCTCATTACCAATCTAACATATATGTTATGTGCTCCATTCATCTGTAGAAAATATTATTTGATGTAGAAAGGCAATATTTTCATTCAAGTATTTTAGAACATTTGCAAATCATATTATTTACAACTGTAGAGCTAAAATAACAATCGAAATTAAAGCGCACCTGCCAGGGAATTAACCTCTATATTGCTTCATGAAGTGACTCTACGAGATTTCAGACTGCTGGGAGAGATTTCCCGGATAAGCGATAGCTGTGAGGAGTAAGACATGCCATTGTTATGTTTTCTATGTGTTATTTACAGTAATATTTGACTCATATATAAAGGATTTTCTTCTACATTGAATAAGGCGTCCCTCTAATCTGCATTCATGTCTATATCAGGTGTGAGCATGCTCAATTTATATCATCCTGAAAAGCTTATTGACTGGTCAAATCTGTTCTGCCCTCCTAATACAACATTGAAATTGCAACACCAATAAGGAAAAGTTTTGGAATGGTGGAAATCACAGGATCGATAGATATGCTAATGATATGCAAATGATAAAAAAAAATGGAAACAAAATATTCCAAACATCTTGATTTATTCAGTATCGAGTATGAGTGCCATGCGCAGAAATACACGCACTTACACGCCTTGGCATGCTATCAATGAGGTTATTAATAATTGTCTGAGGAATGTTATGCCACGCTGAATGGACTTGGGCACACAAATCATCAAGATTGGCTGCTGGCGACTCCCCATGCAATTGCCGATCAATGACGTCGCAGATATGCTCGATGTGAGACAAGTCCGGAGACGCTGCTGGCCATGGTAGCACATTTAGGCCACGCAGGCTGCTCACAGTAGCACGCGCAACATTCTGATGGTTTCTGTTGACACTGGTTGCCACCCTAGGTTTGGGATGTGACGTCTAATTTCACTTGCAGTATAGAATGGATCACTACGCGCGATTCTTCCAATCAGATGATCCGTTCATGCAGAGGTTCGCCTCCGCGCACCTCTTGCTGTCATTCCCTTTCGCTGTTGTTCTCCCAACAACCTTGAACAGTGGTGACATCTTGGCCTAGGCACGTAGCGATCTGCCAGAGTGATAGACCAAGGTCTCTCAGTTCAAGGATTCTGTCCCTTTCAGTTTGCGACAAGTTGAGATAACTGGCACATTGATGAACAGGAGGCATCACACAATCATCCCACACCACCTGATCCCATTTTTGAGGTTTCACGTGGCTAAAAACTTTGCTTTCAATCTGGCTTTTATGCCCCTCCACATGCCACAGATTGGAGCTAGATGCTTGAACATTTGATCATTTTCAGCGACACCCGCTACTTCCTCAATTTCGTAACCTTGCGGTTTGCCCTTGTTGGTGTTGCAATTTCAATGTTGAGGAGTGTAAATTCAAAATGGCAGCAGCTACAGGCTTAAAGGGACAGTTGAAATGTAAATTGCTACCAATCAGATTCCACCTCTCATGGACAGCTACTTTACTTTTCACGTGCACCAGTTTTGATACATCACTGTACATTTGAAGTTTGCATTGGGGACTATCAGCTGGTTCCTGTGCCTCCATTGTTGGGCCTATGCTTTCGGTGATAGCTGTCATGAGTGGGATAAGTGTGAAGATGCAAATCATTCAGCAACAGCTCATACCAGGTAACATGGCGATTGCGCTACAAATAGGGGTTCCCTGCCGTCAAATACGATTCGGTCTCTAGTAGACCGTATATAGTAGCATCTTCCTGTTATTTTAGAATACATTTCTTAGTTGTACTTTACATTTTTGCAGAATAACTGAAGCGTTATTTTTTCCCCATCATCCATGGTACTGTAATAGTGGATGCAGTAGTGACATTTGAAACTCGTAAAGGTACAGTATATATTGTCCTATCGCTGTAAAGGAATAAGATAAGGACGACTCGAGACCCAGTTTTGCAAATGTAATTGCTCACATACTTATAGTTTGGTCTACAAATGTCCCTAGAAGACTTTTATCATCATAAAGTCCTTATCATTTCTAGAGAAGCCAAGTCATTTTGTGTATTCCAATTAGTTATCATTGAAAATATACAAGTATAATTTTTTTTTCAAATGGTCTACATTTCCTATTGCCCAATATATACAGGAGCCCAAGTAATCTCTTGTAGCTCATGTGTGTACTGAATGACATGTGGGACCTCTGAACTCAGGGATTAACTTTTCTGCAGTCTGGAAGACTTAAAGGGATTGTCCGGTTCTAAATTCTAACTTTAATTTGCTGGAAGTGGACAACCCCTTTAAGCTGGCTACAGATAATAGTTAGTGGATTCCATCAATTTTGATGGGGTCTGCCCACTATCTAAATTGTATGTCTGCTATAGAGAGTAGCAAGTTTGGAGCATGTTGGTGTCTGGCTGACACTTATCTCCCTCTCCTTATGGCAGTAAACATGCATTTGGTGAGTCAGGGTTGTTTTCCTGATCTTGGTGTATAACCAGCTTAAATTCAGTGAAATGTATCAGGCTGTAGAGCAGTAGTCTCCAACCTGTGACCCTGCAGAAGTTGCAAAACTGCAACTACCAGCATGCCCTAAGGGTATGCTTCGAGTTGTAGTTTTGTAACAGCTGGAAAACCCAAGGTTGGAGATTATTCTTGTAGAAGATGGGGCGCCGGAAATTCATTTTCATTTGAATTGTATTTTTATATATATTCATCAGAGAAGGTTGAGACAGTTGAATAACTTGGTAACTCTAGTGGAGTTCTAGGCAGTGTCACTTGCACTTGTTATTTCGAGGTTACTCTAGTGAAGTTCAGAGGGTATGTTCACACGCGGCTGATTTGTCCGCGACCATCCCATTCATCTGAATGCGGTTTGCAGAAATTCATGCACATGATGCAGAAACAACCCCATTCACATGTATGGAACAGATTTTCAATGTGAATTAAATATTCGGCAAATGTCGGGGATAGAAAGGACTGGGCATGTTAAAAATTTTTTTAGCATCAAGAGAGATAAGCCGCTCTCCCCATTGAGAACACATGCTTGGCCTAACTGAGTGTGCATGTATATGGGTTTATAGCAGTGTATTGTATTGAGATTTTTAAATCTGTAATATAATTAGCTTTTTTCTTATTTAGTATTATTAGTTGCCATCAAGTCTTCTTCAGATCCAGGTGACCATATGAAGAGTTTTCCTCCAGAATGTCTTCAGTTTTTTTCTTTAGGCTTTTTGATGGCATGTTCTCAATATCTGTGTTAGTTTTCTCCCATCCATCCATTTTACTATTACTGTAAATATTTTTGGAAAAACTTTTATTTTAATAAATAAATAAATAAATATATATATATGTTTACTTTTTGACTTAGATTTTTTTGCTTCTTTTGTTAATCGGTTAAACCACTGATGCTATATTTTATGCAATTTTTTTTACAATTGCTTTATATATTATAAGAAATGTAAGGGATCTTTTATGCACAGTACATGGACTTATAGATAAACTAATGCAAAACCATAATGTGTGTGTTAGAAAGGTTAAGATTAGAAATACCAAGGACTCGAATATCAGTGTAAGATTCAATAAAAGTGCGGAGCTTGAAAGGAAGCAGCGAGTAGTACAATCAGGTCGTATGTGTCGGCGGTGGAGGCGATACAGTTTGTGAACACAAGATTGAACAGGAACAGTGAACACAAGCAGAGAGTGAGAAGAAGAGAGATGCTTGTATAAGAGGCTCATTCCTCATTCTGTTTCTGCTCTGCCGGTCAGACAAAAGATGTATTAAATGTCCTCATTAGCAGCATATTGAGTGCTGAAGTGGATACAAGTGCTGCTCCATCAGAGAGCCGCTGGCAAGTGTAGAGGATACCCAGGGAGTGTATGCCTGCAAAGACAGAATGAAGAAGAGACAGACTGGCAAAAGTGCCAGTGGTTCTGAACAGGATGGTCATGTAAAGCAGTTGTGCTATACTCTTCAGATTTTTGCCATTATTTTAGTGTATGAATACATCATTTTCCCGTAATTTTGGCTTTTCACAGAATCTAAATATTTATTGCTAAATATCGATTGGCCGCAGGGAATTCTGGGCAAAAAACCGCACCAAATTGTGGTGCAGTTTTTCACTAGGAATCTCCGCTGCGGTAAACTGCAGCAATAGCCGGCCTGCTGGCAGGACGTTTGATCCCAGACGACCACTGCAGCCTGTGATTGGCTGCAGCGGCGGTCACATGGGATAAAACATTGCTGCTTTTCTGATGCAAAAAAAACGTAACATCTGCTATTTGTTGCAAGTTTTACCTCCCATTGAATTCAATAGGGAAATCCCACAACAAATAAGCAGCAAATACAATTAACATGATGCAGATGAAAAAAACGCACCGCAGGTCAATTTCTGAGCGGGTTTTCCGCTTATCATTTACGCAGCGTGTGGATGAGATTTGTTTAAATCTCATCCACTTTGCTGCTACTGTATTATGCTGCAGACTTTCCGCAACTAATTCCGTTGCGTAAAATCTGCAGTATTTATGCTACGTGTGGACTAGCCTGATATCTGAAACTAAATCTTTAAAAAACAAACACTTCTGTGTTTCCACCTGAACCTGATGTCTTCATTGTCTCCAAGCTCCTCGGCAGCACATCCGCTATCTTGGGGTTATATTCATCTCAGATCTTACCTTTATTCCATATATTCAATCACTTGCACGCTCATCTCACCTTCACCTCAAAAACATCTTCGGAATCCCTTCTTTTCCGACTGTGGAAACAGTGAAAACTGTGATTGTCCTACTAATCCATTTTCGTCTTAACTACTATAACTCATTACTAATCCGTCTTCCCCTCACTAAACTCTCCCCTCTCCAATCTATCCTGAATGCAGCAGCCAGGCTCATCTTTCTGACCAGTCACTGCACTTGTTGCCAATTAACTTTAGAATACAATTTAAGCTTATTACTCTTACCCACAAAGCTCTCCACAGTGCTGCACCACCTTACATATCGTCCCTCATGTCTGTCACCCTACCCATACTCTACGTTCTGCCAACAAACTAAGATTAACATCCCATAATCCGAACCTCCCACTCCTGTCTCCAAGACTTTTCTCGTGATGCACCAGGCCTCTGGAATGCAATATCCCAGACAATTAGATGAACCCGTTAGTGTCCGCCAATACGCCTTTTCACGGCGGCCACTGACAGGCTTTATTCTGATGCATATGCCTTTTCATGGCGCTGCATCAGAATAAAGCAGCGCCGCCGGGAGCAGTTAAAACTCCCTGTTCTCAGCTACCAGAGGTAGCTGAGAACTTGGGGCAGCGCTGCTTGAGTGGGTGGATCAAAATCCGCACGTTAAGTGTCAGGGACTTCCACAGAGTCCCGGATCAGAGCCTATACTAGCGCTCTGCCCGGGACTCCGCTGTTGGGAAGACCCTGACAACACTGTCCATATATGGACAGAGATGTCAGGGAATTCGACAGAGTCCTGGAGCAGAGCCCATACTAGCGCTCTGCGCGGGACTCCGGCTCTGGGGAAGCCCCAGACATCGCTGTCCATATGTGGACAGCGATGTCAGGGAATTCCACAGAGTCCCGGAGCAGAGCCTGTACTAGTGGCTCTGTGTCCTGCGGGCTGCAGATGACAGCCGCCGCGGGCCGCGTGCTTGAGACCCCTGCTATAAAGTGTAGTTCAATAGTAAGATCAATCAGGGAGGGCATATGTGACTAGATTTTCCTCTTACTTGGGTTGTAATAGAAATCAATATAGCTGGCAGCTTGGAACATAACTGCATGAAAATAAAGATAAAAAATATTGTACCCTCTAAGGCCCCATGCACACGACCGTAAATTCAGCAGTAATTACGGCCCCATTCATTTCTATTGGCCGCGGAGACCTTTCCACATCGCTACGGATGGGTGTCCGTGCCGTAGAACTGTGCTGGGAATTATGGAGCATGTCAGTTTTTTCGTGTTTTACCGGCCATACTCCCATACTTTCCCAAAAAATGCGACCGGCCGGCCGTGCCCGCATTCGCAGGCCGTGATTACGGCCATGTGCTTGGGGCCTGAGACACATTCCATGACAGTTTTTGTTCAAATCTCCGTATTGTTTGAGTTTTAATAAGATTTTGTCTTTATTATTCTCTATGTTAATTGATATTTAAGTGACTGGCTGATGCTTGTGTAGTTCTTGGCCTCTAAATTATTATACTTTATGCTTAGCTGTGTTTTTATGCTCAAAATAAGTGCTGTAACTCCACAGTAACAAGTCATTTTTAAACCATAGTTATAAAGTATGCACTATGAAAAGATATATAAAATTGTAAAAAGCAGTAAAAAATATTATTGAATCATATATAATAGAAACATTGAAATGGCATGAATCGTACAATAATCTGACCTTTTCACCGGTTTAAAATACCAGAGGCTATCAAGATACATTTTTTTAGATATTTTGGTGAAAAGTCAATTTGCTTTTTGATATCTCTGTGATTAATGCTAAATTGTATTATTTTCAGAGGCTGTAGTATGGATGGCTGCTGCCAAATATGATATTGTGAAGGGAGGTAAATTTACTGGAAGATTTTACAGTTTAGAGAGAGGTTACTCTGTATTTGACCTTATTTATATTAATAAAATAAGCATTTTGATATCCGCCATGTAAAAATATATATTTTTAAAGAAATAAAATTATTGTTGCCAATTTTATTTTGTTACTTTTGTTAAAGGAATTTTTATATATATTTTTAAATAAGCTGTGGACTGTGGGGGAGCTCTGAAGTCTTGTCTGTGTTGTGCCTTCATTCAAGGTACCAATGTGTAGGATTTCTATGTGGAGTGTGGGCGTTCCCTGGAAATGTTTTTGGGCAGCACCTGTGTTTCAGATAATCTGTTTGAATGTACAAACCAGTTTCTTTTTTATTAAAAGAGAAAAAAATCATAAAAGTATACTGGAAATGTATTATGTTATAAGTTCCCAATTCAAATATTGTATTCTAAAAAAGTTTACTGAATCCCATCTGAAGGTTTTTTGTAAGTAGAAAAAATAATTGGGTAAAGTTCCATCGCAAGCTTTATTACGTAGCTATTCTACCCTAGAAGCATTGCTTCCAGTTGAGAAAAAGGCGCCTCACGGAGATGCCATATGGCGACATATGTAGTGCCTGCATCTCCATAATACAGAACCAAAGTACTCCATGTGCTGCTATGTACTCTGTGCACATGTTTTTTCCGTGTACATGAGCCCATGAATACAAGCCAACAGCCCCCATTTTCCCACAACAGTCTTGGATTGAGTTATGGACTCGTTGTAGATTGGCATGATTTTGCAGTCCAAAAGGAAGGTCTTCGGCCGAGCGACATCCTGCGCCATTTTCTTGTGGACCGGAAGCCGCGGCCGGACAGTAAGATGACTACTTCCGGTCGCGGCTTCCGGACATGTGGAAACTGTGCATTCGCTCAAAAAATGGCGGCACACAGTGTAGGAGGTTTGAACATTCAACCCCCTCATTTCTCCTGGCACTAGCCAGGATAAAGGAGGGAGATTAATTAAGCACACTAGAGCGAGTGTGTCTTCTCCAATTTTGCAGCATAAAGCAATGAGGTTGCTTTACCACATGCCAATGCTGCAATTTTGGGAATTGCTCCCTCTAGTGACGAGCACATGGAAATGTTATAAATTAGAATCTAATTTATAATATTTCCTGACTTGTGAAAAAATTTAAAAAATTAGAACAATGTCTAATCATGTATATACTAACTGTTTAACTAAAAAAAACACAAAAAACGTTTTCTAGCGACACATTCCCTTTAAGGGGTTAAAGGGGTTTTATGGGATTTCAAGTAAATGGGTCCGAGCCGCAATTCCAAGGGCAGCCCTCTGTACAGACAAGCTGAGGCAGACAATGAACAGGCCCTGGAACTCCAGCCGCTTCATTTAGCCCTGCAGAGGTCCTGGAGGTTAGACACCTACCGATCAAACATTAATGGCCTATCCTCAGTGCTTAAATACTGCAAAGCCTCTATAAATATGTTTGATAAAGAAAGTGCATGTTTTCATAATCAGATAAAAGCCTTTCTATGGTACCATGCAGGGTAATGGAAGCACCTGGACACGACATACATGCCACATCTCATTATTGATGCCACCTTTTGTCACGTTTGGTAATTTTTCTACTTGTTTTTGATCCCTTTAAAATTGGTTGAAACAAAAATTCCACTGTGACCGTTTAACATAAAAGTGAGTGACAAAGTTTACCTGAGAAAGCAAAGTTCTGAAACACTGTCATAGAAAATGATGTACGTAGCCATATGAACCTGGCTGAATATCATAACAATCTGGAAAGGAGCATTGAGGTTAATGGATTTTTCAAGCACACTGTCCTCCTTTTTATAAGCAACTTATCAGTGTATGTCTTCACACATTCCATATTGTGCAAAGGACTTTGAACTTGAAAGCAAATGTAGAATTCCTTAATATAACTGATAATTATGTGTTATGCCTACAGGTCCCTCAGCCACTTATAGGCAAATAAATATACTACTGGCTACTAAATCCATTAAATCTTAATCTTACTGAAGAATTATTGTTATTATTAATGACATTAACTGCTAGGCGCACCAGGACACAACTGTACGTCCTGGCGGAAAGTTTATTCGCGCACCAGGACGTACAGTTACTGAGTTGTTCCCGGTGCACACTGTCGGTGACAGTCTGCATCCGTAACTGAAAGGTCAGCTGTCTCTGACAGCTGATACTTCAATGTTGCTAGCCAGTGGTCCATCGCTGCTGATTTCGGCAATTAACCCCTTAAACGCAGCGATTGATTGCGATCACCGCATTTAAGGGGTTTGTAACAGATTGGCAGCCACCACGATGCGATCGCAGGGGGTGCCGATGGTTGGCATTGCAACCAGAGGCCTGACAATGGCATCCGGGATGCCATGTACGGAAGCCTATGAGGACCAGCTACTACATAGGTAATGTAATGTATTCTAGCAGCGATCAGTACTGCAGGTCTTTAAGTCCCCTAGTGGGACAAAAAATTTTTTTAATAAAAATGTTTTAGAAAAGCAAAAATAAAAGTTATTAACAAAGCCTGTTTTCACCTAATGGACCAAGCCAAATCTGACATGTGATAATAACTTTGGAAAGCTTTTATTTTTTCAAGTGATTCTAAGATTGTTGTTTTGTGACACATTGTACTTTAAGTTAGTGGTAAAATTTGGTTGATTCATTCAGCATTTATTTGTGAAAAATAGCAAAATGTTTAGGAAATTTTTCTAAATTTAAATGTATCTACTTGTATAACAGATAGTAAGTAATACCACACAAAATAGTTACTAGTTCACATATCCTATATGTCTACTTTATGTTGGCATTGTCTTTTGAACATTCTATTATTTTTCCAGGACGTTACACGCTTAGAACTATAGCAGCAGTTTTTCACATTTTCAAGAAAATTTCAAAAGGCTATTTTTTTCAGGAACCAGCTCAGTTCATTAGTAGCTTTGAGGGTCTTATATTTAAGAAACCCCCTATAAATCACCCCATTTTAAAAACTGCACCCCTCAAAGTATTCAAAGCAGCATTTAGAATGTTTCTTAACCCTTTTGGTGTTTAACAGGAATTAAAGCAAATGGAGGTGAAATTTACCAATTAAATTTTTTAACCCCTTAAGGGGTTAACTTAAAAATAAAAAAGTTATGGCTCTCAGGATATGGTGAAAAAAACTAATTATTTAAAAAAAGAAATGATTTTATTGTGCAAACGCTGCCAAACATAGTAATACATATGGTATCGACGTAATCGTATCGACCAGCAGAATAAAGTAAAATGTAATTTATAGCGCACAGTGAACTGGAAAAAAAAGTATGAAAAAAACATTGTCAGAATTGCCGGATTTTGGTCACCTTTCTTGCCAAAAAATTGAATAAAAAGTGATCAAAAAATCGCACGTACCCCAAAATGGTACCAATGAAAACGACAGATTGTCCCGCAACAAATAAGCCCTCACACAGCTCTGTTGTAGAAAAAATAAAACGTTCTGGCTCTCAGAATATAGCAACACAATATGTGCAGAGCGTTCCAAGAGTGGATACAATTGGGCACCATTTATCAGTGCGACACTGGCCATACATCTGCGGATTATTATTTATTTACAGAATTATTATACCCTCTTATTATACCCTGATATACTCCGCACAGCTTACATATGCCGCCACATTATAAACTGAAACACCAGTAAAACCCCAAACAGAACAACTGCCGAGCTAAATCTGCGCTCAAAAAGCCAAATGGCACTCCCTCCCTTCTGAACGCTACAGTTTGCCCAAACAGCAGTAGTTCATGTCCACATATAAGGCATGGCCATACCCGGGAGAACCCGCTTAACATTTTATGTATTGCCGTAATCGGGAGAAATTGCTTTACAAATGTTGGGATGCTTTTTCTCCTTTATTCTTTGTAAAAAGTACAAATGTCATTTTCACAGACTAATTCCAATAAATTTAGCAAAAAACCTGTGGAGTCAACATGCTAACTATACCCCAAAATTGGGTAACTTTTGGGGAGATTTCCAATGTTTTAGCACCACAAAACCTCTTCAAACCTGACATGGTGCCTAAAATATATTCTAAAAAATGGCCCCAAAATCCACTAGATGCTCCTTTGCTTCCTAGGCCTGTGTCTCAGTCCATTAGCAGACTAGGGCCACAAGTAGGATATTTCTAAAAACTGCAGAATCTGGGCAATAAATATTGAATTATGTTTCTCTGGTAAAACCTTCTGTGTTACAGATTTTTTTTTATTATAAATAAAGTTTGGCAAAGAAAATTACATTTGTAAATTTCACCACTACATTGCTTTAACTCTTGTGAAACGCCTAAAGGGTAAAGAGACTTTGTGAATGGTGTTTTGAATACTTTGAGGGGTGCAGTTTTAAAATGGGGTGATTTATGGGGACTAAATATATACGTCCCTCTAATATAAACGGCCCTCAAAGCCATTTCAGAACTGAACTGGTCCCTGAAAAAATAGCCTTTTGAAATTTTTTTGAAAATATGAGAAATTGCTGCTAAAGTTCTAAGCCTTGTAACGTCCTAGAAAAATAAAAGGATGTTCAAAAAAGGATGCAATCATAAAGTAGACATATGGGAAATGTTAACTGGTAACTATTTTGTGTGGTATTACTATCTGTTTTAAAAGCAGATACATTTAAATTTAAAAAAAATGCAAATTAAACTCTAAATTTTGTTGTTTTTCACAATTTTTTTTCCGCCAAAAGCCACCCGATTTTCGGATTACCTATTGCAAAACAAAAGGCAAATCTGCATGCGGAGATGCCCAACTCTGATAATGACCTCCAGATCATAAATTTATCAACACGGATACTTACCATAGATGGGATGAATCTTGATTTGATGCTTTCTCATGGGTGAAGGATATAAATTTGTTTGCACGCAAATTAAAATGGAATTTTGTTCTTTAAAACGCATGACATATGCCAATGCCAGGAATTGGGTATTTTGAGGAGGACTTACCACGGCTGAGGGTACTGGGTGATCTATGGGAGGCCAAAGAGATCTAGGAGAGGGTCCATTCACTGATCTTAAATTATCATTGGTAAAAAAATCCCCCCATAAATTATAATACCCCCATAGATGTGTTTCTGGAAGTAGTCAGTGACCAAAGAAAAGGGTCACATTGAGGGTCGCATTAGATCACAATACAATACATCAAGGAATGAGATGAGAACTTGAAAAAGATGACTCTATTATTATAAAGCCCTCTGATAAGGGGGGTAATATTATCATCATGAGCCGTACGCAATATAGTGAAATGTGCAATCGTATCCTTAAGGAAAGGGCATGCTACAAAATTTTGCCAAATGATCCTACGGTAGGGTTTAGAAATGAGCTCAAAGATATTTTGAATGATGCCCATAAAGACAGACTAATTGATGAGAGAGAGAGAGAGAGAGAGAGGGCATTCATTCTAGGTGAATATCCACAACATGCCCCTTAATATAGCCTACCCAAGGTCCATAAAGGTCTGGACCCTCTTAAGGACAGACCAATTGTGTCCAGGATAGACAGCATCTCTCAAAATGTTAGTGTATATGTGGACAACATCTTGAGACCATTTGTTGTGTCCCTTCCTTCATATGTTAGGCATACGGTGGATGCTCTCAGAAAACTGGAGGATGTTAGATGCAAGCCCCAGGTCTTTCTTTCCAGCTTGGACGTTGAGGCTCTCTACAGCTCTATTCCCCACGAGCTTGGATGCAGAGCTGTGTAGAGCTTCTTACTGGGAAGAGGTACGCACCTTAAGTCCCATAATCAATTTCTGGTAAGGCTACTCATGTTCGTGCTAAAGCATAATTTTTTCCTTTTTGACAGTAACATTTTCCACCAGCTAAGAGGTGTGGCGATGTGTAGCCCATGCTCCTCATCTTACGCCAACCTCTTTTTGTGCTGTGGGAAAAATAAGTGTTTTTTTGTGAGGAGATGGAGATTTGGACGTTGTCTATCCTTCTTTGGCTAAGATTTATAGACGACATTCTCATCTTGTGGTCAGGCACAAGGAGCAGTTTTACAAATTTGCATCTGTCCTGAATGTTAACAATCTGGGTCTTTTCTTCACGTCGGAGATTCATGAAAACGCTATAAATTTTTGGGATATTAAAATCCAGAAAACTGAACCGGGATACATTCATACAAATATGTATAGGAAGGACACACCTACCAATAACCTGCTGCGATGGGAGAATCTCCATCCAACAGCTCTGAAAAAGGGGATACCCTAGAGTCAGTATCCGAGGGCCCGACGCAATTGCTCTATAATTTTAGATTTTAAGACATCAGCTCAGGATATGAGAGACAGATTTGAACGAAGGGGTTATCCACAGGAAGTTCTCAAAAAGACGTACCAACATACACTAGGTCTAAACAGAGATCAATTGCTTAATCCTAAAAAAAAAACAGATTAAAAAATACCAACTCAGAATTATAGGAACATTTGATTCATCCAACGCTGAAGTCCGGAATATTCTTGAAACGTATTGGGGCATTTTGGGGATTGACCCTGATGTTGGAGGATTGGTGGGAGAATGTTCCTCCATCACCTTGAGACGGTCGGAATATCAGGCACAGACTGGTACATAGTCATCTCCATCCATTAAAAATGAACACTTGGCTGACCATGAGCACAAAAGGCACCCACCGCTGTGGGACATGTAAAGTTTGTGAATCCATTCATACCAGCAAAAAATATAAGAGCAACTCTACTGGCAAGATCTATGTAAATAGATAAATCTTTTATCAACTGCAAAACCAAAGGGGTGGTCTATCTCATTACATGCGTGTGTAATCTTCAATATATAGGAAAAACGAAAAGGGAATTCAGGAGACATATTAGGGATCAAGTATGTGATATCCAAAGGAAAGAGGATACCCCTTTATCCCATTATGTGTGGAAATCTCATCAGGGGGACCACACAGTTATTCTATTTCAAGGAATGGAACTCATCCGACCATCTGGTAGGGGTGGAAACTGGAATAAACGAATTCTCCAAAAAGAGGTCCAGGGGATCTTTAGAATGGAGACCACTAAACCATTGGGTCTCAATGAACATATTTCCATTGCATGTTTCCTGTAAATGGCATATAGAAGGGCCCTCCGCCATGAACTTGACACCCTTTATCATGCAATATACGAGTATGGGATTTTTACACATTTAGCCATTTAGAACTGACCCACTCATATATATATATATATATATATATATATATATATATATATATATATATAAAAGTATATTTGTGCTGATCCATGCATTCCATCTCCATGACTAACTGGAATATGTAGTATAGTACTTCATTTTTCTGGGCCTTCTCTAATCTAGACCTTTCTACTAACTTTCCTTCTTTTAATGTTCCTGTTCCAATTGATACATTGCCGTGGAGGAGTCAATAAAGCCACCTGTGTTCCCTTGGCAACCTGGACGCTATGTATGTCTGATTAACGTGATTGGCGGTTCAGGGACAAGGGGGACCGCACTAGTCACGGACGTCATGTCTGACGTCTTGGATGGTGACTGGATGCTGGCACCTATGACGCAGATACCTGGGCGGGACTAAGCTTGTCTATACTCGGCGATCTCCCGGTGCTCGAGCAGCCAGATATCAGTGTCATTTGCACGCCGGGAGACACGACACAGTACTTTCAAGTGCTGTCCGGCAATTTACTATCTATTGTTATATATAGCGCACCTGGTGACGCCATAGAGTACATAACGGTAAAATATTGTCTGTGACCCCTGAGGACGCACCAATTACACAAACTGGGTGCAGAAACGCGTAGGGACACATAGTGCTACACAGTTAGAATTTCTAGTGGCAGCTAGATATATTTAGTGAGTTGTAGCAGGGAGGGTATATCATATGCAAATTGAGCTTTTGCTCATCTCTCTCCACGTGCTCTAACCAGTCTGACACTCATTGCTTTTGCCTGTTACTAGGGATATTGGTATGCAGCCCATTTTAGCAGTACATTTAATACAATTATTTTAATTGTTCTTTCAGGTAGTTACAATTTATAATTTGAACGAATACCACTGATCAGAAGTATAGTGTAATTTTTTCACAAATACACTGGGTCCAGATGATGTACCAGGATCCAGTTCTGGGGTTGGAAGAGTGGTGTCTTCCTCTTCTCTACTCCATCTGTCTACACTCCTCATTCTCCTCCAGGTTTTCTTTGGAGCTATATTTGGATAAAAAAAGAAACAAATTAATATATATTACATGTATTAACCCCTTAATGACCGGGCCTGAAAAGGTCTTAATGACCAGCTACAATTTTCAGTTTTTACCTCTCTGCATTTCAGCAGCCATAACTTTTTTATTTTTTCATTGACGTAGCCGTATGAGGCCTTGTTTTACGCGGGAGAAATTGTATTTTTTTTTCCATAGTTTGGAGGTAGAAAAAAATAATATTTTTACAGCGTGAATATAAGAAAAAGCGATTCTCTGCATCGTTTGTCTTGTTTATTTTTTATCCCGTTCATGTTTCACGCTAAATAACCCGTTAGATTAATTCTTCAGGTTATTACGGTCGTTTAGATACCTAATATGTGTAGGTTTTTTTGTTTTTATTTAGTGTAGGGGCAATAAAATATATTTTATGCAAAATAATGACTTTTTTTTTGGATTTTTGTTACTTTTTTTTTTAATCCCATTAAGGGATAACTTTATTTATAGCTTTATTTTTTACTTGTAATGTAATGTACTCCTGTATGCTAATACATCATACTGTATCACTATGACACAGGCTGCTGTTAGGGCATCACATAGTGTGCCCGAACAGCAGGCAAACGGAACAGACAACCCTGTGGTTCTTTTGTAGATCCCCAGGGCTGACTGCAGAGGGATTCCCCGGTGTTTGATTACGTCACCGGGTTTCCGATGACGAGATCAAAGCGGGGAGTTCCCGTTGATCTTGCTGCGGTCAGGGACGATCAAAGGGTTAAACAGCTGGGTCCGAATATTTTTTCAGCAGGCTCCGCTAAGTTCAGGAGCTGTTAGTTACAGCTCCTGCTTAGAGGATGAACGCTCACAGGAGCACTCATCAGCCTCATCTACAGCGACGCCAAAAGATGTTGCTGTAGACTAAGCACCTGCACCGCCTGACGTCAAAAGACGGTGGGTGGTCATTAAGGAATTAAAGGTGTTTTCACATCATGGAAATTTATGACATATCCATACGTTAAATGTCAGAGACATGTGGTTCCCACCTCAGGAAGACAGAGCGGTAGAAGGTGATTTTGTGTGTGTCTCAGAGGTGGGAACCGCATGTCTCTACCATTTTTTAGATATTTTGTGGATATGTCAGAAATGTCCATGATGGGAAAACCAATAGAACATTTATCTTTTTTTTTTACTTTGGGATACTTATGGACGAAGGTCAAATATCGGCCTCAAGAAAGACAGCTGTTGTCTGAAGAGGTATGGTCTTTTCTTTGAAGGCACAGAACCACTCTTGCCTTTTTGGCTCAGCTCCCTACGATACTGGTCCCACCTACTTTGCCACCTGACTTTTAAGTCATCCACTGTTGAAAAAAAATATGTATATATGTGTATTTAACATTGGGGCCAGTATACTAAACATGTACTACTGGGCCAATATGAAATGAATGGCTAATTTTATCAATGAGCCCTAAGATGTAATTTTTACCGCTCAGTAACTGTCGTAAAAACGAAACACTAAACGTAAAAACTAAAATAATGGAGGAATTGCTGTTTATTTTTTCATTCCACCCAACAAAATATTTTTTTAAAGTTTTCAAGTACATTATATGATACATTAACCCTCTCCTTTCACTAGACTGGCTATTTACGTCGGGAGAGGGTAAGAAGTGAGTGGGCGTCATAGCTGCAAGGTCTCTGTTGTGTTAGGCCCCATGCACACGACCGTAAATAACCTCAGTTTTTGCGGACCGCAACTGCGGTCCGCAAAAACGGAGCCATTCACTTTCATTGAACACTGGCACCTTTCCGTAGCACTACGGAAGGGTGTCCGTGCCGTGGAAATGTTCCGGGAATTATGGAACATGTCCGTTCTTTCGCATTTTGCGGGCCGTGCTCCCATACTTTGTATGGGAGCACGGCCCGAAAATGCGGCTGTCAGTCAGCGGCCGGCCGTGCCCGCAATCGCGGGCCATGATTGCGGGCACGGTCGTGTGCATGGGGCCTTACACAGCAGGGACCCAGCGGCAAT
Organism: Rhinoderma darwinii; assembly: GCF_050947455.1. Classification (NCBI taxonomy): domain Eukaryota; kingdom Metazoa; phylum Chordata; class Amphibia; order Anura; family Rhinodermatidae; genus Rhinoderma; species Rhinoderma darwinii. Next base: position 87,107,942 of record NC_134688.1, read on the forward strand.
GCTTGTGATCAGAGACATCTCTGATCACAAGCATTTAACCCATCAGATGCCATGTCAGATGTGACCACCGGCATCTGAGGTGTTTTTTACTTTCACTTTAATGCCGGTCACTGGCTCCCATGCGGCGAGATCGCGCAAGTCGTTGTGTTCCCATGGCAGCCTGGAGCGTTCTGAACGCTCCCATGCCTACTATAGAAATATTGCTGTTGAGCTCTGCCTATGGCAGGTCTCGATAGGAATGCACTGATTTTGACATAGACTGCAATACTGTAATATTGCAGTCTATGGCATAAGCGAGCTAATGATTGCAGGTTCAAGCCCCCTTAAAAAAAAGTTATAAAAAAGATTTTCAAAATATTAAAAAAATTACCCTCCTTTCACTAGTTCACATTTAAAAATAAATAAACTAATATAAACATATTGGGTATCCCCACTTCCAAAAATGGCCGAACTATAAAAATATTTATCCAATACGGTGGACGCTGGAGCAGGAAAAAATTATCAAAATGGCCGAATCTCCGTTTTTTGTTTGCCACTTCAACCCCCCCAAAAATTTTTAACCAAAAGTCATTGAAATGCCAAACATTCCTAAAATGATATAAATAAACACTACATCTTTCCCCAAACAAAAAAAAACCGGCTTACACGGCTCTATACACAGACATATTAAAAAGTTACGGGGGTCACACTATGGCGATGGAAACAATTTTTAGTTTTTTTTAAAACCTTTACATTTTTTTTAAAGGTACTAAAACATAACAAATAACGATATAAATTTGGTATAACCGTGATCGTACTGACCCGCAGAATAAAGTTAACGTGTCATTTTCACCCCATTCTGAATTATTTTCCAGCTTCCCAGTACATCACCCATAATATTAAATAGTACTATTAGAAATGGCTGTGTCAACAAAAAACATTAAAACGTCATGACTTTTTGAAGGCGGGGAGGAAAAAAAACAAACGCATAGAAATAAATAATTAGTCTGGTCCTGAAAGAGTTAAATAGTACCATTAAAAACTACAACTCGTCCCGCATATAAAAGGGCCCCATTTGGCTATGTCGACGGAAAATAAAAATGTTATGGCTTTTGGAATGCCGGGAGGAAAAAACCAAAATGAAAAAAAACAAAAATGGCAGCGGCAAGGGGTTAATGACATGACACTGGACATAACACAAATTGCTCTTTTCTAGTAGAAGAGGGAAATGTAGAGACCCCCACGTTTGCTTTGTATACATGACATGATGCTCTGTATAAAAAGTACTGAAAAGTTGTACATCTCCCGTCTACTTGGGGCCTAAACCGGAAAAGGAGGCATTTATGTCATCCAGAAATCTAGCAATGTTTTATGTGACGGATTTGCTTCACCTAATATCACCCACTCTCAATCTGGGTGGCATTGGTTTATGAATACATACAGAGAGGCATACAGATTTGTCAAATTCCACATTAAAAAGAGGCCCACTAACTGCTCCAGGGCTGCCGTCGTGATTAAAGGCCTTGGTAACCAAATTCATTGTGCCACACCGACAGACGTGGATATTGGTTGACTTGTGATGAGGAGTGAAAGGGTTAACGTGTGCCCGGCTGCGGGAGGCTCATTAGAAAAGTTCTCAGGTATGTTAATTCATAGGAAAACACGCAAGAAACCGAAAAAGGAAGCATGATTTCACTCACAACTTGTAGCCTGCAGTTCTAAATCAAAGTTAATGAACTGTTACCCATTTCTTACAATATTAATTCACTGTTAACTGCATCTTGTCGCACTTCTCTCAGTGGGACATATTCCACAAATCTGACTGAGATTTTATGGTTTTCTTTTTAGATCCTCATTGCTGGTTAAGGATATATTGGTCTTTGCTTAATGAAATGATGCCCTGCATGAGATAGAATATAACAATATAAAGGAGATACCGTAATAGAAGAAAGGTGGCGTGCAGCGTTTTCATGTCCCCACCTGGAAGCTACACCAAGGTGATCACATAGTAGATTCTGTCTTCCACCTTCATTATCTAGCAGATCACAGAATCTGAATTTAAACTACATTAAAAAAAAACATTACACGTTTTCCCCAATTTGTTTAAATGTCAATTCTGTTATGAATTGTAATTCTGTCATTAAAGGGGTTTTCCAAGTTCTGACAACCGATGACCTATCCACCGGATCGGTCATCAGTATATGATCAGTGCGGGTCCAGTACCTGGACCCTGCACCGATCAGCTGATCCAGCTGCCTCCGTGCATCAGATTTTTAGAACGGGATGTAGTAGTTGGAGCCAGGAGCAGATGGCTCTGACCACTGCATAGCGGCCATTCGGCAGAACTGCGGCTCTGCTCCTATTCACTTGAACAGGAGCAGCACTGCAGCTCGCCCGCTATCCTTTAACCGGAGACATCTGCTTCTGGCAAAATCATCCGATGCCCGGAGGCAGCCGCAGCAGCTGATCGGTGCGGAGTCCGGGTGTTGGACCCGCACCAATCATATACTGATGACCTATCTGGTGGATAGGTCATCAGTTGTCAGAACGTGGAAAACCCCTTTAATCTGTCATTCAGCCATTCTGTCTCTAGAAAAGCTGGGTGACAACCAGTGTGTCTGCCATATCCGCTACTTTTGGAGGTATTCCTAGGCTCCTAAATGGAATATCTGCTAAGTTAATACAATATTTCAATATTCATTTATTAACTACCATGTGCCTGGAAGCCAAAATGGCTTCCAGACTTAGTACAGAAACCAAGGTTGTCACTGAATGTATGAAAAAGTAAAATTATAAGGCTGGTAGGGAAATCAGTCTGTACACATCTGCGTTGGTCCATCCCTTTTTAACAGATCCATTAAATTTAACAGGAAAAGATGCAAAATCAGATTCCAAACTGAAACAAAGGTAAACTTTCAGTTTTAATCCGATGGAACCCATTAAAGTCAATGGGTTGCATTAGTCGCCTCTGATGGAGCAGTACAACGGAAAGCTGAACACAGGTGTCAAACGGAAACAAACGGAAGGTAAATATTCAGTTTTGGTTGATGGATCCGGCTTACGGATCCATCAACCAAAACTGAATATTTACCTTCCGTTTGTTTCCGTTTGACACCTGTGTTCAGCTTTCCGTTGTACTGCTCCATCAGAGGCGACTAATGCAACCCATTAACTTTAATGGGTTCCATCGGATTTTCGTTCTGATGGCCCTGGTTTTACCAGAAACAATAGCGCAGCATGCTGCGCTATTGTTTCCGATATTTTTTTACTGGATCTTCAACCGAGGCCCCTAATAGAGCCTCCAGCACAGATGTGAATGAGGCCTTATGTTCAGGTTTTTATTGGTTTCGTCATTTTCTGTATTTATTGTTTCCTTTCTTGGCTGCAGGAAGTGATGCATATATGCCCAGTAGGAAAAAACGGATCCGTTAAATGGAATAATAAATGGATACAATTGGAAGACTTTCTATTTGTCATCCATTGATTTCAATGTTAAAAAAATGGAAAGCACCTTTGCTGTCAAGTTTCCGTAATTTTGGATGGAAAAAATAGCGCATCAGACTACGCTATAGTTTCCAGCAAAAAGACAGAAACCTGACAGATTGGAGCTGAACTGAGGCTAAAAAAAACATTGAAATCAATGGGTACTTTGACGGAAACCTTTTTTTTTCCATTTTTCTATTTCTATGTTGGAATAAAATAACGGAAAACACAACGCAGATGTGAACAGAGTTTCCTAAACTAGTAGCCTGTACAACATGTCTAACCTGTCATCTATATATGCCATTGTTTGGCACATATGGCTGACATACTGAGATGATATATATGTTGCAACATGCTCGACTCATCCTTTTTTTTTTATATCGTTCACATTTGAGACATTGTATTTTGTGACGTAATTTCTCCATTTTCAGTTGTGTATAGATTTATACCTCTGTGTGTTTATGGTCAACTTCCGCCACTGTATTCTGCGTTGTGAGAATCCGAACTGCCTGGAGCTCAGACACAGAGGAAATGTAATATACTATGCTCCATATGTTCATACCATCTCAGTTAATATATGATTGTCTGCCAGACTTATACCTGCAGAGAAGGAACCCTGTGCCGTCAGGAATCAATTTCATGTCAATCTCTCTCACAAGGAAAGGCTCCACACCAGTCCTTTCCTGAACACGCGGCTCCTGCCTCCCTGCTGCTCTGTTAATGGCCATTTCAGCCACAAGTGATTATTAAGTGAATTTCATGTTTATTGGTTGGAATGATATGTACGTTGTCTGTAGAAGCTTCGGAGTCATCTCTATGCACTTTGTATAGACCATGAATAGAACCTACATGATGATTAGTCCGAGGCTAAAATTCTGAACATTACATAGTAGTGCGATAAATCTAAGCAGAGTGACCCACGGGAGGAAAGTGAAGCCATATCTTACTGGGTCAACCAGTAGCTTTATATCAGAACTGGATATTCTTAGTTGTGTGATTTGCTATATGACTGATTGATTCTGGGTGAAGCACGTATCATTCTCTGCACTGAACTTTTTGATGATGTACATGTGCTTTTAAGTTAGGACTGGGGGATTATGACCTAAATCAAAATCACGATTAATTGAACATGTAAGCTCGATTACGATTAATGAACGATCATTTAGGCCACACTCCTTTTTTAATGCCACGACTCCTATTTTCATAATACGCCACTGAATTAATATGTATCCCTTGAGCCTGCTGTATACTACTGTATATAATATACCCCTGACACTGCCCCTACACAGTATATTGCCGCCATAGAGCTCCCCACACATTATAAACTCCATAGCTGCCCCCCCACATCATAATGCCACCATAGCTGCCCCCACACAGTATAATGCCCCCATAGCTGCCCCCACACAGTATAATGCCCCCGTAGCTGCCACAACTCAGTATAATGCTCCGCATAACTACCCTGCACACAGTATAATGCCCCATAATTGCCCCTAAACTGTATAATGCCCCTAAAGCTGCCCCTACACAGAATAATGCCCCCATAGCTGCCTCTACACAGTATAATGCCCCTATAACTGACTTCCACACAGTATAATGCCCCTATAACTGCCCCTCACACAGTATAATGCCGCTATAACTGCCCTCCACACAGTATAATGCCCCAATAGCTGCCCCATGCAGTATAATGCCCCATAGCTGCCCTCCACACAGTATAAAGTCCCCCATAGCTGCCCCCACGCTGTATAATGCCCCCATAGCTGCCCCCACACATCCCCAGTAGTGCCTGATATAAAATAATAATATACATACTCACCTAACCCCGTTCCAACGACAAGTGGAGGAGATCCCTCTGCTCCTCCGGTCCGTGCGGCATGGTGCAGACAGGCACAATGACGTCACTGCCTCGCGTCTGGCGATACATAGTGAATGGTAGAAGAGGGACCTTACGGCCTCTACATTACCATTGGATTCATCTTTATCTGCGTCCTGAAGATACAGATACAGTTTAAACCAGGAAAAACCAATTGATAAAAACTAAATGCACAAGATGACGTCAGTTAATTGCGTTAAATTTCAGTGTCAGTTTTTTTTTCGATTAAATGCCCAGCCCTATTTTAAGTTTTCCTTTTTTAACAACAAAATAATTTTAGGTGTATAGGCTTAAAACAAATTATTCTGCTAAAGATTTTTACTGTTTAGATTGATATTTTAAGAGGTGTCCCAATTGGACAACAAAAAAATGCAGCCACCACTGCAACCGAATTATCGTCTCTGCGGATTGGTTGCTTTAACCCCCAGAAATCAGGGGAAGATGCTGATTGTCACACAGAGGCCTCTGCAGGGGAAATGTAGTATTGCATGAAACCAAGTCAAATGAATGGGCAACCATGTAACACAGTCCACTATTTCTAGCAGGTGTCCGTTCTGGTCTAATGCGGGCGTTCCCAGCTATATTCTCTTAACAAAATAAAGTCTTCTATTAGAAATTTGGTACCATTTTATATTTTTCTTAGAATTAAAATCTTAAACATTGAATTATTTTCTGCCGTGGAAAAACTTGCCATTGAACTGAATGAATGTTTGCATTGTGAAGAAACCCACTGACATTTAATGGGGGATAAAAGCATAAAAAAAGAATGCTAAGATTTAGGAGCTAAACATCAGCTTTCCTGACTCTCATATAAACCCGCACACTCGACCGAGCATGTATGTTTTTTCAATGGGGAGAGCGAAAAATATTGCTGTCGGACACCACTGGCATTGGCTTATCTCCCACAGAAACAAAGGATCGGGCATGTTAAACTCCAACAAGCCCAATTCTCATTTTACACGACATCTGGTGTTAAAAAGTCCCCATACACATTAGATCGTTGGCCAAATTTGCTTACATTTTTTTTATACAATATACAATACAATAATGTATGAAACAATTTTTGGTTAAGCAGATTGTACATGCATTTTATTCAGGAGTGAACACCCCGTCGGCTGTCATGTACAGATACTGCCATTTGTAACCCACTGCTGCAATGGTGGTGAAAGCAACATATACTACCATACTGTCCAAGCTGCCAGTATTTGACATATTTGTCGTCTTTGCAATAAATACGACGCTGATGATTGATCTTTTCTGATGTGTTTGTTAGTTGATTGATACATGAACACTTCTATGTCTGGTTTTACGTGAACTGGGAGCTGTACGTATGTCAAACATTTACTCTGCCCTTTTGGGATAAACATCTTGTTCACTTAATGATTGTTGTGATGAGCTCAGCAGTAGATCTAGCGTAAAAGAAGCTATGAGACGGAGTCTTATACCCTGAGTAATACCAGCAAGGCTCCTACAGATCCTGCCGTCATTTTGTCTGTCTGAGTGCAATTTTCCCATACCCAAAAAAGTAATGTAGCAGCATTTGCCATGTGCTTCCTGGAGAATATCCCACATTGCCACAGCTGGAGACTTGCCTCCTGTGCTGCCAGACTATAATAGTTGTTCTGATCATCAACCACAAAGACAGTGATCAAACAGATATACAAAAGCCATTACAGAGCCTCGTGGTCCAGATGGATGAGGAGAAATTGCTGCTTGATCTTACAACATCTGCATGAGACAAACTCCTCTGTCACAAAGGGAGTATGTTAGAAGATAGTCAGGCATTCTGTCTTTCAGGAAACAAAAGGAAGAACATTCTGCGGGAGGAGAGTTCACGATTCTTTATAGGTTTTCTCAATGTATTTTAATAAGGATGACCGATTTCTGATCGACATGTCAAAGTCATGAAACTTATCAGTTCCATTATTATAAAATGTATAATTATGTTCCAGAAAATCAATCAGAAACATGGCAAAAATAGAGCATTAAATGCCATTTCAATTTTCCAAACAGCTCCAAGCCTAGGAAGGTATTCAGCCCTGCTCAAAGTCCCACGGCTCCAAAGTAGAGTGACAACCCACATACATAGTGGCCACTTTTTTAGAGACGCCTGCCCTTTCACGATTGGCTCTTCCCTGTGTGAAAATTAGACACGTGACCCTGGAGTGCAGCATAAAAGCAAGTGAGCAAGTTTTCCGTGGATCTGTTTCAGGTTAAATATACATTAGAATGGGAAAATCGAGCAATCTAACCGAATGAGGCATGGTCATTGGTGCTAGACTAGCCGGGGCCAGATTTTCGCAAAAAAACTTTCAAAATTGTAGGGTTTTCTCATGTTGAGAGTATACGAGAATGGTGTGATTGAGAAAAAACATCCAGTGAACAGAGATTTCTTGTAAACTCAACTTTACTAAGCCGTTGTTCACGGCACACGGGGATACAGCAGGAAAAAGAGTAACACATGAAAGGTACAGTCCTTAAGCTGGCCATTCACATTAGATGTATATTGGCCGAAACCGCCAATTTTGACGGGACCGACCGACCATCTAATGTGTATGGAGGCATGCTCACTCTCCCACAACGGTAGTTGTCGGGGGAGAGAAGGGTTGGGTTAAATTTCAACATACCTGATCCTTTTGTTCATAGCAGATAAGCCGCTGCCACAGGTGCCTGGTGGCAGGCTTTCTCCCTATTGAAAACACATACACGCTCGGCCGAGCGCGCATGTGTATGGGGGAGTCGGGAGGAATAGCTGCTGGCCGACAGCTGTCTAAAGTGCATGGCCAGCCTTAGGCACAGTTTAGACAGGCAAATGATGGCTAACTCACACTTGTCGCGAACAGGGCCATCGGTGCTCCAATTTCAGGCCTATTAGGACGCAAATGGCGGCCAGAAACTTGTATGCATGTTGGGAAGGCTCCTGCCCCTAGCCACTACTGCTCACACGACTCTCGCACACCATGGAGAGGCTCCTGCCCGTCACCCGTAACTGGCTCCCAGACCACAGACTAAGGCATCATTTAGACGAGCGTAATATACGCGCGTGCTTTTCACGCATCTCGTACGCACCTATATTACTCTATGGGGCAGTGCAGACAGTCCGTGAGTTTTGCGCAGCGTGAGTGCGCTGAGTAAAACTCATGACATGTTCTATATTTCCCCGTTTTTCGCGCATCAAGCACCCATTGAAGTCAATGGGTGCGTGAAAACCACGCAGGTCGCACAGAAGCACTTCCGTGCGAACTGCGTGGTTCGCACAACAGCTGTCAAACTCGGAATGTAAACAGAAAAGCACCACGTGCTTTTCTGTTTACAAACATCCAAACGGAGTGTCAAAATGATGGCGGCTGCGAGAAAATCTCGCAGCCGCGCATCATACACTGATGACACACGCAGCTATTAAGTGCATTTTGCGCACGCAAAACGCAGCGTTTTTTGCGTGCGCAAAATGCACACGCTCGTGTAAATCAGGCCTAAGGCCCAAGAATTGTTGTCGCTTCCGCAGCTTCTCACATAGCAGCTCTCATTCTCCTGTAAAAACACCGAAAAAGGCCATACTTACAAATGGACACAGCCAGGTCAGAAACGCTGATGAAGGCGAGTGAGCAGGTGCTTTAAATAATAATAGCCACTCCCACTGGTCTTAAGGGGAGTGGTGTGTGGTGCATGGGATGTGTAGTAAGAAATAATAAATGAATAGTGTATGTGCAAATGTAATAATGTAAGTGAAATATAGGGGGCAGTAATGAGTAAAGTGCCTAAAAAATAAATGAATAATAATTCCATTTCCATTAATAATTCTGGCTGTGTCCATTTGTAAGTATGGCCTTTTTCGGTGTTTTTGCATAAATGTCCTTGTTTTTATCTGTTTTCTCATTCTCCTGTAGTTCTTTATCTTTGTCAAAGCCAGGTTTCTCCTCTTCCACCCGAAGACTGAACACTCACTGGAACAGCAGCATTTTAAACAATAGGCGCTTCACCCAGTATCAGGAAGCCAAACAGCCACAGGGGGGTGCAATGAGGTAGGCTGAGGCACCAATAGAAGGAAAGATACAGAGTTTAACTCCTGCACCCTGAATGTGGGTTTCCCACAAAGGTGTCTTATGACATCTCAATAGCACGTATTATAAAACTCTTATTGGTGGGCATTCAACCATTGGGACTACCAATATTCCCAAGAACAGGCCGGTTTTGTTACCTTGTGCAAGTGGGTAGCATCAGCAGAGTTCAGGAATGAAGGTCCTTTATCAAACCTTGTCTTTTGATCACTTTTTATCATCTATTTCAGATTGTTTTGCAGTCCTGCACTGGGTGGACCGGGCGATTCATACTCAGGGCCAGGGCCGGTAATATCATTTGGTAAAATTACACATTTGCTAGATCTCACTATAATACTGTCCAAAACGTGAGTAAAGAAGTTCTGCTAACTGTAGTAGGGTTGTTACAATAACAGAATTTGGACTTCGTGTAGAATTGCAATTCTTGATACCAAAACAATACTTTGCCAACAATAATAAAAAAAAAAAAGTTCTTCCATTTTATGATATGAGGCACGTGGTGTGATGAATTTGAACCTCCATGTGTTTCACATTTAACCCCATCATGTTCCTCACAGTCATAATGGACAACATTGGGTTAATGTGTGAGGTACATGATGGTGTTAATTACTATTCATGTGAGGCACATGGAGGTTCAAAATTCATAATACCTCGTGCCTCACATTAATAAGAGAAAGCAGTTTTGTTTTTTTTTTGTTTTTAACAACATGCACATCATAAATGACATTATAAATTTGTTGTGCAGGTTATTACGGTCTCGACGATACCGAATATGTGTATATTTTATGTATTGAGGCTTTTATTTTAATGTTTATTGTAAAAAATGTGTGTGTATGTGTGTATTTTTAAAAAAAATTGTTTATTTAACATTACTTTCTTTTGTTTTAACTTTTTTTATTTTTAAACTTTAATGTACTGGCATATATCTATATGCTAATAGTACACAGGCAGTTGTGAAGGCATACCTAAGTATGACCTAACAACAGGAAATACGGTCAGACAGCCTTGGGTCCTTCAATGGACCTTGAGCTGTCTGACCATATATGGTATGTCCCTCGTTCGCGTTACAGGGATACCCTGTGACGTGATCCAAGGGGCACCCCCCCTTCTTATTTTCCCCTTTAATGATGCTGTCAGCTTTGATCCCAGCATTCAAGAGAATAGCGACGAAAGATCAGAGATTTCTCTGACCTCCGCAATTAGGGCGGGGCTGCAGCGGTGTAATACAGCCATTGCCCTGCTCCTGTCAAGTGTGCGAGCGCGGTTAGCATGATGCGATGCGGCCGATGCTGCACTAATGCGCCGCGGGCACCTACACTGAAGACAGAACATGGGGGTGTTTTGCAGTGCACTCGCCATGTTCTCTGTCTTCAGGGCCACTGCTCACTAGTGCAGCGCCGGCCGCATCAGATCATGCTGACTGCGCGCGCATACTTGTTGTCAGGAGCGAGCGGGGCAATGGCTTTATTTCACATCCGCAGCCCCACTCTGACTACATTCATGTGTTACAATACTAAGCTGTGCGGCCACACAGCTTAGTATCGAAATACATGAATCACATCGAAATAGTATTGATATTTCGATGCATCGTGCAACCCTAATCTATATTGGCATGGAGAGGGAATACAGAGCTGCACCTTCATTTCAGAACATATATAATGGGGGCATATTTTACCAATGCAACCCAAGCCAACTAGGTTTATTCCAAATGAGAAATGAAAGCAGGAACCTGATTGTTTCTATCCGCATTATAACTATTATTACACACTTTTTTTCTTATAAATAAGTCACCGTTTATTTTATATTCATGATTAATGCCTAAATATTTCATTACCTTTTCATGGCTCTTTAACTGTTAAGTAATCAGCAGTGGCATTGGTCATAAATCATAAATCAGCACCTAAAGCAAATTTCTTTTCTACTCTTGATTCATGTGTGCTATGAAAGCACAATGGTCATGTCAGTGAAAGCAGAAGTCCCTCTAAAATTACCAGCCTAGCGACGTAGGTCATTCATAATAATATAGCGTAGACAATATTTTTGAGATAGTACAGAAAATGGTGCACAAGTATATACATACAGTGAAGGAAATAAGTATTTCATCCCTTGCTGATTTTGTAAGTTTGCCCACTGTCAAAGACATGAACAGTCTAGAATTTTTAATTTTACCAGTGAGAGATAGATTATATAAAAAAAAATAAAACAGAAAATCACATTGTCAAAATTATATATATTTATTTGCATTGTGCACAGAGAAATAAGTATTTGATCCCTTTGGCAAACATGACTTAATACTTGGTGGCAAAACCCTTGTTGGCAAGCACAGCAGTCAGACGTTTTTTTGTAGTTGATGATGAGGTTTGCACACATGTTAGATGGCATTTTGGCCCACTCCTCTTTGCAGATCATCTGTTAATCATTAAGATTTTGAGGCTGTCGCTTGGCAACTCGGATCTTCAGCTCCCTCCATAAGTTTTCGATTGGATTAAGGTCTGGAGACTGCCTAGGCCACTCCATGACCTTAATGTGCTTCTTTTTGACCCACTCCTTTGTTGCCTTGGCTGTATGTTTCGGGTCATTGTCGTGCTGGAAGACCCAGCCACGAGCCATTTCTAATGTCCTGGTGGAGGGAAGGAGGTTGTCCCTCAGGATTTGACGGTACATGGCTCCATCCATTCTCCCATTGATGCGGTGAAGTAGTCCTGTGCCCTTAGCAGAGAAACACCCCCAAAACATAATGTTTCCATCTCCATGCTTGACAGTGGGGACGGTGTTCTTTGGGTCATAGGCAGCATTTCTCTTCCTCCAAACACGGCGAGTTGAGTTAATGCCAAAGAGCTCAATTTTAGTCTCATCTGACCACAGCACCTTCTCCCAATCACTCTCAGAATCATCCAGATGTTCATTTGCCAACTTCAGATGGGCCTGTACATGTGCCTTCTTGAGCAGGGGGACCTTGCGGGCACTGCAGGATTTTATTCCATTACGGCGTAATGGGTTACCAATGGTTTTCTTGGTGACTGTGGTCCCAGCTGCCTTGAGATCATTAACAAGTTCCCCCCGTGTAGTTTTCGGCTGAGCTCTCACCTTCCTCAGGATCAAGGATACCCCACGAGGTGAGATTTTGCATGGAGCCCCAGATCGATGTCGATTGACAGTCATTTTGTATGTCTTCCATTTTCTTACTATTGCACCAACAGTTGTCTCCTTCTCACCCAGCGTCTTACTTATGGTTTTGTAGCCCATTCCAGCCTTGTGCAGGTCTATGATCTGGTCCCTGACATCCTTAGAAAGCTCTTTGGTCTTGCCCATGTTGTAGAGGTTAGAGTCAGACTGATTAATTGAGTCTGTGGACAGGAGTCTTTTATACAGGTGACCATTTAAGACAGCTGTCTTTAATGCAGGCACCAAGTTGATTTGGAGCGTGTAACTGGTCTGGAGGAGGCTGAACTCTTAATGGTTGGTAGGGGATCAAATACTTATTTCTCTGTGCACAATGCAAATAAATATATATAATTTTGACTATGTGATTTTCTGTTTTTTTCTTTTATATAATCTATCTCTCACTGGTAAAATTAACCTAGCCTAAAAATTCTAGACTGTTCATGTCTTTGACAGTGGGCAAACGTACAAAATCAGCAAGGGATCAAATACTTATTTCCTTCACTGTATATATATATATGTAGAATATAGACATGATGTTTTTCACTATTACAGCATGCTGGATATGTTGCAATTGTAAACCTGGAGTATAAACTGGTTGGCACATTTTCTAGATTAAAAGAACACTCCAGAAAAAGGGGCGGTGCATGACACAGGGGTTCTCTTTGGAGTTCTTTGAATCCCTGTGTCATGCACCGCCCATTCTGGGCCTGCACAAAGCATAATATATTGTATCAGAAATTATTGAGCTTTTGAAGTCATAGAAGGCTTCTCATTGATGCTAAATGGCTCATATCGGTTTCTGAATTGCACCTTTTTTTTTTATTTTAATATTTTTAATATTTATTTAATTATAATGTGCTAAATAAGCTTCATGTTCTACTGCTGTCCTGTATTTTAATGCAATGTGGTTATTCCAACAAATTTTCACTCTTATGTCTGTGACATATGACTCACTGGTGACAAAACATGACTTTTTTTTTATAAATGTGCCCCATCTTTACCTGTAATTAATTATCTTTTTTATACTCATTGCAGAATTTGTCTTATTTTATGTCATTGTTTAAATATTTTGAGGAATAAACCCAATTTATTTGTGCTTAGGGTGTATATACTGTATGTGATTTTTACGCAGGTGCAAAGCTTGTTACTAGACAGAGCTCTGACTCCTGTACTGTAGGGCTGAGTTCACACGGGCGGATACGCTGCGTAAAATCACGCCCCGTGTGACGTCTTATCCCAGGAGAACACTGCAGCCTGTTATTGGCTGCAGCAGCAGTCACATGAGATGAAGTATCATCCCAGGAGGCCGGCCCTCTCACGTCATGCAGGCAAGCCTCCTGGGATGACGTTTCATCAATGTGACCGCTGCTACAGCTGCGATTGGCTGCAGCGGCGGTCACATGGGATGAAGCGTCATCCCAGGAGGATGAAACACAGACTCCTAGGTAAGTATAATATATTTTTTGTTTTCTGAGTTGCGTTTTTTTGCAGCGGACGTCAATTTCTGAGCATTTTTTCCGCTTATCATTTACGCAGCATGTGGATGAGATTTGTTTGATCTCATCCACTTTGCTGCTGGAAAATCCGCAGTATTTACGCAACGTGTGAACTGGCTCTAACTGTAACGAGCCATGCACCTATGTGATCATCACATGAGCAAGATATATTTTCATTACTGGATGTAGACAATGAATGCTCCAATTTAATGCCTACATACAGAGATGTTGAAAACTGAAGAATTAATACACAAGGTATATTCAAAAATGAGATAAAGTTTCCTTACACAATGAATAAGCTTTATTAGTTAAAACTGGAATAACCCTTTATCTTCCTCTTCACCTTTTAAATATGCTGCGATTAGACCAGTTATTTAAAACCATGATCTTTCCATCGCCATGTAAAGACTAGTGTTACTCCTATCCAGGGGCGGACAAAACCAGCTGAGGGCCCGGAGCAAAAACAGTATATGGGGCCCTTGCTCTCCAATATCTCATCATAAATCACCCCCTTATGTCTCTCTAACCATCCGTCAGTTATTGTTAGCCATAAAATTCAGGCATTTACATGCAATTTAATAGACAGAAGAAGGCTGCTTTAGGCTGGATTCACTTACAGCGTTTTTGTGCGTTTGTCGTGACGTTTTTAATGGAATTTTTATAGCTTTTTTAAGTGCGGCCAGATGTTACATTAAAGTCTACAAGGAAATATAAAAAGCACTAGATACAACTGCGTTTTAGTTTGTTGCCGTTTTTACCAAATGCAGCATGCTCTGGTTGTGGTGTCTTTTCAGGTGTTTTTTTCCTATAGCCTTCTGTCCCATAGGCTTTTGAAGTCATAGGACTTCAAAAAAGCCAGAAGAAGGCATTTTCAAAATGACTAGCAAAAACGACACAAAAAAACGCTGATGTTTTAACAGGCATTTTTTCATGCATGTAGCTATGTGCACGGCCGTGATCTCCGGGTCGGCCTATTCACTTGAATAGGAACAGAGCTGCATTACTGCAGCTCGGCCGCTATTCCCTGACCGGAGCCATCTGCTTCCAACATGGACATTCTGTGCCCGGAGGTAGCTGTGTTGGGTCCAGGTGTCAGATAGGTCATCAGTTGTTTGTGCGTGGACAACCCCTTTAAGACTATAGGAAAAAAAAAAACGCCAGTCTTAGTAGTTTAATCCCTAGTGTATTTTCAGAACAACGCTGTCTGCAGCCATTGGTATACTTTACCAATTCCTTTTGAAGGTATATTTACATGCGTCGTTTTGTAGTGTTTTTTTGCAACGATTTTCGTAAATGACAGAAAAAAACGATTTTGACGAGATTACATCCATAACAGTTTTTGGGGTCGCACTGTACCCTTGTATGCCACCAATTTCATACAAAGGTATAAGGAGTGGCATGCTCCTTCACATGCCAAAGATATACATCCTTAAAAGCATACGAGGGTCTAAAGCTCTGTGCCTATGATCCATGTGCCTCCGTAAAGGCTACATACACGGCTCTACCGTGTGCATGACACCATAGACCCCTAGGAAGGTTCTCTTTTTTCCATAAATGTGTTGATAAATCTAACAAAAAAACGAAAAGGGGCGGACTAAAAGTGGTCTGGATCCCTTATTAACCACCATAATTATAATGAGCTGGGTTAACACAAAATGACTTTGAGCAGTATTTATCATGTATCTCATTATTTTAGGTACTGCCCTAATACAAAGGCACATGACCCCATAAATACGCGGCAGCAAAATAGAAAATAGAAGGATTTATGTTATCACGTCCATCTCTTAAAAAAACCTTTACCCTAGTAGAGCAGCAAACTGTATATAGGAGCTATGCCTGGGCCATGCGCGTCATTACCATAGGTGCATTTGACAGGAAATCGCACCATATGCTTCTGCTACCTTTTATGACAAAAGTTCTAAGTACTGTTGACTACCATATGCTATTGCACGCTGGGCTGAGATACCATATGCTCAGACATTTAACTTCTTTTTCTCTTTGATAGAAATGAAATATTTTGATCACATGCAGAAAGGTCAGTTTTATAGGAAGCCATGTTTTGAAGGCGCCGAGCAGCATCAGGGCCTCACATGCGACGCAGCACTCGGCGTCCTTAGCGCTGCGTCACATACAACGTCCTAGCGCTGCCCAGCGTCAGTACCTTGTATGAGCCACAGACTGCAGTGAGAGACTCAGGGGACACAGAGGGGAAAGCAAAGTTGAATATGTGAGGTGAATATGCATATTTTTTTATGTTTTCATTCTCTGACGGGGATACGGAAGGTGGGGGGGGGATACGGTGCCTGGCAAGTGGCGAGGGCAACGTTAAATTGCCAAAAGTCGCGATTTTCAATGAGACTTTCCCATTGCCTTGGTCAAATGTCTAACCATTGAGTCCGTGTGCTGCATAATGTGAGGAATAGAACATGTTATATATGTACACATTTACTTTTGTTTTAATAAATAATATTCCATCGTAGTTGTAGTGATCAAATGATGACTCATTTCCTGGAGTGTTTATGATGAGGGTAGTTGTTCATATGAAATGCTGCTCCAAGGCAGGAGAGGTCTAGTAGAACTGTGGAAGCAGACAGCAGTCTATCTAGTATAGAGAACACGTATAGTAAGTGCTATGTCCGGTATGCTGTACATTCTAAATATGATGCTCTGACGTCAAGATTTACCTATAAGATTTTTTTGTGTCAGGTTAAATTAATTAAAAAAAATTACAAAATTACAAAAATTCACAATATTTATTTCGTTTTCAAGAATTTTTTTGTTGTTTGCCTTGCATGACAACCAGAAGGCGCAGTATGTTTTTCTTTCATTACATGCAAGTGCTTTATATTGCAGTCTCTCCATGGCACATCAGGTGTTTAGCTCCCCCTTCTGGCAGGCCAATGTCATGAACTATAGTAGTGTAATTATATATCTACTACGATATATATACCATCTACATATATATATATATATATATATATATATATATATATATATATATATATATATATATATATATATATATATATATATATATAAATATATATATATATATATTTCTCATTTAAGTCTCACAAATAACTAAAATTAAAATTCCTTTGACTTTACATACAGTAATTATTTTACTGTTATTAAAAGTCAATTCCATATTCATGTGATTGCTATTAATAAGCTAAGGATCTATAATACTACATGAGGCATAAAGTTTTATGTCATAGTTATGATATAGATAATAGTGATGTAAGAGCCTCCTAGTAAATGGGGGAATGCCATGCATCAGTGATGTCACTTAATGACCTCATGTCCTTGCATATCCATCAGAAGATGTTGTGGTCTGTACGTCTTGATAACTAGTGTTCATGTCATTCAATGCTTATGTCAACTATATAAAGCAGTATTTCCTAACTAGAGTTCCCAGGAATTCTGGTTAGGGGATCCATAGAAGACAGCAGTGCCAAGAGATGTCATCCGTAAGGTAAATCCACATGCAGTGGAAAAAAATCTGCAGCAGAACCTCAATTCCATGCTGATTTTTTTCTGCTACATGTGGCAGGGTTTTTGAAAACCTCATCCACATGTATAATTCTTTACCTTGTAACATATTTGCGGTACGAAATCCGCACAAGAAATCCACTATGTCTTAACTTGGCCTTGTACCCTTTTACAAAATGTTTCATAATAAAAAAAGCATCAAAAATGCTTGTAAAAACGCCATGGAAAACACTTGCAATTCAGGGCATTTTTTTTACACAAGCTTTTAAAATGATGAAAAAATAGTGTGTGTGAAAGAGGCCTTACAATAGGGATGGAGTAGCGGACGGAGGTTCCTCTGTGGTAAAAAAAAAAGTTGAGAATCACTGATATAAAGATTTAAAGCGACCCTTCAGTCCCGGGACATTTTAAATATGATGTTGTAAATGGAGTTCTATTACGTGGTGCCATCCAGTTGTGCCCCTCTACCGTGAATCCACCATTTTAAGCTCCCCTCTGTGCACTTCTTAAACTACAAGTCTGAGACACTCCCACTGTTCTTTGATTGGCCAGAGCTTCTAACGTGAGCAGTTCTGTCCAATACGTGAAGAGAGGGAGTGTCTGAGAAGCGGGACCCTAAAACGGCGGAACCATGGCAGAGGGGCACAACTGGAGAGTACTGGGTAATATTACTCCATATAATCCATCACACTTATCATTTTGTTCTGAGACTAGAGGGACGCTTTAAGCCAAGGGGTGAACAAATGGTCATCTAATGGGGCAGTAACTGAAGGTCCGACAGTTACAAAATAAAATATAACACAATATTGGGTCTCAGTCTGAAGTTGTCAGTGGAGAGGAATGTTACCTACGGTTATATTAGTGGGATTGTGGTCTTCCATAGATGCCATTTAATCGGCTCAGTGTCTCACATTCATTCCATGTGGCACTATTTATATTATGTAGATTACTTGTGAATTGTGTTGGATGTATATTCAGCTACATATACACCACTGCATGTTTCGTATTTTTCATTCAAATTCAGATTTGGCTACAATTTGCCACTTTGTATTTGATCAATGTTGAACAAAATGTAGTCTTCTCGAAAAAATCGCACATAAAGTTATTCCCACAGACCTCTCTTCAGTATGGTAAGATGTAAATTTAACAATAAAATAATGGTTGTTCCCTTGAACAAAATTCAGTGGATTGTTAACTGTGCATTACCTTGTGCGTGATTATTCCCCAGGTGCCACTAGCTGTTACTATTCGCTAATGGGAAAGATAGTGAACATTGTTCAGTGGAGTCTTCCTATTAACATAATTTTCTTTAATTTCATGCCTGTGGTCGTGTCAGTTCTAGGAAGCATATTAATTGGCTCCGCTGACATTTAGTGCATGTCATTAGATTAGATTCTGGTTGCGATTTTTGATTCAGACAAATGCGGGTAAGGGAAATGGCAGGAGTCTAGATGAGATGCATCTCATTATACCTCGTGCACTTGGAATCTTGCGCCCGTATTGCAGAAATACTGTTTTGTGGAAAATGCTACATCATCATTAATTCTGCATCAAAGGTTTTTTGTGTGTTCATAATAATTGTAAAGTACAAACATGAAGAGGACAACTGTAGCCATATGCCATTCTGTCCTGCCCTAGTTCGTCTTATTGCAGGAAAATTGTGTGGAAAAAAGAGGTTTCAGTAAAAAAAAAGAGACGTGAAATTATTGAACACATGACTATACCTTATATTCAGGGTCGGATTAAGGTTGGTGGAGGAGTTGTGGCAGTACCATTTAATGCATGGCTAACCTACAGATGTAGCCATCTTTAGCTTGGCTTTTAACGCATTAACCCTTTCACTCCGCAGCCCTTTTTCAGATTTTCATTTTCGTTTCTTCCTCCCCACCTTCCAAAAGCCATAACGCCTTTATTTTTCCGTCGATATAGTCCTGTGAGGGTTTGATATTTGCGGGACGAGTTGTAGTTTTTCGTAGCACCATTTATTTTGCCATATAATGTACTAGGAAACGGGGAAAAAATTATTTGTGGGGTAGAAAATGAAAAAAACACCAATTCCTCCATGGTTTTTTGCGCGCCATTTTTACGGAATTCACTGTGCAATTAAAACAACATGTTAACTTTATTCTATGGGTCAATACGATTACGCCGATACCAAATATATGTAGTTTTTTCTATATTTTACTACTTTTACAAGTAAAAACCTAATTGTAAAATAGAAAATTTATTTTGTGTCGCCAAATTCCGAGAGCCATAACTTTTTTATTTTTCCATAGATTAAGTGGTATGAGGGCTTATTTTTTGCGGGATAAGCTGTAGGTTTTAATAATATCATTTTGGGGTACATGCGACGGTTTGATCTTTTTATTTAATTTTTTGTGGGAGATTAGACCAAAAAAATAGAGATTCTGGCGTTTAAATTTTTTTTTTTTAGAGCGTTCACTGTGCGGGTTAAATAATGATATATTGTAATAGTTCAGACTTTTACAGACGCAGCGATACCAATTATGTTTATTTTTATTTTTTTTATTATGCTGTAGGTGGAAAATGGGAAAAGGGGGGTTTTTGAACTTTTTTAATATATATATATATTTTTTTTTACACAAAAAAAAACTTTATTTAACTGATTTTTACTTTTTTTATTAGTCCCCCTAGGGGACTTCAACCAGCGATCGTCAGATCGCTTCCACTATATACTGCAATACTAGTGAATTGCAGTATATCGTGATTCTGACAGGCATCTATTAAGCCCTGCCGGAGGCTCAATAGGTGCACAAAGATGGCAGACCTGGGGGTCTTCTTTAGGCCCCCAGGTAGCCATAGCAACCATCGCCCCCCCCGCGATTGCGTTGCGGGGGGGCGCGATGAGCTGTTAGAGGGGGTCACCCGCCTCTTTCTAATGATTTAAATGCTGCCGTCGCTATTGACCGCAGCATTTAACGAGTTAAACGAGTGGGTTCGCGCTCGAGCGCGATGCCGCTCGTTACTCTGAAGTGTCGGCTGTAACAAACAGCAGACACCCGCATCGTATGCAGAGGGTTCACTCCGTGAGCCCGCTCCATACTTCCCCTACCCGACTTTGGCGTATGGATACGTCAAATGTCGGGAAGGGGTTAAATATTATCAAACTCCCATGTCTAGGTACTGGCTGCGTATTGGAAATGCTGGAAGGAACTGGGTGATGGACAATATCCTCTTTTGCCCTTCCTATAATTGAGCCTTGTCTATGTTAAAGTGTACCTAACCTTTCAGGTGACTTTTCGGAATAGACTGTCATACGTGTGTACATAAGGAATAACACTCTTACTGGCCATTAAAAGACATGTATCTTTTTTTTAGAAGTTTTCCACTTTGCAGGATTTCTCTTTCTAATTCTCTCTGTTTTCCATAGAAAGTGTCACCCATACACAGCACACATAGAGAAGAGAATATCCTGCTCTCCAATCTCTTTGTAGCACACCTTCAGAAGCAGCAGAATGGAGGACATAATGCAGCAGTAATGAGCAGTGTAGCTGTGAATCCAGCACTGGGATGAGACAAAACACTAGAAGAAGCAGCAGCATCTCTGTGTGTGGCTCACTCTCACTCTGCTCCCTCCTACTGCTCTCCCTCCCCTCTCCATAGACTTCTATGGGCAGCATGTATCCTGATCCCTCAGTGAGCTTATAATCCGTCTAGTCCCTCAAAACAGATTTTAGCAGTGAATTTAGAGTGAATGATCAGTGCAGGAGAGAGTGGGGAGGGGAAGAAGTGCCTAATAAGTGGAGAAAGAGGCATTTTTCTCTAATAAGATATGTTACAAAGTTTCTTATATTCACTTGTACTATTGATTTATACAACGTTTGTTAAAAGATTAGTGACAATTTAACACATTCTGCCACATGGCCAGATGTGTTTATTTAATTCTAATTCTTTTTAAAGTTGAGCTCATTGTCTAAAGTCCTATTCTCAAACATATACCTAACTCCAGGATCATAAGTTTATAGAAAACCAACTGAACTTACAGCATCATTTTGGATTGAAGGAGGAAACCCACACAAACACAGGGAGGCCATATAAACTGCATGGTGGCTGAGATCTGGTAGCAATTCAACCTATGGATCCTTTACATAGCCACTGTACACCATGCCAACCGTCCTAGTTTATTGTTTTGCTGTAAAAATGTCTCCTTAACCCCTTAGTGACCAGCCCATTTTAGACCTTAATGACCAAGCCATTTTTTACGTTTTTCCATCGTCTCATTCAAAGAGCTATAACTTTTTTATTTTCGTGTCGACGCAGCTGTATAAGGTCTTGTTTTTTGCGGGACAAGTTGAAATTTTTAATAGCACCATTTTGGGGTACATAGAATTTATTGATTAACTTTTATGAACTTTTTTTTGGGGGGAATAGAAAAAAAACAGCAATTTCGCCACACTTTTTTGCGTCCTAAATTTACACCGCTTACCGTGTGGTATAAATAACACAATAACTTTATTCAGTGGGTTGTTACGATTGCAACGATACCAAATTTGTGTCGTTTTTGTATGTTTTACTACTTTTACACAGTGAAAACACTTTTTTTTCAAAATTATTTGTTTTTGTGTCTCCATATTTGAAGAGCCATAACTTTTTTTATTTTTTCGCCGATGCAGTTGTATGAGGGTTTTTTTTTTGCGGGACGACTTGTCATTTTTATCGGTACCATTTTAGAGTAGATGTGACTTTTTGATCACTTTTTATCACATTTTTTTAAGGCTGGATTTAAAGAAAACAGCAATTTTTGCATGTTTTTTTATTTTATTTTTTACAACTTTCACCGTGCGGGTTAAATGATGTAATAAGTTTATAGTTGGGGTCGTTACAGACACGTCGATACCAAAAATGTGTAACTTTTTTACTTTATTTTGTTTTTGAATAATAAAGCATTTTGTAAGGGGGAAAAGTGGGTTTTTCATTTTTTTTCACTTTTTTTTTTCACTTTTTATTAAAAAAAAATTTCACTTTTTTACAAGTCCCACTAGGGGACTTCACTATGCGATTATATGATCGTATTTATAATACACTGCAATACTCCCATATTGCAGTGTATTATTCCTGTCCGTGTAAAACAGACAGGAATCTGCTAGGCCATGCCTCTGGCATGACCTAGCAGGCATTCACTACAGGCAGACCTGGGAGCCTTTATTAGGCCCCCCCCGGCTGCCATCAGAGACACAGACACTTGGCGATCTTATCGCCGGGTGTCATTGGTATGAGAGGGATGCGGCGCTCGCTATTGAGCACCGCATCTGAAGGGTTAAACAGGTGAGAGCGATACTAATATCGATCTCACCCGGCAGAGCAGGGACGCCCCCAGTCCTCAGCTACCTCTGAGAGCAGGGAGATTTAACGGCTCCCTGCTCTGTTTATTTATTCCGATGCAGCGCCGTAAAAAGGCTATTGCATCGGAATAAAGCCCGTTATTGGCCGCTGTATCACTATGGGGACGTCACTAACGGGTTAAAGACAAATACCAGGATACCACTATAGTTTGCAGCCGGGGATAAAAAAAATACTTTTTGATAATAATCACATTAAAAAGTTAATATTACCATTAAAATATGTCTTCATGTAGAGCTATGCTCTGTGGCACAGTTCCACCAGGCTGAGACATATCGTACTGTTCACCATAAGGGGGTTTTACCTGGGACAATGATCGGGGCAGACAAGGGTTCATAGGACGCTCGTTGCCGATAATTGCCCTGTGTAAACAGGGCAGCGATCAGCAGACGAACGAGCAAACGTTCGATCATCTGCTGGTCGTATAGTTTAAAAAAAATAAAATATTATCGTTTTCGGCAGCAAATCTCCCTGTGTAAACAGGGGGACGCGCTGCCGACATGATAATAATGTATGGGGCTGAGCGATCAAGGTAACGGCCGCTTGTCCCCATACATAGCTCCTTGTGACAGGAGCAAACGAGCGCTGATCAACAAGCTGCCGGTGTTAGGCTGGGTTCACACGACCTATTTTCAGACGTATACGAGGCGTTTTTTGCCTCGTTTTACGTCTGAAAATACGTCTCAAATACGTTGTCAAACATCTGCCCATTACTTTCTATGGGTATAACGCTGTATTGTTCCCACGACGCGTAATTTTACGCGTCGTACGGCAATTACGACGCGTAAAATTATGCTTCGTAAAAAGAAGTGCAGGACACTTCTTTGGACGTTTTTGGAGCTGTTTTCTCATAGACTCCAATGAAAACAGCTCCAAAAACGGACGTAAAAAACGCCGCGAAAAATGCAGCGAAAAACGCGAGTTGGTCAAAAAACATCTGAAAAGCAGGGGCTGTTTTCCCTTGAAAACAGCTCTGTATTTTCAGACGTTTTTGGTCACTACGTGTGCACATACCCTAATAGGGCCTACAGTCTACATGATTCAAAAGTAAAAAGCCTGAAGTACAGCGAGGACTGACACACAAGAAGGTCAATATTATAAACAAGCAAGGGGATGCAAAGGTGGACCCACGCATGACGCGGTTTTAGGCTAAGGATTTGACCGCAACGATTCGGCTGCAAATTCTGTATGTTTGACAACTCCAGGCCAGTATAATAGCTGACATTTGGGATGTCACTTTCAAAACTTCAACATCTGTTTAATCAAGAAAATTCTGTAAATATATTAGAATTTTTTAATAGACTTCACACAAGAACAACACAATAAAATCCTGGCGCATCTTGTCTCAGAACTTTGTATTGTGTTATTCTTCTGTTACTCCTCTTTGAAATTTATAAACAAATTGACAACTGGGCATTACCATTCCTTTTGTTGAATGCCTGATGAAGGATGTTAATACATCCGAAACATTGCTTAAAGAGGCTCTGTTATCACATTATAAGGCCTCATGCACACGACCGTAGCCGTGTGCACGGCCGTGATTTTCGGGTCGGCCGGCTGCGGACTGTCAGCGGACTGTCAGCGGACTGTCAGCCGCAGGCCGCCCGCAAATCGCGGGACATGCACATGGCCGCCGCCATTGTTTTCAATGAGCCCGGACCGCAGAACCGGGCCGTAATAAGACATGCCCGTTCTTTCTGCGGTCCGGGCTCCCGGGCCGTGCAAGGACCGCAAAAACTACGGTCGTGTGCATGTCCCCATAGAAAAAAATGGGGCCGCAATTTTCCCGTGAATTTTCGGGGGAATTGCGGCCGCAAAAACACGGTCGTGTGCATGGGGCCTAAGTGTTCTATCTCCTACATAATGTGATGGGCGCTATAATGTAGGTGACAGCAGTGATTTTTATTTAGAAACACAATCTATTTTTACCACGTTATTAGCGATTTTAGCTTTATGATAATTACTTTCTTCATGCCCATCTGGGCGTGTTTTTTACTTTAGACCAAGTTGTACAGAGGAGTGTATGATGCTGACCAATCAGTGACCAATAGGCGTCATGCACTTCTCTCCATTCATTTAGTCAGCGCATAGTGACACTGCGTTGTTCGCTATGTGCTGTCTTATACTCACATATTAACGTTACTGAAGTGTTTAGACAGTGAATAGACATCGCTTCCAGCCAGGACGGGATGTCTATTCACAATCCCGACACTTCGTTAACGTTTCTGTGGTACTTACAGCAGAACAAAGCGTAATCTCCCTGTAACCTGTCATTTACAGCAGGATCTCGCGAGATTACGCTTGCTCTGCTGTAAATACCACAGAAACGTTAACGAAGTGTCGGGATTGTGAATAGACATCCCGTCCTGGCTGGAAGGAATGTTTATTCACTGTCAAGACACTTCAGTAATGTTAATGTGTCCGTATAAGAGAGCACATACTGATCTAGCAGGATCCCTATGCGCTGACTAAATGAATGGAGAGAAGTGCATGACGCTGATTGGTCCCTAATTGATCAGCGTCATACACTCCTCTGTACAACGCCCACTTGGTCTAAAGTAAAAACACGCCCACTTGGGCATTAAGAAACTAATTAGCATAAAGCTAAAATCGCTCCTAACGTGGTAAAAATAGATCATTTTTCTTAATAAAAAGCACAGCTGTCACCTACATTACAGCGCCGATCTCCTTATGTAGGCGATAGGGCACTTATAATGTGGTGACAGAGCCTCTTTAAATTCTGTGCACCTTACACATTGGTGGTGTGTTACATCTAATAAAAATTCCACTCATTTCATCAGAAACTCTTTAGTTCTGTCTCTTTACTTTTCAACTACTGATCGAGGTTGCTTATATCCTGTAAAACCTGTCATTTTGAACATAGGCAATAACGTGGAGCTAGATTAACCCCTTCAGGACTGAGCCTGTTTTGGCCTTGTGGACGCAGCCAATTTTTTCAAATCTGATATGTGTCACTTTATAACTTGGGAATGCTTTTACCTATCCAAGCGATTCTTAGATTGTTTTCTCGTGACATATTGTACTGTATGTTAGTGGAAAAATGTGATTAATAAATTCAGTATTTGTTTGTGAAAATCACCAAACTTTAGAGAAAATTTGTAAAAATTTGCATTTTTCTAAACTTAAATGTATCTGCTTGTAAGACAAATAGTAATACCACACACAATAGTTACTAATTAACATTTCCCATATGTCTACTTTATGTTTGCATCATTTTTTGAACATCCTTTTATTCTTCTAGGATGTTACAAGGCTTAGAACTTTAGCAGCAATTTCTCACATTTTCAAGAAAATTTCCAAAACCTATTTTTATAGTTTCCAGTTCAGTTTTGAAGTGGCTGTGAGGGCCTTATCTATAAGAAACCCCCATAAGTCACCAAATTTTAAAAACGGCACCCCTCAAAGTATTTAAAACACCATTTAGAAAGTTTCTTAACCCTTTAGGTGTTTCACAGGAATTAAAGCAAAAAAGAGGGGAAATTTACAAATTTCTTTTTTTTTTGTCGAAAATCCATTATAATCCATTTTTTTCTGTAACACAAAAGGTTTTACCAGGGAAACGCAACTCAATATTTATTGCCCAGATACTGCAGTTTTTAGAAATATCCCACATGTGGCCCTAGTGTGGTAATAGACTGAAGCACCGGCCTCAGAAGCGAAGGCGCACCTCAAGGATTTTGGCCCTCCTTTTTATTAGAATATATTTTAGGCACCATGTCAGGTCTTGAAGTACCAAAGCAGAGGAAATAAAAAAAAGACACCATTTGGCAAACTATAACCCTCAAGGAATTCATCAAGGGGTATAGTGGGCATTTTAACCCCACAGGTTTTTTGCTGAATTTAGTGGAATTATTCCGTAAAAATGAAAATCAAAATTTTTTACACTAAAACTTAGAAATTATCAATTTTTACAAGGAATAAAGAAGAAAAAACACCCAAAGATTTGTAAAGCAATTTCTCCTGATTACGGCAATACCCCATATGTTGTAATAAACGCCTGTTTGGACACACGGCAGGGCTCAGAAGGGAAGGCACACTATTTGGCTCTTGGAGTTCAAGTCTGCTGGATTGGTTTTTGGGTGTCATGTCGCATTTGCAAAGCCCCTGAGGGACCAAAACAGTGGACACCCCCCAGAAGTGACCCCATTTGGGAAACTACAGCCCTAAAAAGAATTTGTCTAGGGGTATAGTGAGCATTTTGATCCCATAGGTGTTTTGCTGAATTTAGTGTAATTAGGCCGTCAAAACTTCTATTGTTTTGTATTCTTTTTTTTACGGTGTTCACCATGCGTTATAAATTACATATTTAATTTATTCTGCAGGTCGATGCGATTACGGCGATACCATATGTATATAGGTTTTTTATGTTTTACGTTGTTTGCACGATAAAATCACAGTTTTAAAAAAATTATTTCGTTTTTGTGTCGCCATATTCTAAGAGCCACAACTTTTTTATTTTTCTATCAGGAAAGCTATGTGAAGGCTTGTTTTTTGCGGAACAAACTGTGGTTTTTATTGGTACAATTTTTGGGTACATGTGACTTTTTGATCCCTATTTATGCAATTATTTGGGAGCTGAAGTGACTAAAAATAGCGATTCCGGTATCGTTCTTTTATTATTTTTTTTTATGGAGGTCACCATGAGGGATAAATGACATTATATTTTAATAGTTCAGGCCGTTATGGATGCGGCGCTACCAATTATGCATAGTTTATTTATTTATTTATTTATTTTTTCTAATAATAAAGGCCTTTATAAGGGAAAAAGGGCGATTTTAAAATTTTATTATTTTGACATTTTACTTTTGTAAATTTTTTTGTAACTTTTTTTTTTCTTAGTCCCACTAGGGACCTGAAGATCCAATTGTTGGATTGTTGTTATAATACCCTGAAATACTTATGTATTGCAGGGTATTATACCTGTCAGTTTCAAACTGACAGGAGGCATATTAGGTCCTGCCTCTGGCAGGACGTAATCGCCTTCAATAGATGGCAGACTGGAAGCCTTTGTTAGGCTTCCGGTTGCCATAGCAATAGCCACCCCCCTGCAACAATCTGCCCCCGCAATCGCGTAGCGGGGTGCCGATGTTGCTATAACAACTTAAATGCGGCGGTCGCTATTGACTGCTGCATTTAAGGGGTTAATCGGTTTTTGATCACCGCTGTGATCCGACCTGATGTATTCCTCCAGTACTAAGGCTGCTAGTATCAGGGTTCTGTAAATTTGAAACTGAGTGCATGCGTAGAAGAAATACACCAGCCAGAGAAGTGTTAGTACAGTTCCTCTCTCAGTGAAGTAGGAAATGCAACTGCACTTTATTACACAAGAGTTACAAGTTTTCTCCGTAAAAATGTGGGACGTGCTTAAGCCCTATTGGTTCTATTCAGTTGTGACGTTCATCTGCACATTCCTCTTGCATTCCAGGACGGTGTCTCTATGGGCGTTGTCCTGGATGCAGGCACCATCTCATTTTGTTGCATAGATTCTTGGTGAAATATACTGATATGTAGCTTATGTAAGGGTAATAATGTTTTTGCAAGAAATATTCATGCTAATGATCCCTCACACTAGTAGCAGCCTGTACTGGGAGATGCCGGGCTGCGGGGAGCGCCTGTGTGCTCTGTTAGGAACACGTAGATTAACGGGCTGCAGGCACAAGGACCAGCTCTGCAGCCGTTAATCTACGTGGGGTGGTCGGGAAGGGGTTAAAGTATTCCAACCCCATTCTCAAACAGTTCCCATATGCAATGACGACAGCTAAAGAGGGCACCTGGAGGGATCAGGAACTGAGTCAAGATTGACGCAAAGCGTCTTAAACTCTGGGCAATGGGAGATCACTATTAAATCTGCCGAAAACTGAATTCTGTTTTTGGGTGGAGTTTTACTTTACATTACCACAAACATCTCATATCTGCTATACGTTATTTTTGTAGAGCAGCATCCAAAATTATATTTCCTTTTTTAGATATGACTATTGATATATCGATTTTTAGGTTTAGTTGCCGCGGATTGGCTGGGTTACATTGTTATTTAGGTTAGGTATACAAAAAATGAAGTCCACTATATAATTTGGATATCCGTTCCACACATAAGCTTGTAGGGCGGCCTAACATTGAAAAACGTCAGTATGTAATTTAGGTAATGGATAAGGTGCCCAGTATAATGAGATCACAGAACACCTCGGAGATACTGGTACATTCATCATGACTTCACTTTCAAAGTATTGACTCCTCATCCGTGTGAGTTTAAAACAATAGGATCCTGTTACCAACTCATATGTGCAGCAACACTGAGCCTTGTAGAAAATTAGTCAGAACGTATCTGTTACTTACATAGGATCAATGGAATAAACATAAGATGTTTCCTAAACAAAAGTGTTGTCATGTCTTCATTTAGGCCTTTGTAAAATCAGACATATAAATAATCTTTTGTCATTGTGTGGAGCTTGTTGCCGTTACTTCAAGGGTTCGGAATCAGAAATTTTTAGCTCAGAACCAACCACTTTTCTAATTACCTAAACAATTAAGAGCTAGCATGGCATCTGAACTAATGCACGCTCTCTATATACTGTATAATTGTGAACTAAATATAACAACAACTAGACTAAAAATATATTGGAATGGCTGTGAGCAGGAGGCTGTACGGTGGCACATAGAGTCCCATATATGGACAATGATGTCAGGGCTTTCAACTATGGAGTCCCAAGCCAGAGCATCCCAAGCTCCTTGGCCGAAGAGTCCTGTCTTGAAAAGCCCTTGACGTCACTGTCCATTATTGGCCGATGCTCTGGCCAGGGATTTCGCTTTTGGAGGGAGTCCCTGACGTCACTGTCCAATTATGGACTCCTCCAGGAGTGGAATCCCTGGCCAGAGCATCGGCAATTTCAAAGCCCTAACGTCACTGTTCATATATGGACAGTGACGTCAGGGGATCCTCCAAAAGCAGAATCCCTGGCCAGAGCGTCAGCGATCCTCTGGCTGGGGATTCCGCTGTTAGAGAGAGCCCTAATAGCACTATCTACAGGGGAGGGGGTGTGGCGCTATCTGCAGGGTGGTGTGGCGCTATCTACAGGGACGGTGTGGCGCTATCTACAAGGGAATTTGTGGCACTGTCAAAATGGGTGTGTAGCACTATCTGCATAGGCACTGTGGCACTATATGGATGCTATCTACATGGGCACTGTGTGTGGCACTATCTACATGGGTGCTGTGGCACTATCTACAGGAGACACTGGCACTATCTACATGGGCACTGTGTGATGCACTATCTACATGGGCACTGTGGCACTATCTATAAGGCACTGGCACTTTATATGTGGGCACTATCTACACTGGGCACTGTGTCACTATGTGGGCACTGTGGCACTATGTGGGCATTGCCACTATGTAGGCACTATCTACAGTGGGCACTGGCACTTTCTACAGGGGCATTGTGGCACTATCTACATGGGCACTGTGGTGAAGGGGGTTGGGACAAAAAAACCCTGACAAATTAAATTCATCTGTTTTTTTTAACAGTCATGAAAAACTGATGATAAACGGCCATTAAAAATTGTCAGACGACCGGCAAATGGATGAAAATTTAGAGACACACTGATTCAAAATGGCCATGAAAAACTGACAATTGATCTGTTTTTAACGGCCTTATTTTTCCACTGTTGTGTGAACATAGCCTATGGGTGCTGTATTATGGCTCTCCACAAAACTCAAAGGCTGTGCAAATATAAAGCAATAGCGTATTGCTTCTGGCAAAACGATGGGTCCAGTACACAACAGAGACAAACGGAAACCATGGGCATCGGATCCGTCACCATTGAAATCAATGGTGATGGAAACGGAAACCTCTGGTTTCCGTTTGTGTCAGTTTGTGTCTGTTCAGTGTCCCGTTCTGATAGAAAGCTCTGACGGAACGTCAGAACGGGACCCCAACGCAAATGTGAACAAAGCCTTAGTTCAGTAAGGCAGTTTGTAACAGAAACTACGACTCATTGCCAGATCCGTTGGACGACATATGCCATCGGTGCCCCACTGACCACATTGACTTACAATCAGATACATCAGGTTTATGGTGCCCATTGTTTCGACCTGAAAAATAGATCTGCATCCAGTCAGGTTACTATTTTCTAGTGAAACAATAGTGCAGCAGGTTACGATACTATAAGATATGAGCGCCTTAAAAGGTAGAAAACTATGGAAACATTACAGCATATATTTCTATATGTTTTTGACACATTGAAGTAACCAAAAAACACAGAACTTAAAGTTGTCCAGCATTAGAATAAAAGGCTCTATTTATTTTTTTATTTTTTTCCAGAAACAGTGCCACGCTGTTCTATGGGATGTCTCTGGTATTGCTCATTCTGCTCATTCAACTACTCATTCTGCTATTGACTAGCAGAATAAGTATTTGTTTAAACAGATTTCTGGATAGTATCCGACACAAATTCAGCGTAAGGATGATCGTGAGGGTCTGGGAGTTTGGCTATCATTTGTTAACAGAGGGGTGGGCAACATAAATAATCATCACTGCAGGGAAACTATACATTGCAAAATTCCTAGTGAAATAAATAGATGTCGATTGTTTTAAATGGACAGCTTTGTATTCTATAGACACCTGTATTCCTCCAGAGCCGACTTGCAACTATTAGAGGGGTTTTGGATTGGAGGTACCCCTCTGTTAGTTGAACATGCCCTAATAGGGAATTTACCAAGGAGTTATCTAAAGCACATAAGACATCACAATGGATTAAAATCTATTTCGAGCTTGTCTGCAAGATCCTGTTTAAGGAACGAGAGTGAGTCAAAAATTATCCGCACTCTGGCTGTAGAATTTACTTTAATCAATTTTGGGAAAAGACAAATACATCATTTTTCAACATAATCTCCCTGCTTTTCAATACACTTTGTCCATCTGTCAACAAGCTTTCATATTCCCACATTAAAAAATGTCTTAGGCTGAGCTGCGAGCCACGAATGCACCGCTGTCCTCACCTCTTCATCAGACGTGAATCGTCGTCCTCCTAGAGCTTCTTTCAGTGGACCAAACAGGTGATAGTCTGTCCAATAGAATCAGTTCACGTGCACGCTCAATGTTGTCATCAGTCGTGGACGTGGACGGTTCCTTGTTCATGGCTGACACTTGTGCAACCTTTCCTTGAAATTCTCTATCCATTCATACACACTTCTTCGCGACAAAACACTTTCTCCATACTGTGCACAAAGTCTTCAATAAATATCGGCACCAGACAAACCCTGAGACCATAAAAAAAACGAATCACTGCACGCTGCTTTTCTTTCGTGCAAATCACAAGTGGGGCAGCCATTTGTTTTCGCACTGCAGTCAGAAATAAACAGTCGTAACACGTTCAAACCTGCACAGCAGTGACTTGGGGACAGGGACCTCGGGCTGAAAGCGCTGATAAGACAGTACGGCCAACAGAAGTTTTAATATAACCGGAGTGCGGATTATTTTTGACTCACCCTCGTATCATGAATCACTTTCCCTTCTGACATTGATTACTGCTGACAAGCCTGTGTGTACCTAAGAGGCAGCATGGCAGAGTAACTACACATACACCATAGATCTGGGAATTCTCCATTTCATATGGAATGCGCTCCGACTTGAAAACACCTGCAGAAAACTCCAACTTGATAGCAGATGTAATGTCTGTTGTTTCTAAGCAACTGAAATACTTGACTCCCACAAACTCAATTCCCTGTATGGTTCAGACATTTATTAATGGGGAACCACTCTCTAAAATATCTGTAAAATAAAATACAGATAATACCTGTTTGGAAGATACTTTGGAAGTAACAATACATTAACCGGGGTAAAGGGTTTGATAGTGATTGATATCATCCAGCAATCTTTGGAAATTTGGATATTTTACTTGTTTTTCAAATGCAGAAACATTTACAGAATGTGATTATCCAGATCCAAAAACAATTTTTTTATATTATTCAGAGCAATAATTACCAGGTGTAAATGAGAAATATTACCAAAAAAACATCATTGACCATATTGACCTTTCATACATATACATTTGAGCAGTTTGCCATTCATCGTGGAAATTTACCTTTCCACATGTTTGGTTTAAACAGAATGGAACAATATCCTTACTTGACCACTGCTTCATATAAAAAGGCCTAATGCTAGAGCTACATGGCGACTATTGTCATACAATATTTTAGTCATGCGACAGAAGATCGATAGTAAGGCATTAAATCCCTCAATTTGTGCGCCCTACTGCAACTGTGACAAATTTTTGCAACAAAGTTGCAAATCAGAGATGTGTCACTTAACATCACTTCCAGCATAGAGCTTAATGTTGACAAATTGCATGTGTTACTATGATGCACAACTCTTCGGCATATCTGGCACGGCACACGGATGTGCAGTATGTATTTTGAATACGGCCGTATTTGTGAGCTGTTATGCCTTATAGTCCAAGTTATTTTTGACGATATCTTGAAATCAGCTGTAATATGGAAATACTCCTGCCTGTAAGGTGATTCTGATAATATAACTATATTCCAAAATTGCAAATGACACAATTCCCTCGGATATTGGAGTAGGTTCACCAAAGGTTCAGCACTTATAAAGTAGCTTACCTCCTAAAATGGTAAAATTAAGCCGAGCTCACCAGGAGCAGAAAGTCAGCAATATACTTCATTAAGTTCTTCCTTTCGAGAGAACCAGATCTTATGGGCCTTAACTACAGTTTTTCCAATTCTCTTCAAATCTCCCAACACAGGGGTTGTGATCCTTCCTTATTTTATGAGAAAATAATAATAATAAAAAGGAAAGATATCGAGCACTTCTGGCCAGAAAGTACATTGTGTGTAACCGCTGCAATTAAAAATAATGAGTTGGGCAATGACCCGTTCTTCTGCACAAAAAGTTGTCATTGATTTTGTAAGTAGAGCTATCCAACAACATATTCCAAGGATCAAATTTTAGGCTCTGTCTCCAGTCTAAATTTTGGTCTACCAATTATTGACTAATTCACCTGGTCCCCAAAATAAACAAGAAAATCAATACTGTTTGCGAATACTGATTGACTGTCTCAATACTATTAGCATGGCTTTTATGATACCTCCATCTTTGAAGGGCATGGACAGCGATTTCCTATATTCTTGTTATTAACAGTAACCGTATAGTCTTGTTATTCCAGTATATGCTTCCATTACCATTCAGAATAGTGTGAAAATTGAGCAGGGAAGCCGAAGGAGTATGAAACGTACGGTGGTTGCCTTGAATTTGTATCCTCAAACTTTAGACTGCTGCTTACAATAGCCTATAGTCTGCAAATCGGATGAAGACATGCTTAGCTGTATATGTTTTTTGCATATCACAGTACCTGAGAGGGTGACATTGTTCGCTATGCCCAAGGGTCATTAAGAGGGGTGCTCAGGCAGGTTTGCTCCATGAAGGCTGTGGTATGAGAACACGATGACCAATTTTACCTAGAATTAGCCTTTAAAGTGGGACTCCAGAAGTTGAAACTAAAACTGTTCAGGGTATCTGTCTCAGGGGTACAATAAAAATGCTATATGTTTTTACTAAAATTTTGAAATGTTACCTTTATTTTTATGTCGTGGGCTACCTATCTATATTGATTTTTCTAATGAGCCCAGAAAGAAGGAGAAGCTACTTACATCCATCCTCACTGATGTCACCATCAAAGTATACTTGCCAGTACTTCTGTTTTTTTTAGCTAATTTAATAAAGTCCTGGTAACCAAGGTTATGAATGTGGGTGAAGGCTCTAGTCTGTAAGACACAACCCTAATGGACAACTAAGTATTTGGTCACTAATACCAGAAAGGGCTGGTTTCATGGAAAAATGCGTCACTGGGCAACAAGAAAAGTAGGGCCCTACGTTTGCCATTTTAGGTTTTAATTATAACCTACATAATACAACTGAAAGAGAGAGAGAAGAAGAACACTCTGGGTGTGCAGGTGACGAAAAAAATATCTGTATGATACCTATAATTGCCACAAAAAAAAATAGCTGTCAGGCAGCTACCACATTCCTGTCACGAAAACTGAAAGCAGAGGTCTAGAGTACAACTAACTGAGCTAAGTTACTCAAATAGGGATTCAGGAACATAATCATGTCTTCATTTTTTTTTTTACTGGAGGTGCATTTTAACCCCTTAATGACCTGCCTATTTTAAACCTATTTTTTACGTTTTTCCATCGTCGCATTCCAAGAGCTATAACTTTTTTATTTTTGCGTCGACATAGCTGTATTAGGTCTTATTTTTTGCGAGACAAGTTGTATTTTTAATAGCACCATTTTGGGGTACATATAATTTATTGTTTACCTTTTATTAACTTTTTTTTGGGGGGAATAGAAAAAAACTGAAATTTCTCCACTCTTTTTTTGCATCCTAAATCTGCGCCTTTTACCGTGTGGTGTAAATAACACAATAACTTTATTCAGCGGGTTGTTACGATTGCAATGATACCAAATTTGCATGGTTTTTGTATGTTTTACTACTTACACAGTAAAAACACTTTTTTTTCAAAATTATTTGTTTTTGTGTCTCCATATTTGAAGAGCCGTAACGTTTTTATTTTTTCGCCGATGCGGTTGTATGAGGGCTTTTTTTTTGCGGGACGACTTGTAGTTTTTATTGATACCATTTTAGAGTAGATGCGACTTTTTGATCACTTTTTATCACATTTTTTTTTAAGGCAGGATTCACAGAATTTTTCCATTGTTATTTATTTTATTTTTACGGCGTTTACCGTGCGGGTTAAGTAATGTAATAGGAAGCGGCAATACCAAATAATAAAACAGTTTGTAAAGGGAAAAAGTGAGGGTTTTTTTTCCACTTTTTTACTAGTCCCACTAGGGGACTTTAAAGAGGCTCTGTCACCAGATTTTGCAACCCCTATCTCCTATTGCAGCAGATCGGCGCTGCAATGTAGATTACAGTAACGTTTTTATTTTTAAAAAACGAGCATTTTTGGCCAAGTTATGACCATTTTTGTAGTTATGCAAATGAGGCTTGCAAAAGTCCAAGTGGGTGTGTTTAAAAGTAAAAGTCCAAGTGGGCGTGTATTATGTGCGTACATCGGGGCGTTTTTAATACTTTTACTAGCTGGGCGCTATGAAGAGAAGTATCATCCACTTCTCTTCAGAACGCCCAGCTTCTGACAGTGCAGATCTGTGACGTCACTCACAGGTCCTGCATCGTGACGGCCACATCGGCACCAGAGGCTACAGTTGATTCTGCAGCAGCATCAGCGTTTGCAGGTATTGAGCACCGCATCTGAAGGGTTAAAAAGGTGAGATCGATACTGATATCTATCTCACCCATTCGAGCAGGGACGCCCCCAGCCCTCAGCTACCTCTGGTAGCTGAGAGCAGGGTGATTCAACGGCTCCCTGCTCTGTTTATTTATTCTGATGCGGCGCTGTGAAAAGGCTTATGCATCAGAATAAAGCCTGTTAGTGGCCGCCATGAAAAGGCGTATTTGTGGTCACTAACGGGTCAAGCTACACTCCTAGAAGATTATATTTTTTTAATTCTGTCAAAAGTTCTTGGAAGGTACTGATTCTATTTGCGGAGATCTAGGTGGTATAGGGAGTCTGAAGGGCAATGCTCCCTGGGAAAAGTATGCAAAATAGCTCTCCTCCAGAAGGAAGAAAACTGTCTCTAGTGCCACCTCCTGGAGAGCAGTTCTGTCAACAAAAATGTGGCCACTGTTTTCATATGGCAGCAAGTTTTGGATGGAAACTCATTGGTTCACCTTAAAGGGGTTTACCAGCCAGTAAAAATTGATGGCCGATCCTCAGGATAGGCCATCAATAGCTGATAGGTCGGGGTCCGACTCCCAGGACTCCTGCTGATCAGCTTTTTTTAAGTGGGTGCAGCACTCATACGGGGGTCCCGGGAGTCGAACCCCAACCCATCAGCTATTGATGGCCAATCCTAAGGATAGGACCTTAATTTTTACTGGCTGGAAAACCCCTTTAATAGTTTTTCAAAAAATGAGAATGCATCTTAAATAACTTAATGATCCAGTATCTTGTTAATGTCAACAGATAAATGTATTTTATTTGTCTGAAATGCCCTTATGTTTTATTGGACAGTTATAGAAAAATAAAAAGAAAAGCTAGTTATAAATGGGAAATATATATTTTTTTACGACTGAGTGTGTGTAAATATCTTGGTAGAAAAGCAAAGCAAGCCTGTATCTTTGTGCATTAGATAGGTCATCCAGATTCCCCTCTAACCCTCCCCCACCCCCATTTTAGGTCTTTGTCGCTCTCTTGACTTTCGTTAAACTGCAATTTATTCTTCTGCTCTGATCTTTAACCATAAACTGATGTTTAGTGTCTTCATAACACTTTATTGCTCTGTAAAATTTAACTGGTTTCCATTATCCAGCCAAGTGGGATCAGCTTATGGGCAGGAGGAGGGTGTATTCTGCATCTGCACAGTGTCCACAGGAGTTATCTGCAGGCCGAACGTGAGGGGGCAGACGGAAAGGGTGTCAAAATATTTTCCACTCCCATTGTCTTAATTTATGGGGAGATGAGGCACACAGTGGTGTGGGAGAAACAGTATATATATATATATATATATATATATATATATATATACACACACACACACATACACACACTTATTTAGAATTTGAATTATGTTAGTAGACTGCATGTATCCAGCTGTTGCACAACCACAAGTCCCATCATACTCAACCAGCAGAAGGCCAGGATGAATCACAGTCAATAAACAGCATTTTCCCCAAAATCACCAGTAAAATATAGGTTTTTGAGTAGTCCTCAAATTGTAAACATTTATTAATTTTTTATGGGTTTGAGTCATATCTAATGCAGTGCTACGTCTCATATCTTTACCATATTGGTGCATAACTACGCAGATATGTCATTCAAGATTAGTGTAAGGCCTCATTTATACTTGTGTATTTTGCCTCAGAATTTGTAAGCCAACACCAGGAGTGGTCCAAAATACGGACAACGCACAAATCTTTCTATTATACTTTTTCCTCTGTTTAGGTTCCACTCCAGGTTTTGGCTTCCAAATACTGACTAAAATACTGCAAAATACTGACATCATAAGTGAGGATGAACGGAGCCGGTATCGTTGCTGTAATTGTGATCATATTGGTTGTCAGCCAGCTTTCCAGAAATAGAAATAACTAGGATGAGTTCTTAACAATTTGCTGGAAGCAAACAATTCAAGAACACAGTAATGTATAATGTATCATTAGAAGAGTCTTTCTTACAATGCTTGCAGTGTATTTGTATTTTATTGCAGGCTGCCTACTTGCTGACAGTTTTCACACTTTTTAAAAGGTCACTACTGTGCATTATTTTCTGACAGGTCAGGGTGCTCTTTGACCCATCTGAAGAAGGCTGGTCAGACCACTAGTTAAAATATGTGTCTACTGTCTCTGCCCAAAGGCTGTTGCTGTTGTGTATAGGAGTGTATAGATGCATGTTTGTGTGTTTTTATGGCTGTGTGTAAGCAGGTGTGTATGTGTTATTCACAGCCCCCCATCCTTCACCCCTAGGATACAGAAAAAGGAGGGGGAATCATCTCTTGTATGAGCCATAAAGTGATTAAGTGACTATATTACCCTCCTTCGCCTTTCATCTCTCCCTCTCCTGTCTTCTACTTCCTCCTTCTCTTTCATCTTTGCAGCCCATTCCCCAATTACCTCTCTCACTCCTACAGGAACAAGTCTTGAGCTCTTTAACCCTTCTGTGCTGGATTAATTTCTGCATGGGAAGATTAATGTGCCCACAAAGTCACTTTATATATCTGCAGAGAGGATGGAGCTGCTGTAAATTGGTGCGCTCTGGCGGCCATGATGTAATTTAACCAAGTGCCTGACCCCATGGCATTGTCAAAGAAATGTCCTTTCCTAGGGTTACTGCATATGGGGCATTCATGCCACAAAGAAATGTACTATTAGTTGTGATATGAATTTACATGGAGCCATATTAGCCCATAGTGAGAGTGAAAACCAGATAAGCCAGATGAAAGTTTCTGCATTGTTTGCCCCATGGCTAAAGCTGCTTTCAAGAATATTCAGCATTCTTTTTAGACTGGCCTTCTGTGGAAGGTATTTTTATGGCTTCCTCAATTTCCCCTTTGGCTTTATACAACCCTGTTTTCTATTGCTCTGTCCAATACCTCCTGGCACCATCTGGGATGGTATGACTTTACTGCTTGGATGTGTCTGGGGATCATGGGGGAAGGGACACAAAAAGACAGTAAGAATAGTTTAAAACAAAAGTGGGGTGGTCACTGCCTTGCCCATAATGCAAAGTGCTGTTCCAGTGTCCTCCACAAGAGGGCATAATCTTAACCATCTAAATTGCACTGAAGTAATGTAGAGTTTCCATCATTGCAGGGCTTGTAAATTAGATCAGGCTTATAGATGGAGCAACCTTTGCAAACCTCTGTCCTAGTCAGCTCATATACGGACCATTGGTTATATGGTGGATACAATTGAATTTCAACCATAGGAGCGTGGCGGCGGCGGCTGCTGCTGCGTTATTTAGATCATCACTGTTGTGTTAAACATTTTTTGATCACAATTCCCGCTATGATTTGTAATGAGCCTCTGCCCTCTTGCATAGAAGAGTATTTAGGATCCCAAATTCGGTTTTAAATGCATTTCAATGAGTTCTGCGCTAGAAGTGCTGATTTCTAGAAAATGCGGTCTGTGATCCAAAATCATAATACCGCCGCAATCATAATGACCCAAAGAATAAGGTTAACTTATTATTTATAACACACGGCGCATTGCGAAAAAAAAAAAGATGACATCATTTCCCCTCAAATTTTTTTAAATAAAAATTAGCAAAAAAATGTTATGTACCCTAAAATGTTAACCATAAAAACTTAAAACCGTACGGAAAAAAATAACAAGTCCTCATATAGCTATGTTGATGGAAAAATATATATATATTTTTTTTTTTCATAAAACATGTTTTTATTGTGCAAAAGTACTAAAACGTTAAAAAAAAATACAGGCAAATACTATTTGGTATCGCTGTATTCATACCGACTTGTAAAGTAAAGTCAACATGTTCGTTTTACAGCACAGTGAACAGCGGGGGAAAAAACACAAAAAACAATGGCGGAATTGCTTTTTTTTTTTTTTTTTTAATCCCCTCCCCCAAAAAAAATGGATAGCTAATAAAAAACTTATATGTACCCCAAATAGTTTTTTTTAAAATATGCAAGTCGTCCTGCAGCTGCTTGTTCATCAGTTTCAGTAACTCACATAGAAATCAATGGAGAGAGCTGCACGCATGTGTGGCCACCTCTCCGTTCCTTCCCTGTCTGGATGTAGCGGCTAGTGGCAACCTCACCAGGCGGAACGAGGGTCGGGTGACCCCCATTATCAAGATATGTGCAGGACCAAGCGAGAATCCGCATCTATCAGACATTTATAGTATATCCCGTGGATATGCCATAAATATCTATGGTAGGGAATAGCCTTTAAGGCGCAAAATAGAGGTCAATAAAGTGTGAAGTTTTTATTAATGGGGTTTTTCCGGAGCTATACATTTCTTTCAAATATTATTTGTATATTTTTAAACTTCATATCGGTGAGTTTTACATTTTGAAACCATTACTAATAATATTTTTGGAAAACGCCATGTAAAACACCTTTAGGTCATATGTATTGGGATATTGTGCTTAGTAAGGGGCTGAATAAAATGTTTAACAACTTACAATTTATTTTGTAAAGTACAGTTTTTAAATAAAATATTTTGGTTTATGCTCCAGGTTTTTTTTGGGTGATTTGTATGTGATTGCGTGTTACTTGTTACTACTCTTGCTTTTTCCATGCATTTGGCATAGTTCCTAATGTCTTTGGGATCCAGCAAAGCCATAGATGGCTGCCACCTGCTGGACATTTGAGGAACAACATCAACAAACTTCATTATCATAATGTAGTACCATTATTAGGGACTCTAAAATTTTTATGTACTTCTATTGTGTTGCTATAAGGATATTGTCTATTTTAGCACTGGATAAAGTCTTATGTGTGTGTCTTTTTTCTCTAAACATTTTATTACCATAAAGCAGAGGATTCAGCCAACCTTTTAGCTTCACATTACAAACCCTTTTCTACAGCAAAGGGATTAATTATCCCTTCCATATTATAAACCTATTAACATTTTGCCTGTGTTTATTTTAGCCAGAAGCAAAATGATAATATAGCCCTCCAGTCATGCGTATATGTATCTGTTGAATAAAAAAAAAGTTTACAATTTTTCTTATTTATTTTTTTGGAGTACCCAAGAGGAGCTAATAACCAGTATAATGATATGTACGCAACTTCTATTACTGAATTTAGAAAGGCAGAAACAGCAATGAACATCAAAAAGCAATTAGCTGCAATAAAGAATAGAACCCAGGATCATAGATGAGGGGGGAGGGGGGCTGCTTTGGTTTGCCTCTTTGAAGATTAATTACTGGTCGCTATAGATATAAGAATTGAATGGTAAATTTGTATTTATAAAAACATTGGCGGTCGATGATAACACTTAATGGGACAAGTGAGGTTCATAAAACGTGTGCCATGATTTCAGACACTTTCGAAATTCCTTGCGTCCTTGAATGTCATTGCTACATCACTATTACAGCTAAAGGGAACGTAATAATAATAGTATATTATGGAATTGCTATTTAAAAGGGTTGGCCACATTCTACGAGATTTACCCTCATGACTACCTCCCCAGCTGCCTTCTCTTCTGCGCTGGCGCGATTCTGCTGCCTGTATCTGCACATGCGCTGGACACGTTCAGCACCGGCTCAGAAGAACAGGCGGTCATGTGGGTAAACCACACGACCACCAGAATCTTGAGAGCTTTGGATAGGATCACGCCACCGTCTACTGTTTACATCACTGAACCAGAGGGAGCTGGGGACCTTCAGCATAGGTGTTAAGCAATGGGGTAGTTAACGGTGCCTGTGTCTTAACACAGCAGTTTAGGGCATTTTAGATATTTTAGTAGAAAGTAGCAAACCCCTTTAAGCAAGTATTATAGATATTTTAGAAAGTGTCAACAATACAGGAATTACATTTTCAAATCATACTTTATGAATCTTAAATAAAGTATCCACCTTTTAAGACCATGTCGATATTCTGTACTGATTGAATTTTTTATAAATCTTTATAGCCTTTTTTTCTGATACAGAACTCCAAATCCCCTGCATAGATATAGTTAAAAATTATAAAATTATGCCTGCAACCACCACTCAGGGGAACTTGGGAGCTTATTGCATACTGT
This sequence comes from Rhinoderma darwinii, assembly GCF_050947455.1. Lineage (NCBI taxonomy): Eukaryota > Metazoa > Chordata > Amphibia > Anura > Rhinodermatidae > Rhinoderma > Rhinoderma darwinii. The sequence goes on from NC_134688.1 coordinate 87,150,166, forward strand.
TTTATTATTGAGTTCAATCTATAACGGTATGCAGTATTCTTCTAAGCTCCCTCTAGTGGCGGCTGCTAGCAACCAGAATTTTATGATTTTACTTTATGTCTATGTAAGCGATTTGGATCTCGGTGTAAGACATATTGTGGTCTAACCACTATAGAGATATATTAAGAAGTTAATCTGCACATCATTTTGACCTATTTAGATAAAAAAAATGGCAAAGGTAGGCATTTACTTTAAGGGAAGATTAGAAGATTAGAAAAGCATGAAGAATGTCTGATCTTCCTGATCTTGTAGTGATATAATTCTGCTTACACAGGAACCTAAATTAACGCATATATATAGTCAGTTTAAAAAGAAAAAATATACTGGCCACAGTTGCCTGGCTATCCTCCAATCCTGATATGTTTCAAATTGCATTGCAAGGCGTAAAAACAAACACCCAACAAAAAAAATGTGAACAAAAAAATCATCAAACATAAACATGGCAGTCTTTTATATAATTCCCAACAGTCATTCATGTTGTCGTAATCTTGTCTAGAACAGAGTGGCAACAGCGGTAGGAAAGTGCTGTGCCAATTAGTCTACTGTCAGTTCTGCTTTTACTGGCAGCCTCATGCACGGTCCATGGGACAATGTTGTGCCCTCCAGATAAAGCCAAATGGAGCTGACAGTAGACGATTTGTCACAAAACTTTGCTCTCGTACCTACCACTTTGTTCCACCATTGGGGATCCTAGCGGTTCGACCCCACCAATTGGATATTGGTGGAGTGTCTATCCTGAGACATCTTCTTTAAATTATCACAATAAATCTACAGATCAATTATGCAGTTATTTGACCCAAACCAGATCTAGACAAGCAGTTTTGGTGTCTAGTCAAGTCAAAACACCAGTGATGGCAGTTCTTTCATATTTCTGATGGATAGGTGACCCCACATATTTCTTGATGTTGACTATTCATCGCTTCCTATCTTTTAAGCCCAACTTGATTACATTTTGGTCATTTAGTAGCAAAACAAACTCACCTCTGCCTCCGTACTCTCAGCATTGGTCTTCTACATGACTTTGCTCCTACCCCTGGCCCCAAGATCATCAGTTATTCTTAACAATGAAACAGTAGGTGAGTGTGATTTGCCACTTAGGTCTAAGAAGAATTAAGAAGAATTAATTATTTGTTAAGACTTGTTATATTTTTCAGAGTACAGAGGCTGAAATGTCAAGGAGTCATTCTTGGCAGCTTTGGCAATGGGTCACATCATAGATACCTTGGGGAGATAAAATCTATGTGGTAAAGTGATTACACGTTGACATGGCTAGCAAAAATGGCTATATAGTATAGTGAATTGAAAGCTGATTTCTTTTTGACCCACTTTTGGTAAGCTTATGTTATAGGGCAGAGCAATGAGAGCTAAAATCTTTTTTTTATCACTGGGCACACTGGACATATCAACAAAAATGCCTAATAGGTTGGGCTATGTTCACACTTTTGCCGTAGTTTCCATTTATAATTAAATACATGACACATAGCCGGATCCATTGTATGACAAATACCAGTGGCACCCAACGGACCCCATTGATTTGCAATGGCTTCTGCCAAGTTGTGTTTGCCGTTATTTTAACAGAATCTGCGATGGACGCGGATGAGAACATAGCCTTATTTGTGAACCAAGCCGTAAGAAATAGGATCATTCGGTACTCTGGTGGGCCTGTCTAATAGTATCTGATACCTGATACCAATAGTATCATACGACGTCTATCATGCTACAAACTATTAGTATCCTATAATTCCTGATGAGGAGAGCATCAGACACTCTATGTAACTCAATCAGTATCCTCCTCCGACCTCCACTTTTGGCTCTCATGGCTGCAAAGGCAGGCAGTGAACGCATGTTTGGCAGATGAATGTAAGAGTTTCTAGCTCTCTGTTGCCTTGCCCGCTGCAATTTCCCACAGGCGCCAATGCCACTCTTGACCTTGTCGTGACGCTGCTGACGTTCTTAGGACTGGGTGGCCTGTCATAGGAGGAATACCGAATGCAAATAGGAAGAAAATGGAATGACTTTCTTATTGTACAAAATTACCGGCACTTACTATTGCTGAGAATTTTTCTTACTGGAACCGGTCTCTCACACTTAATATAAGGTGGCAGGTGGCTTACCGGCCTTTTGGCAAACCTAGGTTCTATAAACTGTAAAGAAAACAGTGATGTGATATTGAAGTGAAACTTATCACAGATTATCTGCTTGACAGAAGAAGTGGGCTCTTAAATTGCATTTGAATGCTTGAATATTAGGTTAATGTCAAGTGTTGTGTGGTAGTGAGATGAGGACCAGATAGGTCGGTTTTTTTGTTACAAGTTAATGATCTGGCCATGACAATAGGTGCAGATGGAGAAGAGATTGAATCCAGGGATAGAATTTTGAGGTGCACCAAAAGAGAATGGGTAAGAGGGGGAGGTGGTGTGAAGTGGGACACACAAAATTTCCGACCGGACCACATTATCTGTAATAACCATGGGAGAGAGAGTCTTTAGTAATAGTGAGTGATCAAAAGCTAAGGACAGGTCCAGGAGGAGGAGTATGGAGTAGTGTCTCTCCGATTTAGCAACAGCCTTCCCACGCACTGATTTTAGTATTATAAATTAAATTTGAGTAATGCTTGGTTAGGTGCCAAAGCCACCTAACTTCAGTCCCCATAGCAAGTACTCCATTTCACCACTAAGTGAGGTGCATATAGCTTTAAATAACTGGGTTGTTAGACTCAATCCTTCCATGTATGGGCAGCTTAACAGTGTCTATAAAAGTGGATTTTAATACTAATCAAGAGCCACTCCATTCTAATAGATATGTGATTCATGATGCCATTGTACAAATGCTCAACCCAATTTGCTCGATTACGGCAGAGCAAAAGACATAAAGCTTTAACCTGCAGTGCCCTGTTTTGAGAAAATATCCATTCACACTTATGTTACATTACTGCCATTGCTGTGCTTAAAATGCCATGAAACACTCATTTTGCAGAGCCGTATCCATTTTGCATAGTAAAACAACATTGAGTACACTGAATAAAGCGTATTGAGCTACAGCAGGGTATGGGAAATCATCCTTAATTAATGCCCTAAGTTACTTCTATTACTATGTATAAGCAAATTCCTTAATTTAAGATGCCATTGAATTGAGGGTCTACAAGCAATATGGATACTGCCTGCTGTTTTCATGTAGTATATATCATAATGTTAATATGCCGGGAATTCCCTGTAGCCTTCATATAAATGACAAGCAGCACAACAGAGGTACAATATGGGCTTAACTATTTCTATGGGGAGGGGGGAAGTTATTGATCCGTAGTATGTACATGAGGCATAATACTAAAACGGAAATATTACCGGGGCAAGAACCATAGGAACTTGTCATGTTCTTCCCATATTCATGTGGGTTTCCTCATGTAGGTTTCGTCCAAGTGCTTTAGTTTCCTTGCACATTTCAAAAACATACACACCTCTACTTTAAGTCCCTTTTAGCCAGGAAGATGATGACTGCGAGGTCAACTTTTTGCTTTATTATTTTTCTTTATAACGTGGTTTGGAGGGTACAAGGAGTGGAAGGAGGAATTGCAGTGAGAGGGTATGTGCACACACACTAATTACGTCCGTAATTGACGGACGTATTTCGGCCGCAAGTACCGGACCGAACACAGTGCAGGGAGCCGGGCTCCTAGCATCATAGTTATGTACGATGCTAGGAGTCCCTGCCTCTCTGCAGGACCACTGTCCCGTACTGTAATCGTGTTTTCAGTACGGGACAGCAGTTCCACGGAGAGGCAGGGACTCCTAGCATCGTACATAAGTATGATGCTAGGAGCCCGGCTCCCTGCACTGAGTTCGGTCCACTACTTGCGGCCGAAATACGTCCGTCAATTACGGACGTAATTAGTGTGTGTGCACATACCCAAAGGGTTGTGGTTCATTAGAACGGCCCCTTCTTTTTGCTGTGGAGTTACCGAGAGATCAACTTCATGATCACACATTGATTTCGTATCGTTAGGATGAGCCATCAATGTTCTATCTTGGAAAAACCCCGTTTAGATAGGGAAGTTAGATTGTGAGCCTCATGGGGGCAGATCTTTATGTGAGTGGCTTCTCTGTACAGCCCTGAGCAATATAAAAATAAAACGAATTAAAGGAAACGTTATGCATCTCTAAGATTACATATAAAATAGTAGCAAGTTGTGTTCTATGGTGAAAAAACATGGGAAAAAGTAACAACAACAGGAAAAAGTAATATTTTATACACCTAGCACATTTTTTTTCTTCGTCAGCCTACAAGTGGGTTATGACAATGTGACAAAGGACATCAACGAGTGAGACAGTGCCCTAGGGAAGGGAGTTACCCAGTTTCTCCAGCCCGCTCGCGTGATAATCTGTATCTCTGAAGTGGAAGTACCCTTGCCAACCCAATTTTCACTGTCAGTGATTCCTCTGTAGCACATAAAATCAGATCAGGCTGCAAGCTTGTACAGGGCAGAGCATCAATGTGCCAGTAAAGTTCTCTCCAGAGAGCCGCATACAGCCAGTGTCATATACAGAAATGTAATCACTTTACACAGCACTCAGGAAGTAATGGGCAATCCTGCAATTCGCGCGCTGCTTTACGGTGGCTGGAATTGAATTGTAGGTGATGATATCCCGAAGAATAGAGATATAATATTAAAATATAATGCTGCTGCTCATATAATTTAACAGTCCGAGGAAACATATTAATGTCTTAGTTTGGGGTTTCTTGGCCATAAAAGTATTCGCAAGTACTTTCTCCATTCAGAATAATGAAATACACTGATAAAATTCATAGGAGAACAAGTCTTTCACACACTCTGTATGGCTTGTATGTGACTTTATTATTTTACCCTTTAAAGTTGATGAGCAATAGTAGGTTGTTTATTATATTATTTATATTCTATACTGTGCTAAAATGCACTGCTGCTTATGTTTTCAGATGAAATGGAATGGTTATGTAGTAAGTTATTTCCTATATTTCCTTTTTTGCACAATGCATTACACTTGTAAATCCAATGCATTGCTTCGACCACAGGAAAATACCGTGGCTATGTATGTTTATTAATTATCATCACACCACTGTACTGCCCATGAATAATCCAACGCTATATACAGTTAGGTCCAGAATTATTTGGACAGTGACACAATCTTCATGATTTGGGCTCTGCATGCCACCACATTGGATTAGAAATGAAACAACTGAGATGCAATTGAAGTGTAGACTTTCAGGTTTAATTCAAGGGGTTGAACAAAAAATATCCCGTGAAACGTTTAGGAATTGCAACAATTTTTCTACACAGTCTCCTCATTTCAGGGGCTCAAAAGTAATTGGACAAATTAACATTACCATAAATAAAATAGTTTTTTTTTAATACTTTGTAGAGAATCCTTTGCAGGCAATGACTGCCTGAAGTCTGGAACCCATGGACATCACCAAACCCTGGGTTTCCTCATTGTGATGCTTTGCCTGGCCTTTACTGCAGCCGTCTTCAGTTGTCGCTTGTTTGTGGGTCTTTCTGCCTTAAAGGGAAGGTGTCACTAAATTTTTTTTTTATATATGTTATTGCTTTTAGTATCTCATTAAAATAAATTTTATTTATTTGTGTTTTTGTGTTGTACTTTTTTATTTTTTCTTTCTTTTACTTCTCTATGGGTGCTGCCATTTTTTTTTTCATCTCTGTGTCGATGGAATACGGCACATACATCCCCATAGAGAATGCGAACGGGAGGCGTTCCATTCACTATAGCGTACACAGTCTGTGTGAGAACGGCGCATGCGCCGCTCCCACACAGACCAAAAGGAAGGTCTTCGGCAGAGCGATACCCGGCGCCATTTTCATGTGGACCGGAAGCCGGGGCCGGACAGTAAGATGACTACTTCTGGTCGCGGCTTCCGGCCATATGTTCAGACTAGGAGCGGAGGCAGCAGCGGCGGCGGCAGGAGCAGGTAAGTTATGTTTGTGTATGTGATGTGTGTGTATGTTCATGTTATACTGTGTGATTACCACTGTATCTAATCCTCCTACACTGTGCATTCGCTCAAAAAATGGTGGCACACAGTTTAGGAGGTTTGAACATTCAACCCCCTCCTTTCTCCTGACACTAGCCAGGATAAAGTAGGGGGGATTGTTTGAGGACACTAGAGCGAGTGTGTCTTCTCCAATTTTGCAGCATAAAGCAATGAGGTTGCTTTACCACATGCCAATGCTGCAATTTTGGGAATTGCTCCCTCTAGTGACCAGCACATGGAAATGTTATAAATTAGAATCTAATTTATAATATTTCCTGACTTGTGAAAAAATTTAAAAAATGAGAACAATGTGTAATCATTTATATACTAACTGTTTAACTAAAAAAAAAAAAATTCTAGCGACACATTCCCTTTAAGTTTTGTCTTAAGCAAGTGAAATGCAGCTCGATCGGGTTGAGCTCCGGTGATTGGCTTGGCCATTGCAGAATATTCCATTTCTTTGCCTTAATAAACTCCTGGGTTGCTTTCGCAATGTGTTTTGTGTCATTGTCCATCTGTACTGTGAAGCGACGTCTAATCAACCTTGCTGCATTTGGTTGAATCAGAGCAGAAAGTAAATCCCTGAACACTTCAGAATTAATTCAGCTGCTTCTGTCTTCAGTCACATCATCAATAAACATTAGTGACCCAGTGCCTTTGGCAGCCATGCATGCCCATGCCATCACACTGCCTCCACCATGTTTTACAGAGGATGTGGTGTACTTTGGATCATGAGCCGTTCCAAGCCTTCTCCATACTTTCTTCCATCATTCTGGTACAGGTTGATAGTTTCATCTGTCCAAAGAATGTTGTTCCTGAACTGGGTTGGCTTATTTTCATGTTGTTTGGCAAAGCCTAATCTGGCCATTCTATTTTTGAGGCTGATTAATGGTTTTCACCTTGTGGTGAACCCTCTGTATTTGCTCTCATGAAGTCTGCTCTTTATGGTAGACTTATATATTTATATACCTACTTCCAGGAGAATGTACTTCACTTGGGTAGATGTTGTTAAGGGGGTTTTTCTTCACCATGGAAAGGGTTCGGCAATCATCCAGCACTGTGGTTTTCCGTGGACGTCCAGGCCTTTTGGAGATCACCAGTGAGCCTTTTTTTTTTTTTTCATGAATGTACCAAACTGTTGATTTGGCCACTCCTAACATTTGTGCTATCTCTCTGATGGATTTCTTAATTTTTTTCATCCTAACGATGGTCTGTTTTACTTGCATTGAGGGCTCCTTTGCATTGTGGGTTCACAGCAACAGCTTCCAAATGCAAATGCCGCACCTGGAATCAACTCCAGACCTTTTACCTGTTTAATTGATGATGGATTAACAAAGGAATAGCCCATGCAGCCCATTAAATAGCTTCTGAGATAATTGTCCAATTACCTTTGGTCAATTGAAAAAGAGGCAGCTACATATTAAAGAGCTGTAATTCCTAAACCCTTCCTCAAATTAGGATGTAAATACACTCAAATTAAAGCTGAGAGTCTGCACTTTAAGCCCATATTGATTACATAACTGTATATTCAATATGTTTTGATAAACAGTTAAAATGCCAAAACTTGTGTCACTGTCCAAATAATTCTAGACCTAACTGTAGCTATATCATTGTATTTAATGCACTGCTGCTCATGCGGTGTACCATATTCCTTTAGTTATATAATGCAATGCTGGTCATGTGTGCAGCTACAGTCCATGGTAATGCATTGCTGCTCATGCAATACACTGTATTCTTATAGTTATGTAATGCACTGCTGCTCACTTGGGCAGTTTCAATATATTGCTGCTCGGTCCAGGGATTCTTATAGCTCATTTATAAATCACTCCTCATACTATATGCTGTGTGTGTGGTATGTCAGGATCTTCAAAGTTAACAGATTTATCATACTGCTGCTTTATAAGCTTTTGCCTCATGCACACGAACGTGTTTTTGCATCCGCAATTTATCCGCAAAAATACGAATGAATTGTGGACCCATTCATTTCTTTGGGCCCATGCACACAACCGTGGTTTACACGGACCGTGTATTTGCCAGAGCCCGGACCGCAAAAAAATAAGACATGTCATTATATGGGCCATTTGCGGTCCAGGCTCATTGAAATCAATGTGCGCACGGTTCGTGATTTGCAGACGGCCCTTGGATGACACCCCGCGGCCGTCCGTGCCGTAATAATGAACCGTGCACACGGCCGTGTGCATGAGGCCTTTAGTGTTTTGTGTTTTTTTTTTATAGATTTTTGATTTTTACCTTGTGTGAAGCAAGTAACACACTCATAATCTGCAGATTCCATGCTGACAATAATCCTAGTGTGTATGCCCCTTTTTGTATAGTAATGAATACATACATTGCAATTTGTTTGGTAGGTCAAAGAGCTTGTTGGAGATATTTGAAAATGTATCCCCCAAAAAATCTATGCAGTGCAGCATAATAGTAACTGCAAACACGCTATCTGAACTGAACCTACAGTATGTATATATACCCTGATCTATCTGGTTCATAAATAAAATGTCAAAACTTTGTGAACATACCAAGTTAAAAGAAGATATGAGGAAGCGGCACTCCTCTGAGGTCTTATATCGTTCCGTGTATATGCTGGCTGCCAACCACTGCGATCCCTGGGAGGATGAATCCTCCTTGCGGGAATCAAGTTGAAGATTCTTCAAAACATTGTGAAGACACTTAAAGCGAAAACATGACAGTTTTCGTCAAGGAAACATCTGTCCATGGGTTGTGTCTGGTATTGCAGCTCATCTTTGGAACTGAATGGGGCTGAGCTGCAATATCACTCACAACTTGTAGCAGCCATCTAATATATAGTTGGCAAGGACGTGGAGTCCGGGGCACAGTTAGCTCCGCCCACAACCCGACCCGCAAGAAGCCTGTGAGGAAGGAGATGTGAGCGCTCAGTCTGTTGTTTGTGCCTCTATTTGTGTGTGTGTGTGTGTGTGTGTGTGTGTGTGTGTGTGTGTGTGTGTGTATAAGTTCCAGTATGTGTGTCTTTGTGTGTGTATTTGTGTGTCTAAGTTCCTGTATATGTATCTGTATGTGTATATATTTCTGTGTGTGCATCTACTAGATTATCTGTGCTCAGAGTTATCCCTGTGTATTATCTGTGGTGTTGCATAGGACTGCAGGTGACATCTACATTATCTGTACTCAGAGTTATCACTGTGTTATCTGTAGTGTTACATAGGACTGCAGGTAACATCTACTACATTATCAGTACTCAGAGGGTTATCAGTGTGTTCTCTGTGGTGTTACATAGGACTGCGGGTAACATCTACATTATCTGTACTCAGAGAGTTATCACTGTGTTATATGTGGTGTTACATAGGACTGCAGGTAACAGCTACTACATTATCTGTACTCAGAGAGTTATCACTGTGTATTATCTGTGGTGTTATTTGTGGTGTTACATAGGTCTGCAGGTAACATCGACATTATCTGTACTTAGAGTTATCACTGTGTTATCTGTGGTGTTACATAGGACTGCAGGTAACACTACTACATTATCTGTACTCAGAGAGTTGTCACTGTGTTATCTGTGGTGTTACATAGGACTGCAGGTAACATCTACATTATCTGTACTCAGAGAGTTATCACTGTGTTATTTGCGGTGTTACATAGGACTGCAGGTAACATCTACATTATCTGTACTCAGAGAATTATCACTGTATTATCTGTGGTGTTACATAGGACTGCAGGTAACATCTACATTATCTGTACTCAGATAATTATCACTGTATTATCTGTGGTGTTACATAGGACTGCACGTAACAGCTACTACATTATCTGTACTCAGAGTTATCACTCTGTGTAGGGCTGGGCGTTTTTGCAAAAAAAAATAATCTAGATTTTTGTCAACCCTATGGATGATTTTTGATTTGATTGACGATTTTCTTATTTTTAGGAGTAATTAAGGAATTACTGTGCATGCAATTCCCTTATCTCAAAAAAATACCAAGACACAATTATTTTACATAAGAGAATTGCAGGCATAGTTATCCAATAATATATATTGATTATCAGGATTGTCCCTTAGCTGCTACGTGTGATCACGCTCACTTATAAAAGGGACAATGCTGATAATAATCATATATATATATGGCTCAGAGAATAAGAAGAGCAACTATGAGTGCAGAGGAACGTCAGGATCAGGAACAACGAGAAACCAATTCCCAAAACAAGGCGTTAAGAAGACAAAACCCTGAAGTAAGAAAAGCCTGTAATGAACAACGTCGTTCTAAAACAGCACAATTATAAATACTTAGCATTCCTTTTGCTAACAAACCGTGTAACGGGTTTTCTATACTAGTATTTTTATAGTCCTGAACAAGCTTTATAAACAGGCAGAACAGTAGGGAGTAGGGTGGGGATGTCATCACGTGTCTATGAAGAGCTCGATGACAACCCTGATGTGCACTGTAATGGCTGCCTTGATTTATCTAATGGATCCCCCCACTCTCTATATTTACCCCCAGTTTAATTTTTTATACTATTTCATTTTTATGTCTCAGACAGTTATACCTTGTTTCTCTGACTGTTAATGTATATAACCATCATTGTGTTCTCACCACTAACACTCTGTGTAACTTTCTCCTAATGATGGTTTGTACTTTTGTTCAAAATTCAATAAATAAATAATTGAAATAAATTCCGTCATAGGAATAGAAAACCGAAAATATACAGTGCCGGACCAGTCTATTGACTTTAATGGGATCCGTTGGGTTTTCATCATGGTATCTATCATTTCACCGGTCAAAATACCAGTGAATGCTGCGCTTTTCTGTCTGGAATTTTCTATAGAATCTGCTATGGAGGGTGCTAAAGGAGCCTGCAACCCATATGTGAACAAACATCCTGCTGCATGCTGTTTTAAAGGTACCATATTTTTTAATCTTGTAAAAAAAAAAAAATTGTTGAACGGAACTGTAGGTCACCTAAAGAGTCAATGTAGCTGTACAGCTTTCTGGGTAAAAATATGGCAGTTCCTGATGCAGTCTTCGTTGCAGTGTCTGATGCAGATACCAAACACAGGATTGGGTACGAAAGAGAGAGGACATATCTTTCCATTATACTTCTCCATCTTAGTGGATCCACTTCTGATTGTAGCTTAAAAAAAAAACAAAAAACCTGCATCAAAACTTGTAATGAAAACGGCATAAAAACTGCAAGTATGAATCCAACCATATAAAGGTATAAAACAATCACTGCTTTTAAGCACTAGCCATACAACTGATCACAAAGGGATGACAAGTCGGATCTTAGGTGTGATGCAGCATTATAGTCAGGTGTTAGTGCAGCGGTGTTTAGTGTATGGTGATCTGCGGAGCAATGTGTCATGACTGCTGTTCACTCCAATGCAGAACCACTTAATTATGCCTCAGTAATGTCCCACATGCCTGTCTCTGGGCTAATCTTCTTTTCATGGCAATACATCTCCTTGATTTATTATTAAACTTTATTATAATTAGCTCCAGTGATTCTCTTTTCTTACTTCTCATTCTACTGTTCATTTTTATAAAGGCTGATATCCTCATATTCCTCAGATTCGTCCTACCTAGCCTGATGCTATTTTGACTATTAACCACTGAAGGGCTCAGCCAAGGACCAGAAGAATTTCTTTGTCTCTCTGCATTCTCAGGCATAACTTTTTTATTTTTACATCAACATAGCTGTGCAAGGTCTTGTATCTTGTAAGGCCATGTTCACATCTGCACTCGCCATTCCATTGTTCTGCTCCCTCAGAGGTGCAGAACAATGTTATAACCGGAAGCACAGCCTACATAGCACCACAGGTACCACTGGCGGCCAACGGAACCTATTAACTTTAGTGGGTTCTGTCGGGGGGGGGGGGGGGTTATGGTTTTACCGGAAACAATAGTGCAGCATGCTGCGCTAATGTTACAGGTATTCTCGACTGGATCTGCAACGGAGTCCCCTAATGGAGCCTCCAACGCAGATGTGAACAAGGCCTTAGTTGTACTTGTTTTTTTCACACCGTTTTAGTTTTTCTTATTTATGTTAGTCTATTTTATGGAGGAAATATAGATGAAAACAATACCACCATAGTCTTCATAAATAATATGATTGTTCTGTTAATATTGATTGTTGGGTACAATAAGTAAAATATCAGAGATCAGAGGTTTGTCTGATCTCCACTAGTAGAGGAAGGGGGTGGATGTTATTGGCAGCAGTACTCTTGCTATTAATTACGTGGGCACAACTGCTGTGCCCATGTGATGTAAGTGCCCCCGCCGGTGACATAATATTATGGAACTGTGCAGCAGGGAGTTAAAGACATGTTTAGGCAAGTTCTTTGTATTAATGTGTGCTTAGGTCCCCCAATTAGGAACCCACTCTTATAGATAAAACTGAGAACTGCATGAGTGTGTCTCATGGTTCTGGATGCCCATTGATTTCAATTAGTGGCTGCTTTGAATATATATTGTGTTCATCCTCTCCATGACACCCAGTAGTGAGTCCTCTGCCTGTCTTCTATGTAAACAGCTCAACTCATGGGAAGCCTGCAATGTTAACCAGGGTCACCACCATCAGGCATAGATAAAAATGACACTTTCTGTAAAATGTTTTGCCATAATGTTATTAGATGAACTGCAAAAAAAGTTATAGGTGATTCAAGGGTTTGAATCTACCATAACAACTTCTGTACTTTCTTTGCTTGTTCTCGTGGTCTTCCTCTGGGTACTTTGGTTTCATCTTACCATCAAAAACATGTTTAGTGTCACTGGCTTCCTAAGAAATTGGTCCTAGTGTTTGAATACCTAAAATGTGGGAAGCACTGGGCACCGGAACCAACCTGAGTGCATTCTCTATCCTACCGTATGTTTAGGCAATAAATGTTATTTGTGGGGGAAAGTCTTTTAAACAGTGCAATGAACACTCATAAACAGTGCCAGGCAGAGAGTGTGCCCATAAACAGTGCCAGCCAGAGAGTGCACCCATAAACAGTGCCAGCCAGAGAGTGCACTCATAAACAGTGCCAGCAAGAGAGTGTACCCATAAACAGTTCCAGTCAGAGAGTGTACCCATAAACAGTGTCAGTCAGAGAGTGTACCCTTAAACAGTGTCAGATAGAGAGTGTACGCATAAATAGTATCAGACAGAGAGTGCGCCCATAAACATTGCCATCCAGAGAGTGGACCCATAAACAGTGCCAGCCAGAGAGTGCACCCATAAACAGTGCCAGTCAGAGTGTACCCATAAATAGTGTCAGAAAGAGTGTACCCTTTAATAGTGTTAGCCAGAGAGTGCACCCATTAACAGTGCCAGCCAGAGGGTGTACCCATAAACAATACCAGCCAGAGAGTGTACCCATAAACCGTGTCAGCCAGAGAGTGTACCCATAAACAGTGCAAGCCAGAGAGTGTATCCATAAGCAATGCCAGCCAGAGTGTACCCATAAACAGTTCCAGTCAGAGAGTGTACCCATAAACAGTGTCAGTCAGAGAATGCACCCATAAACAGTGTCAGTCAGAGAGTTCACCCATAAACAGTTCCAGTCAGATAGTGTACCCATAAACAGTGTCAGTCCGAGAATGTACCCTTAAACAGTGTCAGACAGAGAGTGTACCCATAAATAGTGTCAGACAGAGAATGCGCCCATAAACAGTGCCAGTCAGAAAGTGGACCCATAAACAGTGCCAGCCAGAGAGTGCACCCATAAACAGTGCCAGTCAGAAAGTGGACCCATAAACAGTGCCAGCCAGAGAGTGCACCCATAAACAGTGTCAGAAAGAGTGTACCCTTTAACAGTGTTAGCAAGAGAGTGCACTCATAAACAGTGCCAGCCAGAGAGTGCACCCAAAAACACTGGCAGCCAGAGGGTGTACCCATAAACAATGTCAGCCAGAGAGTATACCCATAAACAATGTCAGCCAGAGAGTGTACCCATAAACAGTGCAAGCCAGAGAGTGTACCCATAAACAATGCCAGCCAGAGTGCACCTATAAACAGTGTCAGCCAGAGAGTGTACCCAAAAACAGTGTCAGCCAGAGAGTGTACCCATAAACTGTCAGGCAGAGAGTGTACCCATAAATATTGCAGGCCAGAGAGTGTACCCATAAACAGTGTCAACCAGAGAGTGCACCCATTAACAGTGCCAGACAGAGAGTGTACCCATAAACAATGTCAGCGAGAGAGTGTACCCATAAACAGTGCTAGCCAGAGTGCACCCATAAACAGTGTCAGCCAGAGAGGGCACCCATAAACAGTGCCAGCCAGAGAGTGTACCCACAAACAGTGCCAGACAGAGAGTGTACCCATAAACAAGTTCCCCTTTTCCAGTGCCAGCCTATATGTTATAATTAAAGAAAAAATAAACATATTTATCACCTCCTCGCTCCAGCATCTCTGCCAGATAGTGACATCGGACTAACCAACAAGAGGCCACTTAAATGTCACTTTCTCTCCGGGCTCTGAAAAGGGTTTTGTTCAGTGAAGGGGTCTATGACTGACTACTTCAGGTGAGCAGACTCCAAGCTTTATGGGAGATTTGTAAATTGGAGTCCAGGAGCCCCCCCCCCCCCCTTTCCTGGGAGAATTAACAAGTATATGTAGGACCAAATTCTGTCTCCTATAAGGGAAGCACATGTATGGCAAGTCTGTACAGTCCTCAGTATAAGGACTGATGCACATACGTAAGCTGGGCTTCTATAGGAATATACATCAGTACAAACGGCATCCAATGGAGAACGCCACAAAAAAATCCACTGCATGACGCCATATGAAATCAGAGATATACAGAGGTACAGTAAAGGTACAATGTGAGCTCCATTACAGCTTCATACAAAATAGAGACGTAATACTGCCGTATCCTTGAGCCACATAGGGACATTTATCTTTTGCAGCGAGAAATGTTACATAAATGTCTCAGACTAGGTTTGTCATAGCGCCGGTCTCTGTAACAGTACTGATCTGCCCCAATGCATTAAGAAAGGTTGTGTCATCATCCTTACATTTACCCTTGACATTCAGTGGAGTTCACAAGTTATTGTGGGGAAGGTTTCCTCATATATCCCTGTGCGGTGATCCACCACAGTTAGGGTATGTTCACACGGCCTATTTACGGACGTAAATCGGGCGTTTTTGCCCCGAATTACGCCCGAAAATAGCGCCTCAATAGCGCTGACAAACATCTGCCCATTGAAAGCAATGGGCAGACGTTTGTCTGTTCACACGAGGCGTATATTTACGCGCCGCTGTCAAATGACGGCGCGTAAATTGACGCCCGCGTCAAAGAAGTGACCTGTCACTTCTTTGGCCGTAATTGGAGCCGCTATTCATTGACTCCAATGAATAGCAGCGCTAATTACGGCCGTATTTGACGCGGCGTTCAAGCGCCTGCACATGCCGGTACGGCTGAAATTACGGGGATGTTTTCAGGCTGAAACATCCCCGTAATTTCAGCCGTTACGGACCCCCGCCGTGTGAACATACCCTTACTAGTCCCCGCCACGCTCCTGAACAGTCTGACAGCTGCTACCTGATCTTTGAAAGTCACCTTTATTTCTTTAGGGGAGTGAAATAGGACTATAAACCGTGTTTGTAAACTGAGCAGATCACTGAACAAGAACAAGTTAAGATTTTTTTTCTTCATACAGTCCAGTGAGATTTAAAAAGAAAAAATTTTTAATATTAAAAAAACCGAAACATAAGCTCTCTAACACCAAACTTTCACAAGGTGCCACAATGTAAGAAGGCCGTAAAAAAATATCATCCAGAGTAGTTGTAGCAATGCAGCTCTGTGCTGATACTATAGACATAACGCACAGCGCCATCTTGTGGTTGAGAAATGTATCAGATATGTATTGCCAATACAGTATACAGAATATGATTGAGGCTAATATACAGGGAATGTGGGATTAAAGGGAGTCTGTCACCAGAAATTGGCCTATCAAAGCAGCAGCAGCACAGTAATATAGTGTAGCCTCACCTGAATATATCGCTGTTTTCCTTTTTCAGACGCGTGGCTCAGTTACAGCAATAATAACTTTATTCTTCATATGCAAGAGGGCTTTTTGGAGCAATGAGTGCGTCATCGTTGCTCCAAACTGATCTACCCTCTATCCCCAGTCTGACCCTCCAACCCTCCCTCCATTCTTTCTTTGATTGACAGTGCCAGGCAGTGCAGAAGTCGTGATTACGCCTGTCCCTGTATTCTCCTGAGTGCGCCCGCACATCGGCTTCTGAATTGGCGCAGTAGAGCCAATTAAACGGGTGAAACTTCAGTGCTGTACTGCGCATGCGCCAGTTTTCTCTGAGCCAGTGGGTGAAAACTAAGGGTATGTTCACACGCTGAGTCAAAAACTTCTGAAAATACGGAGCTGTTTTCAAGGGAAAACAGCTCCTGATTTTCAGACGTGTTTTAAGCCACTCGCGATTTTCGCTGCGTTTTTTATGGCCGTTTTTGGAGCTGTTTTCAATAGAGTCTATGAAAAATGGCTCCAAAAACGTCCCAAGAAGTGGGACTGTTTTTTAAAACGCCCCATCGGAAAAGAACGCCGTTTTTCCCATTGAAATCAATGGGCAGATGTTTGGAGGTGGTTTGCTTCCAAAAATAGGCCGTGTGAACATACCCTAACTGCTATCATGTCTTTTTTACTCTGCACATATAGAGTAGTAGAATCCTGCTCTATTATCTCTTCACAGTGAGCAAGTAGAAATGAAGGGGAAGCAGCGCTCGTACGAGCGCTGCACCCGCTTCAAAACAGCTGACCGGCGGCGGTGTAAGGAGTCGGACCCTGACCCATCTGCTGTTAATGGCCTATCCAAAGGATAGGCCATCAATTTTTAGGGACTGGACAACCCCTTTCATATCCACTGAAGGACACAGACAATTTTAGTTATTTTATATTTTTGCTTCTGACTTCCATATGAGGGCTTGTTTTTTGAGGGACGTGTTGTAATTTTTATAGTACTGTTTAATGTATTTTACAATGTACTGAGAAACTTTTCCAAATTTATATGTTGTTTTTATATTATTATATATTTTATTTATTATTTTATTATATA
This sequence comes from Rhinoderma darwinii, assembly GCF_050947455.1. Classification (NCBI taxonomy): domain Eukaryota; kingdom Metazoa; phylum Chordata; class Amphibia; order Anura; family Rhinodermatidae; genus Rhinoderma; species Rhinoderma darwinii. Next base: position 87,167,260 of record NC_134688.1, read on the forward strand.
TTTTGCTACTTTTTTTTTGTGTCACCCATAACTTTTTTAATTTCCATCGATGGAGCTGTGTGAAGGCTTTTTTTATTCAGGGCAAGCTGTATTTTTTATTGGTATAATTTTGGGGTGTATACAGTTTCTGAACACTTTGAATTCCATTTTTTTTGAGAAGCGAGGTGAACAAAAAATATCAATTCCGTAATTGTGAAATTTTCTTCATACGGCGTTCACTAAGAGGGTTAAATAACATGATATTTTATTAGTTCAACCTTTTATGGATGTGGTATTACCAATTATGTATACTCTTTTTTGTTAACATTTTATGGGGAAAATTGGAAAATTGTCTTTTTTTTTTAGCTTTTACCTGTTTTTATACTTTACCATGTGATCGTTAGATCGCTCATGCAATACATTGCAATACATTTCCTTTTACTGTGCTCTACTATTAGGGTATGTTCACACGCACTGTTTTCAGACGTAATTCGGTCGTTTTATGCCTCGAATTACGCCTGAAAAAACGGCTCCATTACGCTTACAAACATTTGGCCATTGCTTGCATGTTCTGTTCCCACGAGGTGTCATTTTATAAGTCGCTGTCAAAAGACGGTGCGTAAAAAGACGCCCGCATCAAAGAAGTGCATGTCATTTCTTGGGACGTTTTTGGAGACGTTTTTCATTGAGTTGTTAAAAAAACGTCTGAAAATCAGGAGCTGTTTTCTGCCGAAAACAGCTCCATAATTTCAGACGTATTTTGCTACTGCGTGTGAACATACCCTTAAGCCTTGCCTCTGGCAAAGCCTAATAGTTGCACATAGATGGCAGCTTTGGAGGCCTTCACTGGGCCTCCAGCTGCCATGGTAACCGATCGGCACCCGCAATTTAGTCACAGGGGGGGTCGAAAGGGGGGCAGAGGGATCCCATTGTCGCTATTGACCACAGCATATGAGGGTATAAACATATTGTGAATGTATGGCGGATGTCGCCAAGGTGTTAATTATTCAATAGATGCAGAAATGTAGTTAGAGGAGGTTTGGGAGGTCTATGCTGGAGCTTTTAAATCTGGTATTGCTACCACTTGCATAGCCAGATCCTTGAAGATCTGGTTTAATCAATTAGAACAACACCTTAAAGATGAGACTTTGAGGAATCAGATTAAAGATTCCCTCCTGACTCTTTGTATGACAGTTGATTTCCTTGCAGATTCCTCTACGGATACAGTTAGATTGTCTGCTAGGTCAGCCGCACTTACCAAATCTTCACGAAAAACTTAATGGTTGAAATCCTAGAAGGGGATATAGAATCCAGAGGCAGATTGTGTGCTATCCCTTGTGAGGAAACTTTTTTGTTTGGCCCAGCTTTAGATTACTTTTTGAAAAAAGCAAACCATAAAAAAAAAAAAAAAGGGTTCCCAGTCCAGAATAAATCTAGGTTGGCCTTTTGTCACCACAAAATTTTACGAAAGAAAAAAACCAAAAATTTGAATTTCTTAAACAAAAAAAGGTTTATCTTTTAGTCACCAGTCTGAGAAATAAGAAAATCCTACCAATAATGTCGCCAGAGTTCAGGTAAAGGTAAGATTGTTGACCTTTCTTTCAGAGTGTCAAAAAATATCAGCCAACAAATGAAATGTTCAATTCTAAGAGAAGGTTATCAATTAAAATTCAAAACTCAATCTATTCCACCTCACCAGAACAAGAAATAAAGACCCTAATAATCACGAGTCACGATTCCAGTTTTGAAGTCAGAGAAGGGAAAGCGGTTTTATTCTCGCCTTTTTCTTATTAAAAAAAAAGTCACGTACATAATAAGCCTTAAAGTCTATGTACACCTATATAAGCAATTTTTTTTAAATATAAAATTAATGTATTCTTTTTTTAAGAAACTTCCAAATTCACTTTTATGTAAAAAAAATATTAACTTTTTTACATACATAGACATTGTAACATTCTCAGCTGATTCCGTCTGTTCAGTTGAACTGACGACTCAGGTGAAAGCAAGTCCTGTGTGTCTCTGACACACAGGATCCAGCTAATATCGATCTCCCGCTCTTAGCTGAGCCGTCAGTTCAGCTGAACTGATGGAATCGGCTGAGCGAGAACCATACAGCTTCTATGTATACAGGATACATAGAAGCTGTATCTTCAAAAGTAAAGAATAATAAAAGTGAATTTTAAAGTTTAAAAACAAAATACATTAATTTAATTTAAAAAAATAAACTAGCTTACAAAGATGTATATAGCCTTTTATCTGTCCTACAAAAAAATCTGCAAGAAATCTTCTTTTCCCAAACTGCTTTATGGTAACAATAGACCTGGAAGACACCTACTACCTGGACAATCTTTTAACAGTGGGAGATTCAGTAAAGTCTCTAAATCATCAGATAGACAATTTTGACAAGATTGGGTTGGAAAAAATCAGAAGTCCCCCTTGAATCCTTCAGTTTTTGTGTATACCTAGGGGTTCTGTTGGACACTTCCCCTCAGATATATTTTCTTCCTCCTGGGAAGATCCAAGGAGTAAAGGAAAAAATAATTAGCCTTTTCTTCTCCCGTTGGGTTCCTTCCTGAGACATCCTGAGGAGTGATGTCAACCGTAGGGGTGATGACCGCATGCATCCCACCAGTAAAGTGGACCTGTTTGCATACAAGACTTTGCAGATGGAAATCCTCAAATAATTAAATGTAAGCAATTTATCTCTCGATCAGGAATTTCTCGTCTCCTCCAAAACAATATTTTTAATTTGGTGGCTTCAAGACAAACATCTACAAACAGGAGTGTCATGAAACCAACCGTCTCAGGTCCTTCTGACCGTAAGTGCTAGTACTTGTGGTTGCGGAGCTCATTCCCAATCCCTAGCCTTTCAAGAAAGGTGTGATAGACAGGTCTCTCGGAAATCATCAAATTTCAGATAGTTAGCAGTGCTTCTACATGCCTTGAATTTAGCAATCTCCATAAGAAAACAAACATGTAAAAATATATGCATACAATACAATAGTGTCATCTAGAATCATCTGGAGTCTCTGTCAGCAATACATCGGAGAGGCCAAGAAAATCGGATAGCAGACTTTTTAAGTTGGAACCCAATAGATCATGGAGAATAATGCCTACATAAAGAAGTCTTGCAGATGGTTGTAGACCTCATTGGACTTATTTGCCACAAGGAAAAATAATGAGTTTTTTTCGCTATATAACAAAGATAATCCCACAGGAGTGGATGCCTTGGCCTAGAACTGGAAGGAAGGACTAGGTTTATGCTTTTCCTCCCAGTCTGATTTCAAGAATACTAAAAAAGATCAGAGGACCAAGCGCTGTTTTGGGCAAAGAGACCCTGGTTATCTCACCTTAGAATGATGTTGGTAGCTCAACCTTAGGTACTCCGAAAAAAGATAGATGTTCTGTTCCGGAGAACTCTTATACATCCGCAAGTCAGAAAATTACACTTGACAGCTTGAAAACTAAAGGGTCTAGCCTAAAAAAAAGGGGGGGGGGTCCACCCTTTTAGCCATTAAGAAACATATTATTTAAGATATTTCGCAAAGGGTCTGGAAGTTTTTTTTTACAAGTTTGTGGTTTGAGACTAAGCACTTTTGTACCTTCCCTATATTCCTGTAATTTTAGATTTCTTACAAGCAGGCGTAGAAAAAAACGTAAATTGTCACTAACCTTTCAACAAATTTTGCATAAATCATTAGCACAATTGAATATAAGAAATGTTGTAATATATCTTATTAGAGAAAAATGGCTCTTTCTCCAGTCATCTGGCACTCCAACACTGGTAGGCACAGGAACAAGAACAGTACGGGATACAGGAACAGGTAACAGGGCACGGGTAACAACTGGAACGGGAAACCTTAAGGGACCATTTTCAAGACAGACTGGGATAAACTAACCACGCTCAGGCAAGGATCAGAAGGGCTGGGGCCTTCTTATAGACCAGGAACTCATGGGCCGTTGATGATGATGATTTCCTGATGTGCGCGGGCTGGCCCTTTAAGGCCGGGCACGAGCGTGCGCGCACACCCTATGGGACACAGCAGAAGTGAGCGCTGGCGTCTCCTAGGAAGGAGATGGGGACCAGCACTCATGGATCCATGGCTGCGGGCGTCGGGAGGTGAGTAAACCCGACGGCCCGTGGCCATGGACGCTACTGCTTCTTCTGACATTGATCTAAGCTTTGGAAACATGTATTACAGGCAGTAGTCCGCGGTAATCAGGTTTTACGGAACCCTTGACAGCACCTTGCTTTTTCCCTCTCATTTAATTACTCAAATTATAAAAAATCTAAAAATTATTTAAAAAAAGAGACACATACAAAAAGGAACAAATTTTTGGTATTGGTGAAGGTTTTACTATATAAACAACCTGCTTTCTCATCGTTTGGTTCTTCTCCCACTAAGTACTGAGGTTTACAGAAATGTGTCCCAGGTTTCCTGTCCAGCAGATAAAATATTCTCTCTTGGGTACATGAAAAACCAGATTACCGGCAAGAGTAATTACCTTTTTTTAAGTTGAATTCCATACAACTCTAACAGAAAAACTAATTGTGGCCTGCTAATTGAACGATGTATTACAGAGCACAAGGCGGCAGCCTCCATACAGCCCTCATACTTTCGGCTCCGCGATGATCATATGGGCCTAAGACACATTGAACATACTGCCGCCCACTCTATGTTGGCAATGTCTCTACTTTTCCTTTCACATTACTCAGTGTCTTGATGATAATCTTATTTTTTTTGTAGACAGTACTTGAAAAGATCCAACAGTAATAAACCAGGAATGTTAGTATTGTAAGCAGTGTCACTTGTACAGGGCAGCGAGCTTCGAATATGAGAAATCAGCCTCATTGACCAGCAGGATATTTTACTGTTCTGGAAATTGGAACTTTAGAAAATAGCCTATTGACTTCTTTAGTCTATGAAGGTGATATATGGACCTTTATGTGTCTGTGTTGTTCTGTATATGTATGTGTCTGTGTGTCTGTGTCTCTCTCCAGGCCTCTGTTTATTTGTGTATGGGTTTTCTGCAGTGCCCTTGTCCTCAGACAGTCATAAATCCTTTTAGTTTTGCAGGTGTAATTGCAGAAGTCAAGGGTCAGTATTTGAGACATTCCATTGTGGTTAACCCATTCCTGCCCAGACGACATTCCCCAAAAGTTCAGACACACCCTCTACCCCCCTTTCTATATTACAACCTCCCAGAGAAAAAAAGCTTTGGTATTTATTGCAGAGTTTGTGTTAGCAAAGTAATGTTTTTTTCTTGCCTATGTATGATATAGTATCTCATAATATCCTCTTATATAGACGTATATATTTAAGTGTATAGATAAATAGATGATAGATATTGCCAATCAAATAATCTATGGAAAATAATAGATGTGCCCATCTTCGAGCAATTATTACATCCAAATTTCTAATACACAGTGCCATCTTTGGTTGATAATGTCGAATCCTTCTTTTAATTTCAGTGTTTTTTATTTCGCAATAGCCAAAACAACTTGTCTCACATACAAAAGCAAAAAAAAATAAAAAATGTTTGCCTTTATGCCATGTAAATGCATCTATTTTCTAATTCATTGATACATTGGAAATCTACAAACTAAATTTGGAAAATTATATGTTTCAGCTGCTTGAATAGCCCAGTATACTACCTTGTTACATAGTTACTGAGGTTGAAAAAAACACACGTCCATCAAGTTCAACCTTTCTCAGATCAATTATTCAGCAATGTAAAAAAATGTAGATCGAACTGATTATATATATATTATAAACACTTTCCCCTCTCCAACTATATAAGGCCTTAGCAAATACAGACATTAGTCACAGTGGACCACATGCAAAACCTACTAAAATTTTATTGCCCTTTTCCTACTATAGAAAATATAATTTTTTCCTCCACTCATGTTAATTTTAGAAAAAAATACATAGAAAAGAAAGTAAGTTTACTATAGACCTATAGAATAATTTGGCGTCCACAAAGTGTGAAATTTCACTGCATCTACTTTATCGTACCGTATATATTTATGTACTGTATATAGCGTCAACATATTCCACATATATATCACTTATGTCTATCTCAGGCACACACAATTTCATAGCACACCAAGTCTATGAAACTGTAGCCCACTAGGTAAATAAAATTCATACTGCGCACCAATTCTTGCTGTTGCCACATTACAGACGTACCCCTGTCTACCGGAGACCAGGCTTACCTCTGTAATTAGATGAACTGTGTCTAGACCAGAGCAAGCCCTACAGGTCTCATCAGAGGTGCAAAGTTCAATACTCTCTCTTCCATCAGTTTGGGTAAATTATTAGAAAAAGTGAACATTTATCAGTTGTCCTCAAGTGTCTCCTTCACTTACCAGATGTGAAGAAGCCGGGTTGCAGGTGTGTTTCTTTTTCTTAGAAATTACTCATTTACATAAGAGCTGGTAATGCCGACTGATTGGGGCAGATTCACTAAGACTGGTGTTTCATATGGCAGTCTTAGCTTTCTGATCTGCTTGAGTAAGATGCACTCGCCTCAACAAATTTGTTGCATCTTTCCGCTGCTCATGTGCCACAACTATGGTGTAAGAACTGCAACCATGCGCCAACCATCCCGTCATTGGACAAAAACAATTATACTCCCCTCAACGCTCATACCGCTCCTCTTTGCTTCTGGCTTCCGTGTCCGCTCAGGCACCATCATCATGCCGCAGCTCATACAAGGTCCTGACACTGAGCAGCGTCAGGGACTTGTATGTGACACAGAACTCAAAGTCCTGAATGCTGTTTCACATACAATATCCTGACGCTGCTCTGCATCAGGGCCTTGCTTGACCACAGAATGCTTTTGGAGCCTGAAAGGAACAGAGAAACGAAGAGCAGCAGTGAGGTGAGGACACATTTTTCTTTTTTATTGTCCGATGAGGGGGGATAGTCTGATCGGGGGGTACAAGGTACAGAGCCGGTACGGACCTATCCTTGCTACTCCCCACAGAGTGAAATCTACGCCAACTCCTAGCCGCCGTAACACCATACCACCATTCTATTAGTAACCAGAATTTAGGAAACCGATATTTCCAGACATTTTCTTAAGAGTTCTGCAAAGTAGGTCCATACTAATTAATGTTTTTCATTACCATTTGGTAATTTAAGGGATTATAGTTTTTGCAAAGGACTGAACTACACTGCAACCTAGACATCTGTCAAGATATGATGGCGGTGAATAACATACACCTAACCCCTTTCGAATCTCAGTCCTTGTTGATCTCTTCAACATCCTGTCTGCTGGCAGCTGCCACTCGGGGGAGATAACTGCAAATGTATTTACAGCGTGAAGCTCCCATTGACTTTAGTGCAGTGAGCTCCCCCTAGTGGCTGCTGTAGGCAGACAGAATGTTATCAACGAACTCTGTAGCGATGTAAAGCTAAGCAAAGTATTTGGAGCCTTGTAATAAAAAAAACTAACTATTACTCGAATAAAAAAGAAATATATAAAATTGATACCCACAAACATTTGGACATATTTAAATAAAAATGTGAATAAACAAAAAATAGTGACACTTTAATAATTGAATACCCTAGACCACCAGAGATGTACCAATGAACTCTTTTACTGGCCTAGACCACCTTAGATAGTGCCACTACAGTCTGTTTGCACTATTGTTTATGGTGGACACCAGGGGCGTAGCTAAAGGCTCATGGGCCCGGGTGCAAGAATTCAGCTTGGACCCCCCTACCCCTCCCCAACACCACCATCATCATCAGACCCCTACGCGCGCCTATGCCCAGACGCCTTGCCCAACAGCCCCCATAGTATAATGCCCCCACACAGTATAATGCCCCATAATGTATAATGCCCCCCATAACAGCCCCATACCGTATAATGCTCCCCATATCAGCCCCCCATACAGTATGATTCCCCCATATCAGCCCCCATGCAGTATAATGCCCCCCATCTTATCAGCCCCCATGCAGTATAATGCCCCCCCCCCACAATATCAGCCCCATACAGTATAATGTCCCCCCCATAACAGCCCCATACCGTATAATGCTCCCCATACAGCATAATGCCCCCCATCTTATCAGCCCCCATGCAGTATAATGCCCCCCCTGCAATATCAGCCCCCATACAGTATAATGCCCCCCATCTTATCAGCCCCCATGCAGTATAATGCCCCCCCCCCCCCCCGCAATATCAGCCCCCATACAGTATAATGCCCCCATATGTGCATAATAGAAAAATAACATAATTACTTACCTATCCCCATTCCCACGTCGGGTGGAGGATCCTTCGCCTCCTCCGGTGTGTGCTATGAGTGACTCGGCGCAGACAGGCGTGATGATGTCGCTGCATCCCGCCTGCCTGCGTCGAGTCGCTCAGGGCACAGTGAATGCTGGATCAAGGAGATGCTCCAGCATTGAATGGAACCGGGACCTCGGTGAGTGACTCGCGACCCCCCGGAGGTCTTCACACGAACCCCCAGGGGGACGTGACCCACGGTGTAGGGATGTCACGATACCAAAATTTGCACTACGATACCGATACTTCGTTTACTTTGCCAACAGTAATTAAAAAAAAAGTTCTTTCATTTTCTGATGTGAGGCACGAGGTGCGATGATGAATTTTGAATGTGCCTCACATTAATAGTAATTAACCCCATCATGTTTCTCAATCATAATGGGTTAATGTGTAAGGTAAATCATGGGGTTAATTACTGTTAGGGCTCGTTTACACGAGCGTGATATACGTGCGTGCGACGCGCGTGCTTTTCACGCGTTTCGTACGCACCTATATTAGTCTATGGGGCCGTGCAGACAGTCCGTGAGTTTGGCTCAGCGTGAGTCCGCTGAAAAAAACTCACGACATGTCCTATCTTTGTGCGCTGTTCGCGCATCACGCACCCATTGAAGTCAATGGCTGTGTGAAAATCACGCGCACCACACGGAAGCACTTCCGTGGGACGCGCGTGATTCGCGCAACAGCAGTCAAAAGTATGTTTGCAAACAGAAAAGCACCGCGTGCTTTTCGGTTGACAAACATTCAAACGGAGTGTCATCATGATGGCGGCTGCGCGAAAATCACGCAGCCGCGCATCATACAGGGCTGACACACGGAGCTGTTAAGTGCCTTTTTCGCACACAAAACGCAGTGGTTTTTGCGTGCTCAAAACGCACACGCTCGTGTAAATGAGCCCTTAATGTGAGGCACATGGAGGTTAAATTCATCATCGCACCTCATGCCCCACAATAAGTGATAGAAAGCAGTTTTTATTTTATTTTTTACAGCGTACACATCATAAATGATGCAAAAAAATTGTTGTGCAGGTTATTACAGCCGCGCCAATACCGATTATATGTATATTTTATGTATTGAGACTTATTTTAATGTTTATTGTAAAAAAGGCGTATGTGTTTTTTGTTTTTTATTTAACATTACTTTGTTTTTACTTTATTTTTTCAACTTTAATGTACTGGCATATATCTATATACTATATATATCTATATGCCAGTACATTAGCCTGTGTACAGATAGTACATAGGCTGTTGTTAGGACATACCTAAGTATGCCCTAACAATAGGAAATATGGTAGGACAGCTCTGGGGTCCTTCAATGGACCCTGGGCTGTCTGCCCATATATGGTATGTCCCTCAATCGCGTCACAGGAATTCCCTGTGACGCGATCCACGGGCATCCCCCCTTCTCATTTTCCCCTGAATGCTGCAGTCAGCTTTGATCGCAGAATTCAGGAGAATAGCGGCGGAGAGGAGAGGTTTCTCTGATCTCCGCCGTTATAGAGCGGGGCTGCGGCTGTGAAATACAGTCATTGCCCCGCTCCTGACATTAAGTGCGTGCGCGCGGTCAGCATGAGGTGATGCGGCCGGCGCTGCACTAATGAGCGGCGGTTCAGGCATTGAGGACAGAACATGGGGGTGTTTTGCAGTGCACCCGCCATGTTCTGTCTTCAGTGCCGCAGATCATTAGTGCAGCGCCGGCAGCCTCGCATCATCCTGACGGCGCGCAGGACTCAGGAGCGGGGCAGTGACTGTATTACACAGCCGCAGCCCCGCTCTCATACACTCATGTGTACTATACTGTATTGTGTTGTATTGTGCAGTTTGCGGTGGAGAGAGGAGGGGGGGCTGTGATTTAACGCCCCCCCCCTCTCCACCGCAAACAGCACAATACAACACAATAAATTACAAGGCATCACAACACAAGACATTACAACACATTACAACACATTACATTACATTACAACACCACACAATACATTACATTACAGACTGCAGCTTACCTGGAGTCCTCCAAACCAACTCTTCCACTCCACTGTCTGGAAGACTTGTCACGTGAGAACACGGTCACATGGTACACTAAGTGTACCATGTGACCGTAGTAACCAGGAAGTGCCGGCTTCAAGATTTATTTAGGAAGCTTGCTGTATGGCAACGGGGGCCCGTGGGCCCCCCAGGCTTAGGGGCCCGGTCGCAACTGCGACCGCTGCGACCCCTATAGCTACGCCACTGGTGGGCACTCTGCGAGCACTATTGTTTATGGTGGGCACTCTGCGAGCACTATTGTTTATGGAGGGCACTCTGCGAGCACTATTGTTTATGGTGGGCACTCTGCGTGCACTTATCTTTATGGTGGGCACTCTACAAGCACTATTTACTGTAATCTAGTAATACTCTGCCCTCAAGTGTCATTGTAACGCCCATGGCTGCGGACCGTCGTTCTGACTCACCCCTCAACGGCCGTGGCCATGGATCTGTGAGAGCTGGCCCGCATGTCCTCCCCAGGAGACGACAGCACTCACTTCCGCTCCGCAGTGTCCCATAGGGTGTGCGTGCAAGCTCGTGCCCGGCCTTAAAGGGCCAGCGCGCACACATGCAATATGTTACAAATTAGCCCTAATCACTTTCACTCCTTGCCTGAACGGTTTTTGTATTCCTATGTTAGTCTTGCAAATGGTCCCTTAGTCGTATCCTGTTCCCTGTGTTCTAGTGCCCTGCTACCTGTATCCCGTGCTGTATTTCTCCCTGTGCCATCTCTAGTGTTGGAGTCGTGCTGTGCCGTCTTCTTTGCCTGCTGACTTACACCACGTCTGGTGTCATCCGCCACGTTTGGCATCTCCTGCCGCCAAGGTCCCATCCGTGCCTAAGCCGTTGCTACTGTCTGGACTATTACAGGTACCCTTGTGCTTGGACTGTATATTGGCTTGGTACACTGCTGTTCGGTCAGCTGCTACTACGCTACGGCGGTGCGGCCCAGTGGGTCCACATACCCACAGATCGGGACAGTACACTCAGGCCATGGACCCCGCTGGCCAACCCAAGACCACGATGACGTTACAAGCCATGCAGGCAGACATACGAGACCTTCGTCACGACAGGACCAACTTCTCCTAGCGGTGAATTCCATTGCACATCGGCTGGATGCGCAAGCTCTAGTCACCACAGCACCTGTTCCTGTTGCTCCAGCTGTTCCTCCTGCTTCACCTCCTGTCAGTACCAGTGCCGTCTTCCGATTCTCGCTGCGACTACCTCCTCGCTACGATGGAGAAGCGAGGGCCTGCAGGGGATTTCTGAACCAGTGCCAGATCCACTTCAGCCTACATGACAGAGCATTTCCTTCCGATGGCTCAAGGATCGCATTCATGGTCTCTCTCCTTACTTCCAAGGCCGTGGTATGGGCGAATCCCATCTGGGAACGTCAGGGATCCGTGACATACAGTGTTTCCTACAAACTTTCCGCACAGTATTTGAGGAACCAAGACGAGTATCTTCAGCAGCTGACCCTGCACCAAGGAGACACCTCTGTGGGCGAGTACGCCATTCAGTTCCGTACCCTGGCGGCAGAGCTGACCTGGAACAACGACGCCTTAGTGGCCACATTCTGGCAGGGTCTATCTTCTGATATCAAGGACAAGCTTGCCACTCGATAGCTGCCTCCTACCCTAGATGACCTCATTCTTCTAGCTACACGGATTGACATGAGGATTCAGGAACGGACTCAAGGTGTTTTCCGGGCCAGAAGACTTCCTAGGCTGGCTCCTACATTCCAGCAACCCCTGTTGCCCTCATCAGCTGCACCACCTGAGGAGCCTATGCAAGTAGACCGCCTAAAATCGTCTGTCCAAGAGAAACAACGCAGACGCACTTCGTGACTCTGTCCATATTGTGGCCTCGGAGGCCATTTTGTGCGTCTGTGCCACTAAAAAACAATAAACTCCAGTGCCTAGGTTTGGTTGGAGAGGCAACCCTGGGCGGAATGGCGCTAAATAAAAGTCTGTCTCCCAAATTGTCCATTCCTGTGACCATAATCTCCAGTAAGAAGGCGCACCGGGTCCCTGCCTACCTGGACTCCGGGTCCACGGCAAGCTTCATCCAACAGGACCTAGTGGATCAGCTCCGGTTGCCGACGGCTGCCTTGGATACACCCCTGGCTGTTGCCTCGGTGAACGGTCTTCCTCTGCCCGGTCCCATCATGTGCGAGACCAAGCCACTGAAGCACCAAGTGGGAGCTCCTCATACCGAGCAGATTCCATTTTTCATCTTGCCCAAAGGCATCAATCCGGTGTGGCTGGGCCAGCCCTGGCTCCGGCTTCATGCACCGGTCCTGGACTGGAATTCTGGAGTTCTCCAGTGGGGCTCCAAGTGTCTCCACCGCTGCCTGTTACATGTTTGTCCTGTTCTGCTTCCTATGCCTCAGTCGTTGACAGGACTACCTACTCATTTTGCGCAGTTTGCGGACGTCTTTGGCAAGAAGGAGGCTGAGATGCTTCCCCCACCCTGGGCGTACGACTGTCCGATTGAACTGGTTTCTGATGCTTCACCTCCCCACGGACACGTATACCCCCTCTCCTTGCCAGAGACTCAGTCCATGTCAGCCTATATCAAGAAGAATATGTAGAGGGGTTTCATATATACGAAAATCCTCCTCCCTGGCCGGCGCCTGGTTCTATTTCGTAAAGAAAAAAGAAGGATCTCTTTGACCCTGCATTGACTACCATGGTTTCAACCAGATCACGGTCAAAAACAAATATCCTTTGACACTGATCTCGGAATTATTTGATCATCTTCCAAGAATTTTAAATGATATACTCCGATATCTCCTGGCTCACCCCTCGACGGCCACGGCCATGGATCTGTGAGTGCTGGCCCACATCTCCTCCACAGGAGACGCCAGCACTCACTTCCGCTCCTCTCTGCAGGGTGCGTGCGTATGCTTGTGCCCAGCCTTAAAGGGCGAGTGCATGCACATTAAATATGTCATAAATTAGCCCTAATCACTCTGGACTATAAAAGGGGCTCTGCCCTTTCACTCCTTGTCTGAGCGTTGTTTGTATTCCTATGTTAGTGTTGCAAATGGTCCCTTAGTCGTATCCTATTCCCGTTCCCTGCTACCTGTATCCTGTGTCCCGTGCTGTATTTGTTCCTGTGCCATCTCTAGTGTTGGAGTCGTGTTGTGCCGTCTACTTCACCTGCTGACTTACACCATGTCTGGTGTCATCCGCCACATTTAGCATCCCCTGCCACCAAGGTCCCATCCGTGCCTAAGCCGTTGCTACTGTCTGGACTATTACAGGTACCCTTGTGCTTGGACTGTATATTGATTTGGTACACTGATGTTTAGTACCCACAGATTGTGACAGTCATTCTTTATGTACTAGATTGTTGGTTTGGTCTCAACCAAAGAACACATTAAAACTAAGCTAATAGAATTAGGTGTTAGAATTAGAACTCCATAATTTATGAAGAAGAGAAAAACAAGGGCAATTGGAGCTATCCCTTCTCCTTGTAAAATGCTCTTTTGTATATGAGAAATGTCTTACATTTATCCATTACTTTCATTTAAAAATACCACCACACCTCCCAAGTTGCTAATTTGAAAATAGAGGATACCACCACGAGAATAATAATCATCTCGCCCCTCCGCTATTACATATCAATCACTAGAAATGGATGTAAACAATACAAATGAATGCTAGACAAAATTAATCTGACTTGCCAAAATTAATTTCATAGGCTTCAAATGAATAAATTACACTCATTTTAGTCCCTGAGATGTACGTCAAATATATTAAATTAATCTGGACCATGTATTAATACTGTATTCTCTTCTTAATTTAACTCCCAAGTATATATTAATTACTCCAAGTATATATTAAACCCACCTAATTATTATAAATAGTACATGATGTGTGAATTCCTTTAAAGTAATCTGTATCCTTCAGGTTAAAATTAGATTGTGAGCTCCTCTGGGGAAGGGACCAATAGAATGGATAGGTTTTCTGTATGGTGCTATGCAGAGGCGTAGCCTGAAGTTCCTGGGTCCTAAAATAAAATCTCCACCATCCCTGAACCGTCACGTGGTATTGTGTGCAATGACTTCACACTGTTTAGGATCACACATAGTACTAAGTTTAAAGAATTTCCAATATTTGTACAAGATGATGGCACAGATTGCCGTCAGCCAGAAACTTTTGACTTGTCACCATTGAAACACTGGAGTTCAATATGAATTATCAGTATGTCTAACTATCCTCTTGTCCACTGAAAAGTACAAAAGAGACAAATGCCGTGAAACCTTCAAAGCCCCTTAAGGACAGTTTACGATAGGTGTATTGTGTGATGGTATTTCTTTGGCACTGTATAGCACTCTTATTCTGGCACATTTCGGTGCTATTGTTCGAGTACTGTTTGGTGGTATAAGTAGAACACTGCATTCTACTGTAATTTTAACATTGCCTGGTAGTGGTTTGGAGAACTATTGCTGCAATTTTGCTACTCTATGTAATTTTTTTATTATTTTTGATCTGGCCCGTACTCAGAACTGGGTAACTGAAGAAAGTATTCTCTGTCATTTTGTTGCACCTAATTTTTCAATGATATAAACGTCCTAGATGGAGCTGTCTCACTGCACAAAATAATACCTTCGTTTTATTGTGTATGTGTCACGTTGGGTTCGTGGACCCACTGGTCCGTACCGCCTTGGCGGTATGGCAGCTGGCCAACTGGCCGCAGGTAACAGTCTATGGATCATATAGGCTACCTGTGACAGCTCGGACAGTAGCAAGGCAGGCTCGGCTGGGACTAGGCAGGCGTTAGGCCTGGTGTAGCAGGACAGGCGTGGTATGCAGCACAGCATGACTACAGCTCCACACGGCACTTGACCAGGATAGCACGGGATACAGGATACAGGTACGGGAAACACTGGGAACTGGAAGACACTAGGAGACCATTTGCATAGACAAACTTTGGGTACGACAACGACGCTCAGGCATGGTAGGAAGGGGCTGGGCCCTTCTTATAGCCCATGGTGCTTTGGGAGCAATCAGCTCAATCTCCCACCTGCGTGCGCTTTGGTTTCTTAAGTCTGGACTGAGCTCGCGAGCGCACCCTGGTGGTCACTGTGGAACAGGACAGCCGTATGTGTAGACATCTCTGGAGAGAAGGGCGTCGACTGGATGGAAGGAGTTCGTGGTCAGCGACCACGGACGTTACAGTATGTACAGCGAGGCTGGACAAATCCCTAGAAATTTTCTAAATGGTGCCTAACATTTGGTTTGTTTTCTTATTGAGGTCTGTTGGCTCGTGAAAAGCTTTAAATGGGTCCTAAACTCTACGGTATTTTGTCCATCCCTGATATATAGCATACAGTGTGATATATATACTATGGTATGTTCAATATAATTTGGGGGGTTGTCACGGGTACTATTTTTTTGCATGTGGGACGAGAATCTTCATGGTCATCTGAGTTTCTTGGTACTCTACTTGTATGAGATTTCAGTATTACAGTGCACCACATCTATTCATTTAGATTATTTGATGAATTTTAGAATATGAGATACAGGGTTGGGGTTTGTCAAGAGTTGACCCTTTTGAAGGGGCTAAGATATAGATTTCGTGAACCGTGTACATGTGGTAGGTCTGACAGTATAAGTGAGAGCTGCAGGGCAGAATTTAACTGGATAACTTACGTATTCTTTATATTCAGATATCTTTACAAGCTTAGATCATTTGTTATTTCTTCTCCCTAATCTTTCCGTGTTTCCGTACACTCCTCCTGTACCTGCCTTCTCCCATTATGTACGCACCTGCGATGCTGGTGTTCTTCCCTCAAGGGATATGTTCTCCTTCCAAAACCCATTTGTCCTGTAGAGCCTTGGGCGAGAGCAACCCCTTCACATGTAACTAGGAACAAGAAGTGGGGGAGGAAGTTCTATTCAGTCTGAATGATGATGGAGAGAGACACTGTCAGGAGGCAGAAGAAGACAACATGTCAAGTCAAAATATATAAGCGCATTACCCTGACTTCTGCTACAGATAAATCACGTCAGTTCTCTCACATCTGTACTTTGTGATCAAGTAGTTTAAAGTACTGCAATAAGATCTCACAGTTTGAAGTAGTATTAAGTAATGTCAGTATGACCCTACTGCAGGGTAACCCAACTCTGAAGACACTTATGGGTCATATGTCACCACTGGGAGCTTTCTCCTTCACTTTTATCTGGTTTTTTAAATACTGTTAGAACTTTTTTAAAACTTGTTTATTTATTGTCCTAGGCATTTTTACTTTTTTTTGCAAACTACACAGTAAGGACTATATTTGTGGTCCAAGTTGCCATAGAGTATTCTTGGCCAAATATGGGAACAGGTTCCAGCAGAGGAAAGTAGGAAAACCTTTCCTAAACTAAAACTTCTCACACTTCATGCTGTAATCTGTTCCCATCTTTTGCACAAAATATATGGCAGAACATAGACCACAAATCCCAAACACTGAAATACACTTCATGGACGAAAGTATTGGGACACGTACACCTTACACCTACAGGAGCTTTTATGACATCTCATTCTAAATCCATAGTCATTAATATGGAGTTGGTCCCTCCTTTTCAGCTATCAACATCCTCCACTCTTCTAAGAAGGCTATCTTCAAGATTTTGGAGTGTGCCTGTTTAGGATTTTTGCCCATTCATCCAGAAGAACATTTGTGAGGTCAGACACTGATGTTGGATGAGACGGCCTGGCTCACAATCTCCGTTCTAGTTCATCCGAAAGGTGTTCGATGCAGTTGAGGTCAGGGCTCTGTGCAGACCAGTCAAGTTCTTCCACACCAAACTCACCCAACCTCAACCATGTCTTTATGGACCTTGCTTTGTTCACTGGGGCACAGTCATGCTGGAACAGGAAAAAGCCGAACCCCAAACTGTTCCCACAACTCTTACAATACAATTGTCCAAAATGTCTAAGGAGCCTAGGCCAACTCCTAAAAATCCAACCCATAGCATTATCCCTCCTCCACTAAACTTTACGGTTGGCACAATGCAGTCAGGCAGGAAACGTTCTCCTGGCATTCGCCAAACCCAGACTCATCCACCAGACTGCCAGATAGAGAAGGGTGATTCATCACTCCAGAGAACACGTTTCCACTGCTCCAGAGTCCAGTGGCGGCGGCTTTACACCACTCCATCCGACGCTCGGCATTGTGCTTGGTGATCTAAGGCTTGCATGTAGCTACTCGACCATGAAGCTCTCGGGCACAGTTTTTGTGCGGATGTTGACCCCTTCCCGCACCTTGACGTTCGTGCACCTCGACGTGCAGTTACGTCAGTGCTTTGACAGTTAACCGCCGCGCGGCGCTACACCGCAGCAACGGTTAACTGCAGGGTGTCTGCAGTTAACCCCTTCGATGCGGCGTTCGATTGCGATCACCGAATTTAAGGTGTTTAGCGCAGATCGGCAGCCCCCACGTGAAATCACGGGGGCTGGCGATGGTACCCATGGCAACCGGACGCCAGACAATGGCTTCTGGGCTGCCATATACAGAAGCCTATGAGGACCAGCCGAAGGCTGGTCGTCGTAGTCTTCCTGTCAGAGTGACTGTCACATCACAATGACAGTTGGAATGCATTACACTACGTAGGTAGTGTAATGTATTCCAGCAGCGATCAGAGCTGCAAGTCTAAGGCTGGGTTCACACGACCATGTTACATCCGTAATGGACGGAACGTATTTCGGCCAGAAGTCCCGGACCGAACACAGTGCAGGGAGCCGGGCTCCTAGCATCATAGTTATGTACGATGCTAGGGGTCCCTGCCTCGCTGCAGGACAACTGTCCCGTACTGTAATCATGTTTTCAGTACGGGACAGTAGTTCCACGGAGAGGCAGGGACTCCTAGCGTCGTACATAACTATGATGCTAGGAGCCCGGCTCCCTGCACTATGTTCGGTCCGGGACTTCCGGCCGAAATACGTTCCGTCCATTACGGACGTAACATGGTCGTGTGAACCCAGCCTTAGTGTCCACTTGTGGGAGAAGTAAAGAAAGTTAAAAAAAAAGAATAAAAATGTTTTAAAAAAAGTGTAAAAATAAAAGTTATAAGTGACATAAACAAGAACTGCTTTTTTTCCTATAAGTCTTTTATGGGAAAAAAATTAACACGTAAAAAAAAGTACACATATTTGGTATCACTGTGTTCGTAAGAACCCCAACTATAAAACTATAATATTATTTTTCCCGCACGGTGAACACCACAAATAAAATAAACTAAAAACAATGCCAGAATTACTATTTTTTGGTCACCGCCCCTCCCAAATTATACAATAAAAAGTGATCAAAAAGTCGAATGCACGCCAAAATAGTAACAATACAAAGTACAACCCGTCCCCCAAAAAACAAGCCCTTACACAGCTTTTTTGACTGAAAAATAAAAAAGTTATGGCTCTCAGAATACGGTGACACAGAAAATTATTTATTTTATTGCGCAAACGCTGCAAAACATCAAAAAACCTATATACATATGGTATTGCCGTAATCGTATCGACCAGCAGAATAAAATATAATGGTCATTTATAGCCCAGGGTGAACGCCGTAAAAAATAATTAAAAAAACATTGTCAGAATTGATGGTTTTTGGTCACCTTGATTGCTGAAAAATTGAATAAAAAGTGAGCAAAAAAATCGCATGTACCCCAAAATTGTACCAATGCAAACTTCAGATTGTCCCACAACAAATAAGCCCTCACACAGCTCCTGTGGTGAAAAAATAAAAAAGTTCCGGCTCCCAGAATATAGCGATGCAAATTTTGAAGTGTTATAAAAGCGGATAAGATCGGGCGCCATTTATAAATGCGACACTGGCCACATATCTGCGAATTATTATTTATTTACCACATTATTATACCCTCTTATTATGCCCCTGATGTACTCTGCCCAGCCTACATATGCCCCCACATTGTAAACTGAAATACCAGCAAAACGCCAGAGCTACTACCAATCTAAATCTGTGCTCCAAAAGCCAAATGGTGCTCCCTCCCTTCTCAGCCCTACAGCGTGCCCAAACAGCCGTTTACGTCCACCAATATGGCATCGCCATACCCGGGAGAACCCTGTTAATATTTTATTTGTGGTATTTGTGGCACAAACTGGGCACAACATATACCCTTCGCGCATCACGACTTAATAGCATGTCGTGGTGTGGGGGGTGATATATGGAGCGTCTCACGCGCTGAGCCCGCGCCGTACGCTGCGGATATCAGCTGTGTATTACAGCTGATACCCGGGACTAACGTACAGAAACAGCGATCGTGCTGTTACAGGAGCCTGTAAAAATCACAATATACTGCAATACATTAGTACTGCAGTGTACTCTACCAGTGATCTAATGATTGCTGGTTCAAGTCCCCTAGGGGGACTAATAAAATGTGTAAAAACAAAAGTAAATAGTTATTATTAGTGGAAAAAATTAAAGAAATATTTGAAGTCCAAAAATAAACCGTTTTCAAATTTTTTCTCTAAAGTAATGTAAAAACTTTTAAAAAATACACAAAATTGGTATCGGTGCGTCCGTAAAAGTCCAAACTATTATAATATACCATTATTTAATTCGCACGGTGAATGCCGTAAAAAATAAAGAATTTTAAACAACAAAATAGCTGTTTTTTGGTCACCTTGGCTCTACCAAAAAATTTAATAAAAAGTGCTCAAAAAGTTGTATGTACCAAAAAAAATGGTACCAATACAAACTACAGCTCGTCCTGCAAAAAATAAGCCCTCACACCACTCTATTGGCGGAAAAATAAAAAAGTTGAGGCTCTCGGAAAGCGGGGAGGAAAAATGAAAAAGAAAAAGCAAAACATGAATCAGTTCGGAAAGGGTTAATTACTTTCTAATGGAAAAACATTTATGACTACATGTGGGGTATAGCCGTACTCAGGAGAAATTGCTTTACAAATGTTGGGGTGCTTTTTCCTCCTTTATCCTTTGTGAAATTGAAAAAATTCAACATTTTAGTGTAAATAATGTTGATATTCATTTTCCCGGCCTAATTCTAATAAATTCTGCAAAAGAGCTGTGGGGTCTAAATGCTCACTATACCCCTAGATAGATTCCTTAGGTGGTGTAGTTTCCCAAATGGGGTTACTTTTGGAGGGGCTTCCACTGTTTTGGTCCCTAGGGGGGCTTTGCAAATTCGACATGACACCCAAAAACTATTCCAGCTAAATTTGAGCTTCAAAAGCCAAATAGCGCTCCTTCCCTTCTAAGCCCCGCTGTGGGTCCAAACAGCACTTTATTACCACATATTGCGTATTTACGTAATCGGGAGAAATTGCTTTACATATGTTGGAGGGTTTCTATGTTTTCTATGTTTTTTTCACAAAAAAAGTAGATTTTCATCTTCACATACTAATTCAAATAAATTTAGCAAAAAACCTGTGGGTTCAAAATGCTAGATAAATTGGAGGCCCCAAAATGCACTAGGTGCACCTTTGCTTCTGAGGCCGGTGCTTCAGTCCATTACCACACTAGGGCCACATGTGGGATATTTCTAAAAACTACAGAATCTGGGCAATAAATATTGAGTTGTGTTTCTCGGGTAAAATCTTCTGTGGTACAGAAAAAAATGTATTACAAATTAATTTTGGCAAAAACAAAAATGAAATTTGTACATTTCACCTCTACTTTGCTTTAATTCCTGTGAAACGCCTAAAGGGTTAAAACACTTTCTGAATACTATTTTGAATACCTTGAGGGGTGCAGTTTTCAAAATGGGGTAATTTATGGAGACTTTCTAATATATAAGGCCCTCAAAGCCACTTCAGAACCGAATTGGCCCCTGCAAAAATAGGCTTTTGAAATTTTCTTTAAAATATGAAGTACAGTAAAAAATAGTGTAGTACCGTGTTAGCCAGAGACAATATCAAATGTTAAATACTTTTGTGTCAAAAAAGACAAAAGTATAATAGGTATGATACCTTTATTGGCTAACCATAAAAGTTCTATATGCAAGCTTTCAGAGCACAGAGGCCCCTTCTTCAGGCAGTTTACAAATGAGTGACTTAGAAAAAAGCACAACATTTAGATGTTACACAAAGACAATTAGTACAGGAAGTGATATGATTAAAATATAAGAAATTGCTGCTAAAGTTCTAAGCCTTGTAACGTCCTAGAAAAATAAAAGGACGTTCAAAAAACGATGTCAACATAAAGTAGATATATGGGAAATATAAATTAGTAACTATTTTGTGTGGTATTACTATCTGTTTTACAAGTAGATACATTTAAATTTAGAAAAATGCTAATTTTTTTCTAATTTTCTCTAAATCTTGGTGTTTTTTACAAATAAATATTGAATTTATCGACCAAATTTTTTCACTAACATAAAGTACAATATGTCAGGAGAAAACAGTCTCAGAATCACTTTGATAGGTAAAAGCATTCCAGAGTTATTACCACATAAAGTGACACATGTCAGATTTGAGAAATCTGCTTCGTCCTGAAGGCCAAAACAGGCTCAGTCCTGAAGGGGTTAATGCCAGAGGCGGTTTGGAGCTCTGCAGTTTTTCAGTCAGCAGAGCGCTGGCGATTTTTATGCACTATGCACCTCAGCACTCCGTGACCCCGTAACTTTACGTGGTCTCCACTTTGTGACTGAATTGCCGTGGTTCCTAAACGCTTCCACTTTACAATAATGTCAGTCACAGTTGATCGTGGAATATCTAGGAGGGAAGAAATGTCATAATCTGACTTGTTGCAACGGTGAAAATCTATTTCAGTACCACGCTGGAATTCAGTGATCACAAATGTTTGCATAGACAACTGCATGGCTAGGAGCTGGATTTTATACACATGTGGCAATGGGACTGAATGAAACACCTGAATGCAATGATTTAGTGGTGTGTCCCAATACTTTTGTCCACATAGTGTATGCTGCATCAGATTAAATGACTCAAATATCAAGTACACATGACGTATGAGAATATCTGCATAACATGATTTTTTGTGTGTGTGATAAATTTATATTGTTGGCTGGTTTGAACAACCAATTCAGAGGCCACATCCTACATTAGATAATCTCAGGGGTCCTGCTACTGGGGTCCCAAGCCATCAGCTGCTATCATTGAGGAAAGCGGAAGCTGACTGATCCTTTCCCCAGCCCTAACATTGCTGTGGAAACAAGACATTAGACAACGTCTCTGGAAATTATGATGGGGATAGTCATCCAGAGCAAGAGTCGCACTGTAAAGTTTTCTCTACTTTGACTAATAGAGGGGGATCCCAATCGGAGAACCCCCATTCTTTTACCTTTACTTGACCCAGAGGTTTTCCTAAATAGACAATTCATTTAAATTTAAAGGGCTTCTTAGGAAATTAGATTTATTCTACTCTGCCCAGAAAGTGCTGAAACTTTGGCAATATACATGTGTCAAAAATCATTCCCCAAATGGTGCTGTATGGATGTGTTCCATTTGTTTCGATAGATATCTATACAGCAGCATAGTACGAAAAACCCAACCAGGGGAACCCTCACAGTTTTGTTAAATTATTTTAAAGTTAAAAAAAATGTCAAACAGAAGATCTTATGCAAAGCTGTTTATTAAAATAATATATAGCACCAACTTATCCTGCACGTTACAGTCAGGAAATTAAAGAAGGGACAATGGTCCTAATAGTCATCCAACAGCTTTTTGGCTGGATTATGACTGGCATAGGGATAAAATGGGACCATAAAGGCTATGTACACCTTTGAAATATTTTTTATTTTTAATAAAAATGTCTATCATTTTGATTGGTGCAACTTTCAAAATACTATTATACTATAATAATATTTAAACTTTTTGAGATACGGCTGCTTTGTTTCCTGTATACAGAGCAGCTGTATCGTGCGCTAGTACCTAAATCCATCATGTCCGCGGGACTGATGTGATCAGTGAAAGCGGGTCCTGCGTGTCTCTGAACTTAAATGTGATCGATAGCAGTCTATGACACGCAGGACCCACTGACGCTGAACCCGTCAGTGCCGTGGACCTGACAGATACAGGATTCAGCGCACAATGCAGCTGCTCTGTATACAGGATACAAAGCAGCTGTATCTCAAAAAGTAAAAGTATTTTTTAATAAAAAGTATTTTGAGAATTGCACCAAACACCCTGATATATATATATATATATATATATATATATATATATATATATATATATATATATATAATTATTTCAAACGTGTACATAGCATTTCAATTTATAAGCTGCGGCACATACACTATTGCATCAGTAGTAACCCTGGTTGTATGTGACCCATTGCAGTTTTTAGAATAGTGTATACATTTTTCAATGCTTTTCATTCCTATTTGTACTTTTATCTTTATTTTTAGAGGCCTTACAACTACATTTGCTATAGATTTCTACAAAGCTACTTGTGAAATCGTGGAGTAAAGTGGTGGATATATATACATTCCAATCAAAATAAGACGTAATGATTGTCAGATGTTGTCAGCAGAACTCCACCTATTTATTTGTGCCCTTTGTTATGCATCACAGCCAGTAGAACAATTAGAAATTGCCTTTCTATGGTATTCACTAAGGATGTGATGCACTCTGCTGTTTAAAGTTGGTACTGCAGGTCTAGAAAAGCAAGATAAAGAAAACTTTCAGCGCTAAAGTAAAAATGCAATACAAATGTGAATTATGTGAGGGCTGTAAACAAACTTATCAGATATTATTAATATTCAGTTTGTAAATCTCAGTCCTACTTACACACATGCTGAGAACCTGAAAGTGAAGGGGGCATGTTGCACATATCAAAAATGTCTCAATAGTGGTTTTAATTAGTAATAATAATTTTGAATCTAAATACGAACAAAACATATAATCATAATTAAAAAAATTACAAAATCTAAGCTTTGGTGAACATCGGGTATACATACAGGGAAGCAATTTGCTCCCTCCAGCTCTATTAATCCTATCGCTGCTTGCCTTCCCTGTATATTGTGTCATAGCTGTATGACACATATGTATATATATACATATATATATATAGTGTGTGTGTGTGTGTGTGTGCGTGCGTGCGTGCGTGCGTGTGTGTGTGTAATAAGGGCAGTGCATAGGAAATCTTCGAGAGAGGGGATCCAGCGGATGTAGGTATGAGGGTGGAAGGGAGTTCCCAGCACTCTGGAATGACATAAAAATGTAATAATGCCTGGAGTTATTCTCTAAATATTTATAACATTTTGCTAATGTAATATAATGTCACTTACAAGGAATTCTATCATTGTTATTCTAGATTCCTTTCAGTACTTTTAGTATTGAACCGAATAAATGCTATTTTTTAATACTGTAGACAAAAGCGTATATAGGCATAGTTGCCAACATTAGATTTTTTTTTTCCAGAGACACTTAGGGTGTGGTGTCTTTGGTGGGTGTGTCTTATTGGGGCATGGCTTATCTGGTGGGTGTGGCCAGTGGGCGTGGCTTTCTTTACAGAATTTCTACATACAAATAAACAAACAAAAATGTCTGCACTAGTTTGGCTGACAACTACTATGGTGGCTGGTATCTCTCTCTGGATATCCGGTCGTTTACAGGCAGGTGATGTCTCACTTTATCGCTAGGGCTAGGCAATATGTGCTGACCACTACTGGAAGCGTAAAAACCAGCGTAGATAGTGCCCCCAGTAGATAGTACCACACGCTGCTCCCTGTAGATATTGCCACACACTGCTCCATGTAGATATTTTGCCATGCACTGCTCCTGTAGATAATACCACAGTGCCCTCTGTAGATAGAGCCACACAGCTCCCCTGTATAAAGTGCCACAAAGCCCCCCTGTAGATAGTGCCACACAGCTGCCCTATAGATAGTGCCACACAGCATCCTGTAGATAGAGCCACACAGCCCCCAAGTAAATAGAGCCACACCCCCTGTAGATGATGCCACACAGCCCTGTGGAGATAGCGTCACACAGCCCCCTGTAGATAGTGCCACACAGCCCCCTATAGATAGTGCCACACAGCCCCCTATAGATAGTGCCACACAGCCCCCTATAGATAGTGCCACACAGCCCCCTATAGATAGTGCCACACAGCCCCCTGTAGATGATGCCACACAGCCCCACTATAGATAGTGCCACACAGCCCTCTCTGTAAATAGAGCCACACAGCCCCTTGTAGATGATGCCACACAGTCCCCTGTAGATGATGCCACACAGTCCTCCCTGTAGATGATGCCACACAGCCCCCTGTAGATGATGCCACACAGCCCCCTGTAGATGATGCCACACAGTCCTCCCTGTAGATGATGCCACACAGTCCTCCCTGTAGATGATATCACACAGTCCCCCCTGTAGTTGGAATTGTCTCTTTTGCATACAGGCTGGGGAATAAGAGAACCATTCGTGGACACTTCGGACTGTCTTGTTTACAGCCGGCTGAGCGGTAAAACTTTATGAAAGTATTTATAATTACCTTGTGGTGTTGAGGATTTCACCTCTTTTTTTTTTTACCTGTTCTGGTTGTTTTTTCTGAATTGTAGCAGTGAGTGGAGAGCTGAGTTTTTTTTGTATTACATATATTTGCAAAGCTGTGTCTCCTGACAGCAGATATGAACCCTGCACATGCCCACGAAGTCTTTCCTGTTTTATTTCTTTGTATTTTCATTGGTTTCTAAGGGAGTACATACTGTGGATGTCACACAGTGTATATATATTCTGCTACTCCCATGTTACCTATTTGCAGGGAAAGTAAGAAGGGACTATATTGTCAGCTGCCAGAGACGGGGACGGGGACAGATTAGCAGCACAGATTAGCAGCAGCTCTAAGGGGCACACAGGGAAGCAAAAAAAAGATGGCAAAGGTATCAAAATGATTCATGGGATAACCCCTTTAATTGGCTTCCTATGAAATTGGTCTTAGTATGCGTGTCTGACATAAGGAAATTATATTGTGACCCGTATTGGGTACTGAAAGTGATGAGAATCTCTGTACATTGCTCTGGAATATGAATAGGAGAGAAAAGTAAATGGTCTCATGTGTGAATGTCATTAACAGCTTTGTTATGTCTTCGTTATGTAAGGCAGCATATGTTTTTGCTTTTGTGACACTTTAAAGGAATGAGTTGGAACATAATGTGTGTGCTCTGGGATGATGGAAAAGATCCAAACACTTAGCCCATGTGCCGAATAACTGGAACATATCCAACTAAAATTCTTACATGTGTACCCAAATTGGACCTTAATCTTGACCTGCATACTGACTGACAGGTCTGTAATATGTTTGGCCAGTGCATGAAAATGAGAGGCTCAGTGTGCCCTCCGTGACATAACTCTGCTGTGCGGGTGCTCTATGGTCAATGCAGAATTTCTTTATTCAGAAATAGCAGTGACTTCAACCTCAGGCTCAAATCATGAGCGTACATGATGATATTGAGATGCATCTAATCTAATTCCAGTATTCTCACTGAATAAAAATAGAACAAGCTGCAATAAGTACGTAATAATCATAATTACAAGTATGGAGATATGTGGAACTATGGGATTTATCCGATTGACCTTATGGGGTCAGGAAGGATTTTGTTCTTCCCCAGTGAAGCAATTTTTGCCCTTATTGCCCAAAAGGTTTTGATTTACTTTCCCCTGAACCTGAATAAGAAAAGGAATCGGCTTAATGGACATTATCGTAACAATAGACCATCATAATGTTATTATAGTCAAAGTGGTCTCAATAATACTGTTGGGTCTGGTATTTCAGATCATGCCAATTCATGTAAATGGGGCTAAGTTGCAATACCAAATACAGCCCATCTACAAGGGTGGCGCTGTTTCTGGAAGAAAGCAACTGTGTTTTTCTAATCTTGCATAACTCTGGTAATCAGTGAAACCCATGCATGGGAACTCCCCATAGTCAGATGTATGTGCAATACCCAATGTAGAAGATTCTCTATAGAGTTCTGTTTGTCACTATCAAAAAGGCTTCTCCTGGAAGGAAAGATATACAGGTGGAATTGACTATAAAAGTAGACTGTATCCTATAAATATTTTACTATGCTTTAATATATGACCATAGAACGCACTGTTTGTCCTTCCAGCTTTACTGTCAGATGCTTCATAAATAAACACCAGCATAAAGTCTAAGTCTCCTTGGTTGCTCAGAGTAAAGCTGCTCGTACATGCTGCACTTTAATGGCCAATTACGCGCTTTTAATTAGCTTTAAATTGCAGAGTCTATGTGCAGGAAATTGCTGTGAACCTGATCAAAATCTGGCTGCAGATAGTCCGGTATATATTAAAACTGGTAAAAACATCGTCCAACCATGCCCGCAGGCTCGGCACATAATGGGGCAGATTTATTAATACTGTCGTAAAGTTAGACAGAATAAAAATAGAGTAGACAGAAATTGCGTCAAATTTATCACAATTGCGCAAGTAGAATAATCAATTATGTGCAACTTGCTAGACGTTAAACACGTTCCTCTTTCTCATGCCCCGCCATGGCTAGAGTACTTTATACCAATATTTTGCGCCAAAACAATGGTGCACACCATTAATAAATTTGGTGAATTTTTATGACCACTCCGTCACATCCTTTTTTCTACACACTTTTTAAAACTGTCAGGGAAGGGGCAAAAAGTGTCTAGAATACATCATAAACATGGCACATGTCATGTGCGCCAGTTTTTGGCGCAATTTGATGGAGAATTTTAGCACATTCTGCTTTATAAATCGTCCCAATTGTTATCATACTGATAGGTCTATTGGCGTCCTAGTATATTCGTGTATTAAAGAGTAGATTGTCCTTTAGGAACATGGACTGATGTATGTGATGACAATCTCTGTACAGCACTGTGGAATACGTTGGCGCTATATAAGCAACAGAAAATAAATAAATATGATTGTATGGCCAGACTAGTATTGTACATACCGCCACTGATCTCTGATCAGACTTTATAGTGACTTCGTATGGTGCCGTATTAGGGCATGCCCACACGTGGCGGATTTCCTCCGCAACTGTCCGCATCAATGCCGCACAGAATTCTGCGGCGGATCTGCCCAAAATGTGCAGTAAATTGATGCGGACTAGCTGCTGCTGACTGCGGTAAAAGTGCTTCCCTTCTCTCTATCAGTGCAGGATAGAGAGAAGGGCCAGCACTTTCCCTAGTGAAAGTAAACTAATTTCATACTTACCGGCCGTTGTCTTGGTGACGCGTCCCTCTTTCGGCATCCAGCCCGACCTCCCTGGATGACGCGGCAGTCCATGTGACCGCTGCAGCCTGTGATTGGCTGCAGCCGTCACTTAGACTGAAACGTCATCCTGGGAAGCCGGACTGGAGACAGAAGCAGGGAGTTCTCGGTAAGTATGAACTTCTATTTTTTTTTACAGGTTGCTGTATATTGGGATCGGTAGTCACTGTCCAGCGTGCTGAAACAGTTACTGCCGATAGCTTAACTCTTTCAGCACCCTGGACAGTGACTATTTACTGACGTCTCCTAGCAACGCTCCCGTAATTACGGGAGCCCCATTGACTTCCTCAGTCTGGCTGTAGACCTAGAAATACATAGGTCCAGCCAGAATGAAGAAATGTCATGGCAAAAAAGCAAGACGCATCCGCAGCACACATAACATGTGCATGACAGCTGCGGACTTCATTGCGGAAATTAGAATCTCCATTGAAGTCAATGGAGAAATTCCGCCTTGAGTCCGCAACCAGTCCGCCACTGCTCCGCAACAGACAGAGCATGCTGCGGACACCAAATTCCGCACCGCAGCCTATGCTCCGCAGTGGAATTTTCAGCCTCGTCTAAACGAACCCTACTAAATAGAAGTGGAAGTCAATGGAGAAACGGCTCCGCTGCGGATTAACGCTGCGGAGTGTCCGCAGCGGAATTCAAGAGCAATTCCGCCACGTGTGGATTTGCCCTTATGGTGTCTGATGGAACATGGAACTACTTTTATTTCTGCCGGGTTCCCTATAAATAACTCTATATTCCTTTGTAAGAAATTGGAGCCATCCAGAGTTACAGTATCTACTCATACACGTTTATGGGTGTCGGAGTTTGTAGGGAGCTGTAATACGGCCATGTGCATGAGACCTTAGGGTCAGTGGACAAACAATACACAAGATTCACCCATTTTGGAATACGTTTTACATTTTTCCATAGAGAGAAAAGTATACATTTTTGTGGGGGGTTTTGTGCCTCTGTTGTCCAATCTCTTTGGTACTGTTGTGATGGAAATAAGGGCCCCAAAAAAGTTTAAATGTAAACCTAGCCTAATGGTTATCTTAATAAAGTTTCACCACATTCTGCTGTGCTGTAAATAGTAATAACATGGACCTTGTACAAACACAGCAGTAATACTAACATACAATACATAATGGGATAACCAAGCTTGTCTAGCAAAACCAAGGATGTCATAAAAAGATAAGTCACATATGGTGGCAATATATATGACAGTCACAAGAACTTGGAGTTTAATAGGTTGGTAGACATTTCCTCGTAAGTCTGTTTTCTGAATGAAGGTACTATGTAAAAATTCTAGAAGGCCAAGAGCTACATTGCTGGGTCTTCTGTTTTCTTCTTATCCCAGACTCCCAGCAATCACACCGAGATTTATAGGGGAATGACACCACCAGCAGTTACTGTCCCCATAAAGATATATCTCCTACTTCCCGGACTGCAGCACGGGAGAGGAGAAAGACAAAGGGATGAGGAACAGATCTGATTGTGGCTGTCAATACAGGAATGATGTTTACAAAAGGAAAAATGTCTGTGTAGTTCTCATAAGAAATAAGGTCATGCCATAAATACCCTTCATCTACTCTTGTAGCTGTGGAGGAACACAGGGTAGACGCACCTTAAGATGCTATCATACAGACAGACTTGTGAGGTCTACGCTGGGGTCTCCTGCCCTCAGATAAGTTCGATAAAGGAGGAGACCTCTCGAAGGAAATGTAGAGTTAAATGCGATGAGAACTTTGGACAAAACGTCTAGCAACACATGAAACTTGGCAGCTTTGCCGTGATTCCGAAAATGCATATTGCATCCCATAACCGCGGATGAGGTCATGGAAATTAATTGGGAATGTCATCCGAGATGTAATGATAAAGCAGAAAGAAGCTGAGTTATAGCTCCCCATTATGCTTCCTGGGGGCAGTTAATAATCACTGTGACTCCCACTTCAGCGTCAGGAACTTCCATAATTCAGCCATCCCTACCTTTTGATTCTAGTGTGCTGGTGAATGATCTCTGCCTATAAGCCATTGAGCCTCCATTAGTCCATAGATATAATATATAGTTGGTAGCACTTTACACTGAATGTAACAATCATGCGAGCACGCTTCATTACTGCCCCCAAGAGCAAACACTTCCATAACAGTGTGTGGAAAGCAATGACACAAGACATTGTATGGAAACTAGTGGACGCGGGGTTTAGTAGGGTACAGAATGGATTTTTGTTTTCCATGTATAGCTTGATTTATTTATTGTGCAGGAATGAAAGGATAGCTCCACAAAAGAAAAAATGGAAGACATGAAGGTTAGAGGGTTGTTGAGCAGTTTCAATAAAAATCGGTAAGGTCAATCTACACCGGCGTTACTACCAATAAAATTGAACAGGTGTATAGCAGCAAATGTGTTGTGTAAATCTGCCCAACACAAAAGTAGAAAACAATTCCATAGTACTATATGAATTATTTGCACTAAATACAACCTAATGTTCAAATATAAGGAGCGTAGTACTAAAACACCCATGTAGCCTCTGCAATTCAGACAAAAAAAAAAATGCGCCCCTCTTCACTGAGATATTGAGTGTTTTCTATTCCACTAAGCTCTATAATTCTTCCGACACAATTTCGGTACAGTATTCTCACTATACACCAACCTTGTGCAGTCACTGTGTCTTCCGTATGGAGACCTAAGACCAATTTTTTTTCAGGGGCTTACATGGCAGTTGCATATAGGTTATTAGTATAAACACAGAGCGCCTGGCAGGCGGCATATTCGCTAAGTCAAAAAAAAACTAGCCCCGTTTCTCTAGTACCAAGTGATGTCAATGATAGTACGGTGGCTCATGTAGACCGTGTTTTGGAAGTTTCCCTTTCTCAGGGATAGTCTCGATCTGTGTAGTTGTCCTTTAAATAGCTCATGGTCTCCTTCTGTTATTGCAGCGCTAGGTTCAATGCAACTTCCATTTAGAGAGTGATATCCCACATGTCATTTTGTGCTTCTCTCCATACAGTTCTACTATTGTGAAGTTTATTATTATTCATTAAAAATTTTGATAAAAAAATATAAATATTTTATTTATTAAACTGTTAAAGAGTATACACTTAATAAAAAAGCAAAAAATGTAAATCTCACTATTCAGGTCCATAGGCATCAGTGTATTTAAACTAAAGCGCCATCTGCTTTCCGGACAGGACATTTTAAAATTGTCCCTCTCCAATCTACTTTAAAGGGGTTGTCCACCTTCTGACAACTGATGACCTATCCACCGGATAGGTCATCAGTATGTCATGGGTGCGGGTCCGACACCTGCACCCCGCACTGATAAGCCGCTCCAGTGGCCTACGGGCATCTAATGTTTTGGCACATAATGCTATGTACGGAGCCTGGAAGCAGTTGGCTCCGTACATAGCATAGCGGCCGTGCTGCAGGTCCGCTCCTATTCACTTGAATACAGTACTGCAGCTCGGCCGCTATTCCGTGGCCGGAGCCAACTGCTTCCGGCTTGTACGTCCGGTGTACGGAGGCACCGGACCAGCTGATCTGTGTGGGGCCCGGGTGTCAGACCCCCTGCAAATCATGTACTAATGACCTATCTGGTGGATAGGTCATCAGTTGTCAGAAGCTGGAAAACCCTTTTAATTTTTCAATTCCACAAACTGTCGAGCCTTCAATTTTCCTCATGTTTTTCCATAAAGTGGCAGAACAGAAGATGACCATCATATTTTTTTTCTTGAAACATTATATAGAGGTTCCCCTGGTCTTTTGTATAGCGAGCGTTTAGTGTGACCCACATGCATTCTTCCACATGGGCATTTTATCAAGTAAATAACACCCTTTGTCTGGCGGGTCATATGATCTTTTATTTAAACTTTTTTGGTTATTGTTTAAATTCACAATGTTATTCACAGTTTTCTTTCATTTTAAAGTACGGCATACGTTACGCCTTCTACATTGAAAAAATCCAGATCATTGAAGGGATTTTTCACTACTGGACTCTGTCCTACTTGTGTTTAAATTATGTTGGGCTATTGGTGACACCATGTTTCCTATATTTTGGGCTTTTCTATGTATTGTGTAATGATGGGTACTTTAAGGATCGTTTTTGTTTTTTTATTCCTGTGTCTAAAGGGTTTGTTCCAATAAATTTTTCCTTGGCATGTCTCCCCTCTTATGTCTTCCAATTCATTTTTGTCAGAGCCCTTATCTTCGAAGTTGATCTGTAGTTGGTCAGCTTCCTTTTTATATTCTATAGATTCTGTGTCTAATTCTCATAAAGTGACTCATGGAAATATTTCTAGTGGTCTAGTGATCTAATTTCATTACTCTCTCTATATATTGTCAAATCTATAAAGTGTACCTGCTTTTTGCTAAAAGTCGGTGTAAAATGTAGGTAAAAATCCTAACGTTTTTTTTTTTACCCTAGATGAACTTGACTAGGGAGGCTTCACCTCCAGCCCAGTTAAAGATCACGATGTCTGTAAATTGTCGCCACAGGACCAGATTTGCACAAAGCTCTCTAAATTGGAAGATGTTATACTCTTCCCATTTGCCTACGTAGAGGTTTGCATAACTTGGTGCGTACCTGGTCGTATTTGCAAAATTGCTTCATTTTTATTTTACATGTATTAGAGCAATAAAAGAATTTGTTTGCAAAAATGGACGTGGTCTTTAAAGATTGTAATAATCTCGACAGTCTTTAGTGACAATTTTTTTCTTTTTATGGCTACCCTGCGATAGTTCCGTTTTATCAATAACTGATTGAAGGGGTTGTCTAATAAAGATAACCCCTGCCCTTAAGCCCTATTAAGGCATATGGATATCATAGAGAGAAGTTCCCCACTTGAGACCCCCTTTGGTGGACTTTAGCCATCTACGTATTACATGGACAGCCATTCATCAGAATAGCCACCATACAATACTACTTGGCATGCCATGATTTACATGACAAAATCAGCTGTTTGCCGGCATAGAAGGAGCTGCAGCGACTCCAGTCTGAAAGAGGTGGTCTCTGATGAGACACCCCCTTTAAGCAAATTGAGCAAAGATGCCTTCACCTCCAGAAAAACACACACAGACCACCACTGTGTCCATCCGTATAATATTACTGCTCCTCACATAAAGTATGAATGTATATAGAAGTATAAATGCCTGTCTAGTTTAGTTCAGATATCCTTATAGAATACTGTACTGGGCTCTTTTGGCTAGTTTGGAGTAAATGGTCTATTTTTCTCATACATGTTCATGGAAAAGTCAGGTTTCAAACATAAAGGATTTTAAGGATCTCTTATACTTGCCTACTAAGCAAATACAACTTTTGGCAGTGTGTCAGGACATGGAAAATGAAATGACACTGTAAAGCATAGGCTGGTGGTGCCTTGTAGCCAATATCAAGAGCAAGAATGTGAGCGAGGAGGGAGGGTGGTAAAATGCATGTACTGTACGTAGAATAAAAGGGTAATATTTGGATATGTACCCATATTGATAAAGAATGCGAAATATGCATGGCTAATAAAATAACAGAGAGAGGGGAGAGAGAGAGAGATGGCTGGCGACATGGGCGTGGGGCTGTGAAGACTGGGAGGATATAGCATCTAATAAAAATGCAAAAGCCTCATGGCTCATGCTGTGTGCACCTGTCTGAGAGGGAGACAATGGCTTTGTCTCCCCTCCCCCTCTCTCTAGTGCTATGAAGCACAGCGCTCATTGCCCTCAGTTATACAGAAGGTAACGTTTCAGCAATGAAAATCTAAACTAAATATATTCCTTTTAACCTACTGAATATACGTGGGTCTCCCTTTCATTTTCATCACTAGATTAGGTTTTGTCCTATTCTGTGTAAAAACCTGCCGGCCTGCAAAGCTTTATTTAACCTATTGATTCAAAAGGTAATATTTAAATACAACATGGCTTCTATAGAGCGCATATTATGACATGGTAACACAAGCGCCACCCAACATAAGAAACACACATACCAAAAACGTAACTAATAAATAAAGACCAAAAGACAATTCAGTGTATAATTCATGACCTTGTCCATCCATAAACTGGGCGACTAAACCCCCACTAAAAAGATACCGCGACAATACAAGGGAGGGAGGGCAGGGCGATGATGATCCTCTTCTTCATCCAACTCGGACGGGCACCAGACCGCTCAAAAACCTGGGAATATATACCCAAAATTCCCGCCGTTTTACCAGAGGGATCCAATGAAAACACTAGATTTTCCCGCCACATAAGGAATTTTCCAGAGCCTGTGCGTGCCAAATGAAATGGGAGAAAAAGTGGGGTTAAATCAAAACACCTTTAACCAATGACCATAATAATGAACTGAAGGAAAAGGGAAAGAGGGGGTGGGGCGCTGTGTTACCATGAGGGGCTACGCTATTTATTCTAAATTTTAAACTAAAGGTTTCAATAGCTGAAGATACTGAGGACTATAGGGATTGTTGATGGGGAAGATATTTTACAGCACACCTCAGACTTCCTGCCGGTGATCTCATTGAAGTTCCCTGTAGCATGCTTATTTCTAGCCTAGCTAAAATATCAATTCCCTGGACATGCTCTAACTCCCCTATTAGGGTCAGTGTTACTATCTCATCCCTGGTGGGGGGTATTGTTTGCCTTCATACGCTCATACCTTAGGTATTTGTAATGATTTCTCATGATCCTACGTTCTGACGTATTCTCATGTTTCCAGCATGCTGGTCATTAAAGGGGTGTTCCAGCCATAGGAAGTTATGGTATATTTTTAGGACGTGCCATCACTACCTGATCAGTGAGGAGCCAATTGCCACAACCTCCACAGATCACTAGAATGAAGAGACTGCAGCAGATCCTTTCACAGATTTTCAGCAGTGCTCCTGGTCACCCGCTGTACTGTGAACTGCAACACAGCCCCATTTCCTTGAATGAACCTATGTTTCAGATCCCTACACAGTGGGTGGCCAGGTGTGCCGCTGCACAGGAGAAACGCCAAAAGAATCTGTGCTCCTTCCATCGAAGGCCCCATGCACGCGACTGTGATTATGGTCCAAAATTACGGACCGTAATTACGGACCCATTCCGTTCTACTGCCCACGGACACCTTCCCATATATTTACTGAAAGGTGTCCGGGCAGTAGAAAGCCTCCGCAAAAGATAGAACATATCCTTTTTTTTTTTGCTTGTTATGGACCGTGCCCCCATACTTTATGTGGGAGCATCGCCGTGTGCATGGGGCCTTAGACTGTATTTCCCCTTTGAGCCACTAGAGACCATACAGGTTGGACTTAAATGCTTACTGGCTCCTTTAATTGTTGTGTCAGACAGGGGCATATTCCTTAAAGCCAGAGGAGGTGAGCATCATTTTGAAACAAGGGTACGTGGTACATGTAATGACTGGGAGGATTAGTTGTGCTTCGTACAACCCAGGAAACAAGTTTGCCCCCTAAAACTTTACGAGTAGTGGAATAATATATTGTCATTTTTTTTTTTTACATTAGTTATGCCATGAATACAGCAACCAGTAACTATTACCCTTTGGACTTTTTTTCAGATGGGGCATGAGGTTAATGTGTACAGTGTTTCATGAATCCGTCTGGTGCTGTGTACACAGAAATACAATCCCTGGCAGCGTATGGAGATGCCGTTTCAAAGACACACATTTGGAATAATTTATTTGCTCTTGTCTAGTTTTCGCCAATATCTCACTTCTCTGGTGATTTGCAGCTTAAATCTGAAGAAGATGTCTCTTCTCAAATGTTCATTCCATGCTCCAAAGAAGACATCAGGAACCTTCCTATTCTACCCTGAATCTCTCTGTCAGTGCCAATTTTTATTATATTGACCACAGCACTCTCTGGGTGTCACAGTAATATTTTGTCATTATTACATAATGACGTAATTATACTGGAAAGATACGAATACAAAAAGTGTAACAGTTGTTTTGTTTATTTTAATCTAAATTGGTCACATTTCTCTGCTTTATGATTAATTTACTAATATATCTTCATATGGGTCAGAGCTGTGTGTTGCTGATACAGAGCCCCACTTCCATTATGGGAGCTTACTGAATATGGATTTACTATTAAATGCAATGGGAGATGTATAAATCTGTCGGCTGTAAGCTCCCCCTAGTGGTGGCTGAAAGGAGCCAGAATTTCATCATTTAAAGGCTATTCCTATCTCAGACATTTATCACATATCCACAGGCTCCCAGCTC
Source organism: Rhinoderma darwinii (assembly GCF_050947455.1). NCBI lineage: Eukaryota > Metazoa > Chordata > Amphibia > Anura > Rhinodermatidae > Rhinoderma > Rhinoderma darwinii. The sequence goes on from NC_134688.1 coordinate 87,203,935, forward strand.
TGGAATCCGCACCTATATCGGGAACGGGAGTGCTGCTGTAACTCCTATAACACATAATGGAGAGAGCCTCATGCATTCATAGCCACCTCTCCAGATGAGACGGGGTTCATGTGACTGTGCTGGGACCCGCAACTATCAGACATTGAAAAACCCTTAAAAAATTAATAAATAAATAAAACAGAATAGAGCAACGATCCCTCTAAAGATATACTGTAAAAATAATTCAGTACAGAAAGTTGTATTTAGCTGTTTCTTATATCTGTTTCTCTTCTTACAGGACTTGAAAAGGCAATACAGTTTGACAATTGAGGAGAACCCGAGAACTTATAGTAGATTTTTTATTTTATTTTAGCACCTTAAGCATCTGAGTAGACTACATGGAATGTGATGGGCACAATGGTTGGCAGAAATGTGAAGCTACACCATCTCTTGTAAGTAAGTTATTCTCGTAGAAAGTTAAAGCACGCATTTAATTAGTAACTTAGTTGCGGAACAAATTGCACATGGTAACATGGTATTAAATTGACCCTTTATGATGATAGGTAAGGTAAAGGGGTTTTCCCATTAGTGACATTTATGGTATATCCACAGGATATGCCACTAATGTCAGAAAGATGTGGGTCCCATCTCTGGGACCCGCACCTATCTCTGAAACGGGGCCGCTTAAACCCTGTTCTAGATTTCTGTGTTCCCACTGACACTTGAGATTTCTGACCACATAAGAAGAAAACAGCATAGCTTGCTGAGCTACGCTGTTTCCATAATTCTCATAGAAGTGAATGGCAGTTACGGAAACAGCGTAGCTCGGTTTCTTCTTATATGGTTGGAGATCACAAGTATCAGCGGGAACTCAGAAAGCTAGAACAGGGTTTAAGGGGCCCCCTTCTACATTACAAGGTGCGGGTCCCAGAGGTGGGCATCTAGCTGACATTTATGGCATATCCTGTGTTTATTCCATAAATGTCCCTGATGGGAAAACCCCATTAAGGTGGCCATACACATTAGATTAATGTTGGTCTAATGTGGATGTGGGCCTCCTAATCTCCCCCGATGGCAGATGTCAGGGAGAAATAAGGATTGCGCATTTGGATTTCAACATGCCCAATCTTTTTGTTCTCAGGGGAGATAAGCCGCCAGAGGTGTCTGGCAGCGGTTTACTTTCCTATAGCCATCAAGAATACATGCAGGCTCGGCCAGCGTCGGACTGGGGACCCTTGGGCCCACCAGAGGGAATGATTCTGAGGGCTATCCACCATCTCTACCGAATAGGTGCACATCCACTTGTTATCATTGTACACACACAACATATTTAAGGTCTCAGGTTATTTGTAAATCAGTCATAAGTAATAGACCCTAGTGGCAAGTGCTTGGCTCCCAAGTTGATCCAAATAGAGATGTCTTCTGCTAGACCTTTTGGGACCCATTATTGTCTGAGCCCACCGAAGGATCCTCTGGTGGGCCAGTCTGACCCTGCGTTCGGCTGACAGAATTTGCGTATGGCCAGCCTTAGAATATTGTAACTGTATTCACACCGCTGTTATTTAGCAACGTTTAGCATATCCTGATATATTTTAATAAAAAAATACATTAAGAAAGTAAAAGGAAAATGTAAAATACCACAGACAACTAGAACAACACCAATGCCAAGTGTACAAGGTGCCAATGAGTATAGCTGGTGCCCTGTGATTCTGCCTTGCAGAGAAAGATTGAAGTCACAGTTATTATACTCTACTGGAGCGAGACTCCGAGCGTTGCTGCTGACCCTGAAAGATGAGGGGCAGGGAAAATGAGCCAGATCAGTTTCACAGTCCTCTGAGAAAATCCGATCAGTGTCACCATCAAGTGAGAGATTCACAACCTGCTGATAGACTGAATGTGATCAGAGATAGAGCCCTCTGCTGGCAGAAACTGGTATAGCATGGTGGTATAGCCTGCATGTATCAGCAGCACTGGCATTAGGATAGACCCTGTTGCCATCGCTCTGTCTGCCCCAATTGAATTATGGGAAACACAGCATGGCCCCATAAAATGTTATGAAGACATCTGTAAAGGCAGAGGGATTTTATGAGCCATGATCTGCGGAGTGTGCTGTAAACCCAACCTTACATGCTTCAAAGACTACTAGCATCTGCTCCGATCCATTTCTTAAAGGAGAATACCATACGTTTTTCAAGAATAACTTCACTTCTTAAATGTCTTGAATATGACCTTTGTTTGGATAAGTTCACACGCAGCAGATTTATTGCAGAAATGTTTTCAAATGAAGATCCACCCCATATATGTGAATATGGTTGTTTCTGTAGCAGGTGCATGAATTTCTACACACTCCATTCAGTTGAATAGAACAGTCGCAAAAATGTCTGCAACAAATCTGCCTTGTGTGAACATACCCTTATAGAGAAACTACCATAATATACTTCTTATACATGTCTGGTGTGTATATGCTGTGCCATGTCCGTTCTAATACGGACTTTATCATTTTATATATATATATATGTATACTAGTCCCTCTCAATGAATTAGAATATCATCACATAGTTAATTTATTTCAGTAATTCAATTCAAAAAGTGAAACTCCTATGTTATATAGATGCATTACACACAGAGTGATCATTTCCAGCATTTTTTTATTTTCATGTTGATAATTATGGTAACAGTTTATGAAAACCCAAAATTTAGTGTCTCAGAAAATTAGAATATAATATAAACCTAATTTCAAAAATGATTTTTAATAGCGAAATGTTGGCCTACTGAAAAGTATGTACAGTATATGCACTCAATACTTGGTCGGGGCACTTTGCATGAATTCCTGCATCAATGCGGCGTGGCATGGAGGTGATCAGCCTGTGGCACTGCTGAGGTGTTATCAATGCGGCGTGGCATGGAGGTTATCAACCTGTGGCACTGCTGAGGTGTTATGGAAGCCCAGGTTGCTTTGATAGCGGCCTTCAGCTCGTCTGCATTGTTGGGTCTGGTGTCTCTCATCTTCCTCTTGACAATACCCCATAGATTCTCTATGGGGTTTAGGTCAGGCGAGTTTGCTGGCCAATCAAGCGCAGTGATACTATGGTTATTAAACCAGGTATTGGTACTTTTGGCAGTGTGGGCAGGTGCCAAGTCCTGCTGTAAAATGAAATCAGCATCTCCATAAAGCCTGTCAGCAGAGGGAAGCATGAAGTGCTCTAAAATTTCCTGCTAGACGGCTGCGTTGTCTCTGGACTTGATATAACACAGTGGACCAACACCAGCAGATGACATGGCTCCCCAAACCATCACTGACCGTGGAAACTTCACACTGGACCACAAGCAACTTGGATTGATGCCTCTCCCCTCTTCCTCCAGACTCTGGGACCTTGATTTCCCAATGAAATGCAAAATTTACTTTGATCTGAAAACAGGACTTTTGGACACTGAGCAACAGACCAGTCCTTTTAGAGGCTTAGGAAACCTTTGCAGGTTTTTTGTGTTGATTCGCTGATTAGAGTGTGACCCCATGAGTCTACAATCTACAACTATTACCCAATATTCTAATTTTCTGAGACACTAAATTTTGGGTTTTCATTAACTGTTACCATAATCATCAACATTAAAAGAAAAAAAATGCTGGAAATAGATCACTCTGTGTGTAATCTATATAATATATGAGTTTCACTTTTTAAATTGAATTACTGAAATAAATTAACTTTTTGATGATATTCTAATTTATTGAGAAAGACTAGTATATCCTCTCCAGTCACTCGACTCAGCCTCCCCCATAGATAAGAAAAATACAAACCTGAGCAGCATTCCAATGATGGAGAAAAAGTTAAAGAGCTTGAGAAAGCCCCATGGAGTAGGGCTGAAACGTTGCATTGGGCCGAATAAATTAGTCCATTACTTTTTCTCAATAATTGGAGTACAGCATCTGGGGGTTTTTATTTTATACATATTATATATATATATATATATATATTTATTTATTTTTCATTATTTTTTGTGTGTGTATGTACAGTGAAGGAAATAAGTATTTGATCCCTTGCTGATTTTGTAAGTTTGCCCACTGTCAAAGACATGAACAGTCTAGAATTTTTAGGCTAGGTTAATTTTACCAGTGAGAGATAGATAGATTATATTTAAAAAAAAACACAGAAAATCACATTGTCAAAATTATATATATTTATTTGCATTGTGCACAGGGAAATAAGTATTTGATCCCTTTGGCAAACATGACTTAATACTTGGTGGCAAAACCCTTGTTGGCAAGCACAGCAGTCAGTCGTTTTTTTGTAGTTGATGATGAGGTTTGCACACATGTTAGATGGAATTTTGGCCCACTCCTCTTTGCAGATCTTCTGTAAATCATTAAGATTTCGAGGCTGTCGCTTGGCAACTCGGATCTTCAGCTCCCTCCATAAGTTTTCGATGGGATTAAGGTCTGGAGACTGGCTAGGCCACTCCATGACCTTAATGTGCTTCTTTTTGAGCCACTCCTTTGTTGCCTTGGCTGTATGTTTCGGGTCATTGTCGTGCTGGAAGACCCAGCCACGAGCCATTTTTAATGTCCTGGTGGAGGGAAGGAGGTTGTCACTCAAGATTTGACGGTACATGGCTCCATCCATTCTCCCATTGATGCGGTGAAGTAGTCCTGTGCCCTTAGCAGAGAAACACCCCCAAAACATAATGTTTCCACCTCCATGCTTGACAGTGGGGACGGTGTTCTTTGGGTCATAGGCAGCATTTCTCTTCCTCCAAACACGGCGAGTTGAGTTAATGCCAAAGAGCTCAATTTTAGTCTCATCTGACCACAGCACCTTCTCCCAATCACTCTCAGAATCATCCAGATGTTCATTTGCAAACTTCAGACGGGCCTGTACATGTGCCTTCTTAAGCAGGGGGACCTTGCGGGCACTGCAGGATTTTAATCCATTACGGCGTAATGTGTTACCAATGGTTTTCTTGGTGACTGTGGTCCCAGCTGCCTTGAGATCATTAACAAGTTCCCCCCGTGTAGTTTTCGGCTGAGCTCTCACCTTCCTCACGATCAAGGATACCCCACGAGGTGAGATTTTGCATGGAGCCCCAGATCGATGTCGATTGACAGTCATTTTGTATGTCTTCCATTTTCTTACTATTGCACCAACAGTTGTCTCCTTCTCACCCAGCGTCTTACTTATGGTTTTGTAGCCCATTCCAGCCTTGTGCAGGTCTATGATCTTGTCCCTGACATCCTTAGAAAGCTCTTTGGTCTTGCCCATGTTGTAGAGGTTAGAGTCAGACTGAGTAATTGAGTCTGTGGACAGGAGTCTTTTATACAGGTGACCATGTAAGACAGCTGTCTTTAATGCAGGCACCAAGTTGATTTGGAGCGTGTAACTGGTCTGGAGGAGGCTGAACTCTTAATGGTTGGTAGGGGATCAAATACTTATTTCTCTGTGCACAATGCAAATAAATATATATCATTTTGACAATGTGATTTTCTGTTTTTGTTTTTTTTAGATAATCTATCTCTCACTGGTAAAATTAACCTAGCCTAAAAATTCTAGACTGTTCATGTATTTGACAGTGGGCAAACTTACAAAATCAGCAAGGGATCAAATACTTATTTCCTTCACAGTATATATCGCCTTCCTACTGTGATCTTGTACAAGAATGTCTGGCGTTAGCAGACGAGCCTCCATATGAGAATACCGGATAGTTTACATATCTCATTCTTTAAAAATTGCTTTTATTAATAAGAATTTAATTAAAGAAGCACTCTGGCTCCCCCATTTGAAAATGTGAACAGATGCAAGGTAGTCAGGTGTATTGTCCTCGGCTAAATTCACACTACCGTTGTCTCCCGTTTAGGTCTCTTCTGTCAGAGGAAGAGATGACCAAAAATCCAAATGGAAAGCATCGCTTCTGTTTGAATTACCATTGACTTCAATGGTAATTCTTTTGTTTCAGTTGGATTCCGTTTGTCTCCATTTCGCTAGGTTTCCATTTTTTCTCGGAAACAAAAGTGTTGCAGACTTCACTTTTACTTCCGTGAAAAAACGAAAACCTAGCTGTGTTCGTTCATCTCTTCCTCTGACAGAAGAGACCTAAACGGAAGACAACGCTAGTGTGAACTTAGCCTTACCTGGTGCTGTATTTCACAAATAGTCGCTCTGTTCCGGGCTGCCATTGGGTCACGTGATCTCCACTCTGCCTCCCTGAAACATACAACGCCTGCTGTAAGTACCGGAGGTCAGCCTCTCAATGCATCCACGTAGTTTTTTTAAACGAAAAAACTTCCGAAACCGCCTTCCATTGATTGCAATAGGAGGTGGAGGTGTTTTGTTTCTCCCGCGGCGGCTTTTAGCCGCTCGCAGGGAAAAAAGTGGCTTGTTCTTTTTTACCTTGGTTCCTCCTCTGACCTCCTGCTGAAATCAATGGGAGGCAGAGAAAGCGTTTTTCGCAGCGAAAACCGCAGCAAGAAAGTGCAGGCAGGTCAAAATCTGCCTCAAAGTTTCTGAAGGAATTTTGAGGCAGGGCCTATGAGTCTCACATCGATGCTCTCATAGACTTGCATTGAGAGACTGACTTCTGGTCTCTACAGCAGATTCTGTATGATTCAGGGAGGCAGATACAGCAGCAGGTGAGCCAATTCACCTGACTACCTCGCACCTCATCACATTTTATATGGAGGGGGGGGGCGGAGTGCTTCTTTATGAAGAGATTGAACCAATTTCTTACTTCTGTTTCTTTCCTGGAAAGCTGGAAGTTCTGAACAATCCTGCTAGTTATGCAGATGACAGGAGAACGTAGAAGACTTGTTATTCAGGAGTCCTGGAAAGCTCAATGTCAGCCAGAATGGTGACCATAGTGTCTGTCACCCAGCTTTACCAGAAACAGATATAATGAGAAACCTCTGAATACAATTTTTTTTTTCAGAGGTACATTTTTTGATTAGGAAGGCCTTGCTGTCAGAGGAAAGCACTTGTACAGAACATTAATTGTCCTGCACTTATCCACATATTTGCACTTTCCTAACAAGCCAAAGAAGAGAGGGGCATAAGGGGGATACTATAATCAGATGCACCTGCCTGTGCGGCTGACATCCCTCTATTTGGCTGACCGCTGCCAGCCCCTCGATAGGGGTGCACACGTGTACTCTGCTATTTAAAGGGACAGGTCTATGTCAGCTGGTCAGTACTCAGCGTGTATTCGCCTCTGATTATTTAAACCTGCCGAGAACTGTCAATTTTTTGTCTTGACAGAAGAAGGTACTTCAGGACCTGTATTTACAGGGGTTCCTTGGTTTTAGGGGGATTTTGCCACCTAGGACAGAAGGGCCTGGTGTTGGTTTCCTCCTCCTTTCCATGGCCCTTGGGACAATTCCTCACCCCAGAACCCACCGCTCTTCAGGCTGTCTCTATAGTACGTACGTCCTTACAGTATAGTAGTCTCTCTAGCTGAATACTTTATTCCTCCCAATACAGTTTCCCACACACAATGCAGGATTGAAGGGTCTTGGCTCCTATCCGGGTAGAGAGAATATAGTAAAAGTTATTTCATGTTCATTGGTGATAGGGTCTGTGTGTATTTACCTGCAGGACCATCTCAGGGACAGATCCTACAACTCAGGATTACCAAAATAATAAAAAAAAAGAGTGTACTGTATATTCTTAAAAAGGAGAACATTGAGTCCTCAGATTGAGTGAAATACAAACACAATCTGTGCTAGAATATCAGTTCCTGGCAGTACCAAGAACCCTGACTTGCTGCTCAGGAGCTGCCATGAATCATGTCTGTCAGTGACAAGGTCTATTGCGGGGCCTACACATACTGGGATTGGGAGAGGTATTCTGACATATCAGATTATTGCCGGATAATAAATTACATATAGGCCTGTGATTAATTATTGGGGTTGGTCTACACCTAGAGAAAAACAAACGTGTACAATAATGCATGTTTAATTCATAGCGAGAGGGATTGGATTCTTTTTCTCCTGACCCCACACATCCGGGAAGAGTCAGGTTGTCACCATCCACTGACAAATATCTACTGTGTATGACCAGATTTATGTCCAGGTTGTGCATAGACATTACATTGCTGGTAGATCCAACCAAAATTGGCTGAATTTGCCAATCAATATCTCATGGCCATCTGAAACGGGAGGTCCCATATGGACAACCCTTTTCCTGAAATCCCCAGCAATCCGCTGTCAGAGCCGGGAGCAGCTCCAGACAGGCGCACATTTCTACTGAGCGAGCATTACAGGGATAATGTGGGATTACATGTCGCCCATTTAAGTGGCTGCGATGAGTCCTCCAGCAGCAGATGCTCTTGGTAGCAGCTTACTGCTGTAGCTAATAGAGGGACTCATGGGGGGCAGCCCTCTATGACGTCCATATGTCTTAATAGACAACCCGATTAACGCATACAAATCTATATAGTAGACTCACTGTTATGTTATATGAAGATCTGATGTATAGAATTGTTCATAGGCTTAGCTTAAAACTCATGGACCCCAGGCCACAGTGGGATTCCGCACCTTCAGGGAGTTACAGTGGCGCTATCTACAGGAGGGGGTGCTATCTACAAGGTGGCTGTGGGCTGTGTGGCACTACCTACAAGGGGGCTGTGTGGCACTACCTACACGGGGGCTGTGTGGCACTACCTACAAGGGGGTTTTGTGGCACTACCTACAAGGGGGCTGTGTGGCACTACCTACCAAGGGGCTGTGGCGCTACCTACCAGGGGGCTGTGGCGCTACCTACCAGGGGGCTGTGTGGCACTATCTACCAGTGGGCTGTGTGGTACTACCTACAAGTGGGCTGTGTGGCACTATCTAAAGGGGGCTGTGTGGCACTACCTACAGGGGGCTTTGTGGCACTACCTACAGGGAGCTGTGTGGCACTACCTACAAGGGGCTGTGTGGTACTATCTACAGGTGGCTGTGTGGCACTACCTACAAGGGGCTGTGTGGAACTATCTACAGTGGGGTGTGTGGCACTACCTACAAGGGGGCTGTGTGGCACTATCTACAGAGGGAATCTGTGAGTGGCGGGCTGATGGACATTTTAGTGAGAGTGGGGGGCTGATGGTCATTTTACTGTGAGTGGGGGGGCTGATAGTCTTCAAGTGGTTTCCAACTCTGAGTTCCAATTGAAATTAATAGGAGGCAGAAAATACCTGTGGCGCCCGTTTGGAGCTTTTTTGCCTGAAGGAATTTTGAGGCAGATTTTTTTTGGCTTACAAAAAACGCTGTGTGAACATACCCTAAGAGTGTAGTGCCTGTTTTTAGACGTTTTCTGTCTTTCTAAAAAAAAAATTGGTAGGGGTTCCCTGAGGAAATTTTATTTTTCCAGTGGTGCCTCGTGTCCGAAAAGGTTGGGAAACTCTGTACTAGGCTACAGGATCACGCCGGCCTACGCAAGGATCCCGTCGTGGAGCAGCTCAGTTCGCCGTGGTAACAGGGCCTAGGTGAGTACAATTTTTTTTTGGGGGGGTTACAGTCTACAAGGGGGAGGTGGGGAGCTGATGGAACAATCTACAAGGAGGAGGTGGGGGATTATGGCACTGTCTACAGAGAGGCTGTATGGCACAATCTACAGGGGGCACTATCTGCAGGGGGGCTGTGTGTGGCAGTCAGGGGAGGGTGGCATTATACTGTGTGGAAGTCACTAAGCAGACATTATACTGTGTTGGGGTACTACAGGGGGCAATATACTGTGCGTGGCACTTAGGGGGCATAATACTGTGTGGGCACATTTAGAGGACAAAATACTGTGTCCTAGAAGGGGTTATAATATATTATATTATTAAATATTATACTGTATGGGGGGCACTAAAGAGGCATTATACTGTGTGCAGGCACTATATAGGGCATTATACTGTGGGGGCATTATACTTTTTTTATGGGGCATGTTTTTTATGATGGGATGGGGCGCCGAAAGATTATTTCGCACGGGGCGCCATCTATCCTAAGGCCGGTCCTGATTCTGATTACGTCAGGGACTGGTATATATTTCTGAGGTATTAAAAACAGACAAGTGCCCTATTGCAGGCTGGTATATACTGGCAAACAATCATCCTAGCATGCTCCAGTTACCCTACGTCTATAAAACTGTATATGTGGCTCCTGAACATAAAAATTCAAACACGCTTCTAAGGTTTTGCAATCTGAATTTCTGAAACATTTCAAACCCAGCGCCACCCTGTGGTTGAATTCTGTATTTTTTTTACTTGAAATCATTTTTCTGCTTTTCTACAACATATATGAAGATTGAAGTAAAAAATTAATAATTTGTGCTCAAGATATGTTATGGAATAATCTTTACAACCTGCATTTCAGTTTGATCTAACAAAATTAGTTTAACTTATGTTAAATATGTTACAGAAAAACGAATACTGGCATTAGTCTATTAATTGTGTAGTAATAACAAGTAGTTTTAAAATAAGAAGATCAGGCGAATAAACACTAAATGTGCTGGGCTCAAATCCAAAAATCTGATATTTTTGAACAATAAATTATGACAGATTGAGCAGCCGCCACCATTGCTCATGAGAAGAACTAATATAATTTTTTCCTTTGAAATGTATATATGTATATATATATATATATATATATATATATCTATATATATATATATATATATATATATATATATATATATATATACACAAGTATAAAAAGGAGGTTGTATTTCTGCGTGAGCACAAGCTACCAATTAATTATTAAAATAAGTGTTCTATTTTTAATAGCTGTTGATTTGCCACAGTAATCTAACCTAATTTTTATTATTATTTTTATTATTAAGATTATTATTAAATAATAATACTTTATTATTAAATAATTATTTCAATAGTGCCAATATAATCTTTTGTTCTTTACAATCAGAGAATAGGGCATATACATAAATAATGATAATAAGAATAACATTATAATATTAATTACAATATGTAGAAACAATAGAGCAGAAGGATAGAGGGACCTGATACCATTTCCTCCATACTCTGAACTATCTGATATGACATACTGGATGGTAAAAATAGCTGTTTTCTGTTTATTTAGAAATTTGGGCAATTTATTTCTAAACCATTGCTGCACCAAATTTTCTGTGAATAGGTATAATATTGTTCATGAAAATTTTATATATGAGACTAAATTACAGTGTGGAATTATTTTCAGTAATTCATTTTTTTATTAGCTGGGTAAATGATCTTGTAAAAAAAATATATAAAAAAACAGGAATAATAATAATATAATAGAAATAAACTTATTAGAGAAATAATACATTCAATTACATTCAAATATAAAAAATAATTAAAAGAATGCCATCAATATCAAAAGGCTGTTTGTTCTTGATATATTACAGATATAAATTCCTAGAGATTAAATGGGGAAAATAAAATCAAGGAACTATCTATATTTATCTATATTTATCTATTAAATATTTCTGTCACATTTGGAAAATGATTGTAGCCTTGACAGAGTCAGATTGTGTTGGGATTTTGAGTATTTTTATTTGTAACTTTTTTTTAGGTTTAGTTGTTTGTTTTTTTGTTTTTTTTCTCAAGTTGTATTCCGTTTGTATGCTCACTATATATTTTTCTGAATAGTTTTAGATTGTTAGGTGTTAAAGAAACATTAGGACTGAACTTTCAAAAATAATGAGCATCATCAGCACTTTCATGATAAAGTATTTATTATAAAACAAGCTGTAAGACATAAGAGAATCAGAGAAGCAAAAACAAATTTATCATTTGGTGGAAACTGTAGAAATTGTATTTAAACATGAGAATATTTTTTCAAAACGTGCAAATAAAAATGTTAAATATTTAATATTATCTTTTTTTCATAACATTTTCTACATTTCTAATCTGGCATCTGGTGAATCGATTCTACCATCACTATCAGGAGCTGGTATTCAGATACCAATAATACAGCAAATAATAAAATAGGTAATTAACACAAAATAAAGGAAATGGCAAAATATGTTATCCTTTATAACATCTTACATATGATGCAGGTCATACATTCTGTATCCAGCCTCAATGTGTTTACAATCTCATACACAAAAAAACTCATGACAATTTCATCATCAGTCTGCCGACCAGTTTACAGGCATTTTTCATTAGTGTCAGTTACAGGTACAGGCACTGGTATGGATGGGATCAGGCTAATATTTTGCAGATCTTATAGATATTTGGGTGATTCATGACTTTTTTAATTATCCAGCATTTATGAAATATTGGATATCAGTCTATCTGCGCTTTATAATTTAGAACTCCAACTCAAGAAAAGTGATGTACTAGTATCAGATAAGTAAAGGTGAAACAGAACACTTATGGTTTTCTGCTCTTTGTTAGATTGTAAATATGAAATTGTAAAATACTATAATGTAGCGTCTAGAAAACTGCTGAAAGCACAGATTTTTATTGTGTTATTTAATGGATGTGAAGTCTAAGGGCTCGTACACACGCTGCGGAATTGCCGCGTTTTTTCCGTCCGGAAAAAAAAGCATTGGAATACAGTAGCAGCATAGTGGATGAGGTTGAACAAATCTCATCCACACGCTGCGTAAAAATTCCCAGCAGAAATTGACCTGTGGTGCGTATTTTTCGGAACGCAGCATGTCTATTCCTGCTGCAGAAAGTGGTCAGAATTGCTGCGTTTTTCAGAGGAGATGTCACCATCTCCTTGCATTGTAAAATACGCACCATTTTCTGCCGTGAAAACCGCAGGAAATGGTGCGTTTTTGCCGCACCGGAAAGTCTGCGACTTTCAATGGAATTGTTGCAGAAATTTTCTGCAGCAATTCCGTGTGTGTGGACAAAGCATATAGGTTTTCAACAAAAAAAGAAAAAAAAAGAAAACTGCACAACATATCTTGCATACTGTAGGTTGGTTTAACTCGACGGCATGACATGAGCTTCTTTACCACATGGTGGTGCTATTGCACAAGTCAAGAAGACTTGTTTTATTTCTGCTTAATCTGAAATTTCCACCCTTCGGGGGCATTCACCAAACGGTTGTATTTTTGGTCCATGTTATACTTGTATATTTATTTTTTATTTTATTTTTTTATTGAATACCCAAACTGCATTACTTCTTAAGTAAACAGCATGATTAACCAATAACCATTCTGGACCAACATACATAATAAATATTAATATCAACCCCTTCTTCACTTTAGACCACCAGATATAATAATCCCCAAGCAAAACTGGCAATGTCAGTATAATTGTGGTTGGAGGAGAAGGGAAATTTTGATGGTCACAACTTTACTTGGAAACCTCACTTTCAAAATCCTGCTTTTGCCCCGGATCCTTAATAGTTTTCTGAATGGCTCAACACCACCTGTCAAATTTGAACATATCTTGAAAGCTGAAAAAGGTTTGTGACCGTTTGTTCCACAGATGGTGCAAACACCGGCATGGACACCAGGAGGCGAGAAAGATCTCTTAAAAGTATATATATATATATATATGGCTTTTTTTTTTTTCTGGTCAAAGCAATTTGAGCTGTATACAGATAGGCGTTAAAAACAATCCCCAAAATATTATTTTCCGTGCGCACTAAAAATCTGCAGCGGATTACAGTACCAGCCATGTGGATGAGATTTGAATAAATCTCATCCACATGCTGTGGAACATTTTCCGCATGGAAATAAGAGCGAGATTTTCAAATACTCAGCATGCTCATTCTGTTATGGATGATCACAACGGAAATCTCCCTTTTCAATGTAGATGGGGTAAGAATGAATCCACAGCAAAATCCACATGTAACACATGCAGATTTTGATGCAGAATTACTGCGTGTGGGTATCCTGAGGCCGGGGTAGAGTAAATGCTGCAGAATTTCCGCAACGGAATTGTGTGCAGAAATTCCGCAGCATTTACAGTAGCAGCAAAGTGGATGAGATTTAGAAAATCTCATGCCAACACTGCGGGGAAAAAAAAGGCGTAGACATTAATAAATTGACCCGCGGTGCAGAATTTAAATCCGGAGCATTTCAATTTATGCTGCGTTTTTGTCGATTTTCCGTTGCAGGTTTTCCCCATTGAATTCAATGGGGATGCCTATCATAGGCTGCAGCGTCACATGGCCTGCAACGTCATCCAGGGAGGCCGAAGCAGACGTCAGAGGAGGGAGGGGCTAAGTATGAACGTCTTTCTTCCACAGCAGATATTCAGTTCGAAAAATCGCACAATGTGGTGCGATTTTTCAGACAGGATGTACTGCAGGTTTCAGCTCGGACATGCTGCGTGATTTTTACGCAGCTTATCCGCCCCGTGGGAACTCAGCCTAAAGCTTGTAATGTTTATACAAAGTCCAAATTTGTGCATTTTATATGAAATGAATTTGTCTGATAAGGCACATAATCAGGCTCGGACTGCCAATCTGCCCAACCAGGCAGATTCCCAGTGGGCCAGTCAGTAGGTTGCCTGGCCCCTGATCCCCAGATGAGTGCCACTTTCAACTGTATCCACTTCCTCGGGATGTGGATGCAGTTGAAACCTATGGCAGAGCAGGGAGCCATAGGCGCCCTGCCATTATGACTTGAAGGCAATCCGCTGTAGGCCTAAGGCCTACAACTTGCCAGGTCCAAGCACAGGACGTCAGTATGGCACACAGAGGGCATTTTTACTTTATTGGGGCACACAGGGGGCATTAGAACTTTTAAGGGGGCATTTTTGCTCTGGTGGGCACGAATGTCTTAATTATTATCGTGATGGGGCAGAAAGGGGGCATTATTACTTTTTAGAGGCCACAACGATGAACATTATTACTAAATAGTCATTATTGCTGTGTGGGAGCACAAAGAGTGTCCTAGGAGAAGTGCTATTACTGTTTGGAGGCACTGAGAACATAACTATTACTGTGTGGTGCACTATTGTTTATTTTACATAACCTATTGAGGGTCTGGTCTAGGGGTCTGTATTTATTTAGGGGTCTGAATTTATTTGTGTTACTCAAGGGAATGGGGATGGCTGCAGAAGAGAGTGGTCATAAATGTCTCAGCAGCAAACTCTGTAATTGTCTGGAGAAGTCGTCATGCTGGTTTCGGCCAGATTGAGATAAAAACGAAAGAGAACGTCTATAAACAGAGAAGACATCACCTGTGAGTCACTGGATTTAGAGAGAAGCTGTCATCTCTGACATGTTTGTTAAAGGAAATCCTTGTATTCCACATGAGATAAAAATTCTGGAGCATCTTTACTTAGAACTCTGTGATGTGAGGTTCCTCTGTTATTTCTCCTGGAAATGTAAGAACACTTGGCCTACATGGACGCTTCCTGTGTTTATTATGTGGTTTAAATATTAAAGGGAGTGGCGAGGGCGCGTCCAAGTCAAGCTAATTTTTCCGCAACGCACCATGACTTTTTTTGTGTTATTGGGTGGGGTGCTGATATTGTATAAGGGCTAGTGGAAATAGTATGCCAGGGCTGCTTTTTAGTCACAGTCCGGGCCTAGAAATAATTATGTTTGTAGAAAAAGAAATACCTTCCAACACTAGATGGTGCTATAGGAGAGGTACATTAGGTTTTGTACAATAATAGTTCTCTCCGCTGCAGGGACAGCCTGATGATTTCAGGTAATTATCTGCCACCAGACAGGACACTCATTATCTACCATCAAGTCATTGAAAGCCTATACATGGAAATGGGGAGAGGGGCTGCAGACTTCTACAGGAAGCTGAGCGACAACAGCCTGGAAGAGTCTGACTGCATTCAGCTTTAATAATATAGTGATTCACGGCACACACTTAAATGAAAGTGCGGACATTTATATATTGTGAATGCTCTGAATATATTAAAAAGAAAGTGGTATATGAGATACTTCAGTCAATACTGACATTTTGGACCTCCCGGACCTGATTCAGAGTTCTTTCTGGACCCCGATATCAGTCAGCTATATGACAGCATCCGCAGCATAGATGTGATAGTGTGGGAGAAATATATAACTCACTGGACACCAAATATATAGTAATTAACCCATTCACTATTTTAAAAAAAAACAAAAAAAAAACGTAAACTTTCAACAGACCCTTTTCACTGGCCCTAAAGTTCCCAAGATTAAGCCACAGTGCCAGCTTGGACAACAACTATACTCTTGAGATCCAGATGTCCCAATCCCACAGGCAATGAGGATCTCAGTGTTTTTTTTAAATTATTATTTTTATTTAATTCAGACAAGATTAAGAAAAAAACATTTTTAAATCGTGTTTGCGGACTTTAGTGTTAAAGACTGAAGATATGGATGATATGGGTACTTTACCTTCACAAATGTTAAACTTAAGGTCTCCATACATATTACATAGAAATTGGCAGACAAACGGATGCTGGGTGATTCATGTGTGCGGCAGGCTGATTTCATCACCAACATTATAGATAAATCTCGATAGATGTAGTAGGGGGGGGTAAAACCAAAAAATTTATATACCGAACAATTGACCATTAAGTGCAAAAATCTCACAAGGCAGTTCAAAATTTAAATATGTCAATATCAAATATCAATATCCCAATATCAAAAAAACAATATATCTTCCTGTTGTCACTTTTGCTAAATGGTTGTAGCAACAGAACAGTGGCATTGTCAGTTTTTTGTTCTTAAAAGGGCTGTACGCTTTGAATAATCTCTTTTTGTTTGAAGCGACCCTAGACGATGAGCATTCACAGGGTGTCAATATTTTTCGGACCGTAAGCAATCAGCTGTAATCTGTGGTACAGCGCCTCTACAGGGGAAATTAGGCATTATATAGTTCCAACTGAAATAATCACTGTATAAAGAATCTGCCAGACACAACTTCTGTGTCGACGCCCATAGGTAATCAGTCTGCACCTGCTCCTATGTCTGTGAGACTGACTCCATCTTCCACCACCCAGGATGGCAGGCTTAGGAGTGGGAGAGCCTATCACAGCCTGGCCAGACGGAGCTAGCTCCCGCCCTCTGTCTATTTATACCTGCCTTTCCTGTTCCTCCTTTGCTTGTGATTCTTCTCTGCTGGTTTCCTGGCCCTGCTGCAGCTTCTTGTACTACTGATCCTCTGCTTGTGATTGACCTTGGCTTTTCTGACCACTCTTCTGCTCTGCGTTTTTGTACCTCGCTCATCTCCTGGTTTGACTCGGCTCGTTCACCTCGCTTGTTGCTCACAGTGTTCCCGTGGGCAACTTCCCATTTCCCTGGCTTCTTTGTACCCTTGTCTGTTTGTCTGTCGTGCACCTATTGAGTGTAGGGACCGTCGCCCAGTTGTACCCCGTCGCCTAGGGCGGGTATTTGCAAGTAGGCAAGGACTGAGTGGCGGGTAGATTAGGGCTCACTTGTCTGTTTCCCTACCCCGACATTACACACTGTCTCTGTAATGAATGGATGTACTGGGTCCTCCAGAGTGAGAGACGCTTTTTGTAGCAGTTCTTTTTTGTATCAAATAGGTGAGGCTGCTGAACACCCCCTCTATTAATTTAGAATTCCCTAATAGTATATTTTAAAGAAGACTTTCTTAACCAGACAAACGTTTCCCACATAATGCAGATTAAATGATACATGAAATACAGCTTTAATACAGAAGTAAAAGATGTCTATGGAGAGAATAAAGCAAAAGATTTAGGCCCTGTTCACACGCCTGAACTTTTGCGCCGAAATCCGCCACAGATTCAGCCACAAAATTCTACCTCCCATTCACTTCAATGGGAGTTGGACACTTCTTTTTCCCGCTAGCTGGCTTTTTCAGCTACTGGGAAAAATAAGCATCATGCTCAATCTTCGGGTGGATTCCGCCTGAACCTACCAAATCAATAGGAGGAGGAATCTACCTGCCGACGACTGGAATAATTCTGCGGTGGATTTTGCAGCGGGACCCGCCAACCAAAATGAACTGACCCTTACTTTTCCAAGTATGATCAAATTCTCAGAATAGAAGAAATGTTTAACCCGTTAGTGACCGGCCCATCGTGTTTCTACGTCGGTCACTAACGGGCCTTATTCCGATGCCATAGACTTTTTACGTCGCGGCATCGGAATAAGTAAACAGAGCAGGGAGCTGTCAAATCTCCCTGCTCTCAGCTGCTAGAGGCAGCTGAGGGCTAGGAGCGTCCCTGCTCTGCCGTGTGAGATCGATATTAGTATCGATCTCACACGTTTAACCCCTCAGATGCGGTGCTCAATAGCGAGCACCGCATCTGAGTGGTTTTGGAGAGATGGAGGGAGCTCCCTCTATCTCCCGCCGACACCCGGCGATACGATCGCCGAGTGTCTGTGTCTCTAATGGCAGCCGGGGGTCTAATAAAGGCCCCCAGGTCTGCCTGGAGTGAATGCCTGCTAGATCATGCCGCAGGCATGACCTAGCAGATGCCTGTCCGTGTTAAACGGACAGGCAGTAATACACTGCAACTCAAAAGTATTGCAGTGTATTATAAAAGCGATCGCAGAATCGCATATTATAGTCCCCTAATGGGACTAGTAAAAAAGTGAAAAAAAAGTTTAATAAAGTTAATTTAAAAAAAAAGTGAAAAAAAATTAAAAACCCAGCTTTTCCCCTTACAAAATGCTTTACTATTAAAAAAACAAAATAAAGTTAAAAAGTTACACATATTTGGTATCGCCGCGTCCGTAACGACCCCGACTATAAATCTATTACATTATTTAACCCGCACGGTGAACGCCGTAAAAAAATTAATAAAAAACTATGGAAAAATTGCTGTTTTCTGTGAATACTGACTTTAAAACAATGTGATAAAAAGTGATCAAAAAGTCGCATCTACTCCAAAATGGTACCAATAAAAACTACAAGTCGTCCCGCAAAAAAAAAGCACTCATACAACCGCATCGGCGAAAAAATAAAAATGTTACGGCTCTTCAAATATGGAGACACAAAAATAAATCATTTAGAAAAAAAAGTGTTTTTACTGTGTAAAAGTAGTAAAACATACAAAAACTATACAAATTTGGTATCGTTGCAATCGTAACAACCCGCTGAATAAAGTTATTGCGTTATTTATACCACACGGTAAACGGCGTAGATTTAGGACGCAAAAAAGAGTGGCGAAATTTCAGATTTTTTTCTATTCCCCCCCCCAAGAAAAAGTTAATAAAAGTTAATCAATAAATAAGATGTCCCCCAAAATTAAAAAATACAACTCGTCCCGCTTGTCTGTTTGTCTGTCGTGCACCTATTGAGTGTAGGGACCGTCGCCCAGTTGTACCCCGTCGCCTAGGGCGGGTCGTTGCAAGTAGGCAGGGACTGAGTGGCGGGTAGATTAGGGCTCACCTGTCTGTCTCCCTATCCCGACATTACACATTCATTTTGTCTTCACCCTTCAATGCCTAGGGAGTGTCTGAACATTAGGCTTGGTAAAGAGGTGGAATTAGGCTGGATTCACACGATCATGTTCGGTCTGTAAAGGACGGAACGTATTTCGGCCGCAAGTCCCAGACCGAACACACTGCAGGGAGCCGGGCTCCTAGCATCATAGTTATGTACGATGCTAGGAGTCCCTGCCTCTCCGTGGAACTACTGTCCCGTACTGAAAACATGATTACAGTACGGGACAGTTGTCCTGCAGCATGGCAGGGACTACTAGCGTCGTACATAACTATGATGCTAGGAAGCTCGGCTCCCTGCAGTGTGTTCGGTCAGGTCCAAGAGATCGTGTGAGACTTTAGTAAGGGCAGTTTCTGTGGAGTGTAGAGTGCGGAAACCAGATTGTAAGGGGTCTAGAATGGAGTTAGCAGAGAGATAGCGGATAAGGCGAGAGTAGACCAAGCGTTCCAGGAGTTTGTAGATGAAGGGCAGATTAGAGACTGGTCGGTAGTTAGCAGCGCTGGATGGGTCAAGAGTTGATTTTTTCAGTAATGGGTTTATAATGGCATGTTTAAAAGAGGTGGGAAAGATACCAGAGGAAAGAGAGAGGTTAAATATTTTAGTTAGGTGACCAGTGACAGCTGGGGAGAGGGACTGGAGGAGGTGTGAGGGGACAGGATCACTAGGGCAGGTAGTAGGACGAGAAGAAGAGAGGAGCCTCGAGACTTCTTCTTCTGTTATTGGGTCAAATGCTGAGAGTGAAGAGGGGGTGCGGGAGGGAAGGGGATCGATGTTACTAGGGGACTGGGAGATAATATCATGGCGGATGTTGTCAATTTTAACTTTAAAAAAAGTGGCCAGGTCTTCAGCACTGAGATCTGTGATTGGCATCTGCACTTTAGGACTAAGGAGGGAGTGAAAAGTATCAAAGAGGCGTTTTGGATTATTAGATAGTGTGGAGATGAGAGAAGTGAAATAGACTTGTTTGGCTCGGTGAAGGGCAGAGTTGTAAGTTCTCAGCATAAA
Organism: Rhinoderma darwinii; assembly: GCF_050947455.1. Classification (NCBI taxonomy): domain Eukaryota; kingdom Metazoa; phylum Chordata; class Amphibia; order Anura; family Rhinodermatidae; genus Rhinoderma; species Rhinoderma darwinii. The sequence goes on from NC_134688.1 coordinate 87,224,214, forward strand.
TTTATAATGGAGGAAATCTGCATCCAAATGCGATTTTCTCCACAGTCGTTCGGCACATCTCAAGCACCGCTGAAGAAAGCGGGATTGAGGCGTGTGCCAGGGTTGTCGTCGTCTTTGTCGAGTGGTTCGGAGTGTAGGGGGGGCTGCTTCATCCAATGCATTCTTGAGAGTGTTATTGTAAAGTTTGGCAGCCAGATTGGGACAGGAGAGGGAAGAGATAGGGGACAATGAGGACTGTAGACTGTCTATGAGTTTCTGAGTGTTATGGCATGTAAGGAAACAACCATTTATAAGTCTACAGTAATGTCTGCAAGCAACTAAAACAATTGTTCAGTAGAAATCTGGCAGAGAAACAAGGTTCTTCCACCACTTGGTTCTGTAAATGATCAGCTGGAGCATTGAAAGGCGTGGGGCTTAGCTTTGCTCGGTCTCCATTGCAGAAATAATAGGAGGAAGCTTCTGCTGCAGCAAACTACCTCCAAGCCACACTAAGGCTGGATTCACACGAGCATGTTTGGTCCGTTAAGGACGCAACGTATTTCGGCAAGTGGCCGGGGATTCCGCTACAGGAGAAGTGAGTGACTACGCTGTCCATATATAGACACAGTGACGTCACTCACTTCTGAAGCGGAATCCCCGACACCTTGGCCGGGGATTCCGCTACAGGAGAAGTGAGTGACTACACAGTCCATATATTGAAGTCAGTGACTTCTCCTGGAAGGGGGGGGGATGGGTGCAACTTACAGGGGGCTGTGTGACATTACCTACAGGGGGCAGGGTGGCATTACCTACAGGGGGCTGGGTGAGATTACCTACAGGGGGCAGGGTGGCATTACCTACAGGGGGCAGGGTGGCATTACCTACAGGGCGCAGGGTGGCCATATATGGACAGTGAAGTCAGGGACTTCTCCTGGAGCGGAATCCCCAATCCTTTGTCAGCACAAGCAGCTGAATTAATAGCATTAACGGAAGTGTGTAAAATTGCAAAAGATAAAACGGTAACTGTCTATACGGATAGTCAATATGGATTTTCAATTATCCATGTGTTTGCCCAACAATGTTAAAATAGAGGCATGGTAATGTTTACAGGTAAAGATATTAATCACAAAGATTTTATATTGCAGCTCTTGGAGCCTGTTCAGCTACCAAAAGCGGTGGCAATATGTAAATGTGCCGCACACACAAAGAAATACGACCCCATTTCAAAAGGAAATGAAATAGCTGACATAGCAGCAAAACATGCAGCTACAGGACAAGATCATCTACTCATACAACAGACACCGCAAATTATAGATCTCTAAATACTACAAGACATGCAAAAGTCCTCACCTAAGTCAGAACAAAATAAATGGACAAATAAAGGAACCACCATTCAAAATTGGCTATACATATCCGCAGAGAACAAATAAATCCTACCCAGCAACTTATTTAGATATGCAGCTATATTGAGCCATGGCATAAGCTATGTCTCAACAGGGGGGATGGTAGAAATTATATCTAAAGTGTTCACGGCATATGGCTTTACTAACTATTCTAAAAAATTTGTTTAACCTGTCTAATATGCGCCAAACATAATCCACAGGGGAATGTAAGACCAAAGAGAGGACAGTTCCCAAGTCCACAATATCCAATCCACCATATTTGTATGGATTTCATTGAACTAAACAAATGTGAAGGGAAGAAATATGGTTTAGTGATTATTGATGCATTTACTAAATGGGTAGAAGTATTCCACACAGCAAGCCCAGATGCTATCATAGTCGCTAAAGCATTGGTAAAGGAGATAATACCTAGGTTTGGGATACCTGAGAAAATATACAGTAACAATGGATCTCACGTTGTGAATAATGACATATCCTTACTAGCACAGAACTTACAAATATAATTAAAAAATCACTGTGTACCATCCGCAATCAGCGGGATTGGTAGAAAGACATAATGGGATACTAAAAACCAAACTCAAGAACACAATGGAAGAGACTGGGAAGAATTGGGTATATTGTTTACTATAAGTAGTCCTAACTATGCATGTGACTCCTACAGCATCAGGTTTGACACCTTTTGAAATGATGTATGGTAGACCATTTGTAATACCACATTTAAAACCATTCTCTAGGATGGATGAGGAGTCTGATTTTACACTTGCTGAATAAATGGCAAAAATGTTAACCAACAAGGAAGTTTCTATCTCTAATTGTATTCCAGGTGACCCTGTACCTGAACCTGAACCTGTCAAGCCAGGAAATTGGATCCTGATCAAAGTTATAAAAAGAAAACAATGGTATCATCCTCGTTGGGAAGGACCATATCAGGTTCTGGTTACCACACCTACGGCCGTACAGATAGCCGAACGTACCTCTTGGATACACTTATCACACTTGTAAGGTAGTTAGGGAGTTGTCACTATCCTCCTAGTCTATAAAAGACTGATTACAAAGGGTAGTCATTTGTTAGAAGTGACTGGTCTCAAACTTCAGCGAAGAAAACATCCAGAGCCTGGGAGGAGACAGGGCAAAATGTTATAAGTTATTTTAGGTATCCTAGGGGGGGTCTAAGGTGTGTCAACCTAAGGTATGGGATCACTGAAGGTGAGATTACAACATATGAAATGCCTTTTTGCGCTGTGGTTAGAGACCAATGCACGGATAGAAACATAGCTCACAAACTAGCATATTCACATAAATATATTTGTACTATCTATGTAAATACTTCTCTACATAGTTGCTCGGGTTTCAAAGACATGTGTTATCATAATATGGCCTTCATATATTCCCATTGTAGCGGGTTGAATGAAACGTCCAGACATAAAATGCAACTATTTGCCGCTAACTCCCTCATGAGAACAAACCATTAACAACTGCCCATTATACGCTTGTCTCAAGGTGTTACCTGATGTCAGCATTTTAGTGAACAATTATAATTATGTACTTGAAATATTCTTATGGTCTACTGTTGGCTGAATGGGAGTATTTTGAGCACCTTGCCTCTGATTGGTTAACCTCAAGCTTACACCCCTTCTGAATGATAATATTGTAATTGAGTTTGGCAAAAAAAAAAAACCCAGAGAAGTATGTCTGCCATCAATCCCTCTTTAAAAGAAAAGTTAATTATTATGAAGAAACTTACCTCTCCCTGTACAAGTTCCACCAACTGTAATTAGTTATTTTTGACCTTCTGACATCCTAATAAAAGGATTAAGGACAATATGTTATATGAGCTGATGTTCCAGGTACTGACCCTATGTCACGATGCGGGGTGTGGACCCACTCGGCTAGATTGCAGACTTCCTGCAAAAATGTGCGCACTGGCCCTTTAAGGCCGTTGTAGCATCCATGGCCGCGGGCCGTCGGGTTTACTCACCTCCCGACGCCCGCAGCCATGGATCTGTGTGCGCTGGTCCCCATCTCCTTCCTAGGAGACGCCAGCGCTCACTTTCGCTCCGTTCGGCTGTGTCCCATAGGGTGCGCGCGCACGCTCGTGCCCGGCCTTAAAGGGCCAGCGCGCGCAAATTAGAGGAAGTCATCATCATCAACTGCCACGATTTCCTGGTCTATAAGAAGGCCCCTGGCCTTCTAATCCTTGCCTGAGCGTTGTTAGTTTTCCCAGTCTGTCTTGCAAATGGGCCCTTAGTGTTTCCCGTTCCTGTTGTTACCCGTGCCTTGTTCCCCGTTCCTGTTTCCCGTGCTGTGCCTTAGTATCAAGTCGTGCCACGTCCGGTGTCTTCTGCCACGTCCAGAGGAATCTGCCACGTCCTGTGTCATCTGCCACGTCCTGTGTCATCTGCCACGTCCTGTGTCATCTGCCACATCCAGAAGAATCTGCCACGTCCTGTGTCATCTGCCACGTCCAGAGGAATCTGCCACGTCCAGAGGAATCTGCCACGTCCAGAGGAATCTGCCACGTCCTGTGTCATCTGCCACGTCCGGAGGAATCCGCAACGTCCTGTGTCATCTGCCACGTCCTTAGGAATCCGCCACGTCTGGCGCAACTTGCGGCTCCTGTGTCATCCGCCACGTTTGGCGCTGCCTGCTGCAACCATCTCCATCTGTGCCAGAGCTGTGGCCACCGTCTGGACTATCCAGGTACCCTTGTGCGGGACATTGTATCTCTTTGGTTTCCTGTGGTTTGGCCAGCTGCCTCCCTGCTTCGGCGGTATGGCCTAGTGGGTCCACTAACACGCTTCGTGACAGCCGTGCACGCGTGGGTGCGCGCGCCCGCCGGAGACACTCGAAGTCCGGAAGTGAGTGCCGGCGCCTCACAGGAGGACGACGCTGCAGCGAGGTTAGATGTCCATGGACACGGCCGTCGAGGTTAACGACGGACCGTGGCCATAGACGTTACAGTAACCCCCCTCTTACGCCCCCTCTTCTTGGGACCAGAGCGGGACAGAAACTTCCTCACGAGGACAGGAGCATCTATGATCTCCTCTGGCTCCCAAGACCTCTCCTCTGGGCCGAACCCCCTCCAATCCACTAAATAAAATGTCCTTCCTCCCACCTTCTTGGTAGCCAGAATCTTCTTTACTTCGAAAGTCCCCGATGAGCCGCCAGGGACCACTGTGGAGCTAGGAGTCCTGGAGTAGCAGTTCAGGACCACGGCTTTCAGCAAGGAGACGTGAAAGGAGTTCTGAGGGTAGGGGGAAGCCACAGCTTGTAGGATACTGGGTTGATCTGTAGCAGGATTTCGAAAGGGCCGAGGAACCTAGGAGCAAATTTACATGACGCCACCTTCAGCCGGATATTCCTAAAAGACAACCAGACTTTAGTCCCTGTAAGGAACTGCGGAGGCGCCCATCTTCTTGTATCTGCCTTTCTCTTCATGCGGTCCACCGCCAGCAGGATAGAAGATCGGGTCTGTTGCCATATCTGTAGAAAGTCCCTGAAGGTAGAATCGGCTGCAGGCACCTGGGACATAGTAGAAACAGGAAGAGGTATCCGAGGATGTTGGCCGTAGACGATGAAGAATGGACTGGAAGTGGTCGACTCACTGGTGTGGTTGTTATAAGAGAACTCTGCCCACGGGAGCAACTGCACCTAATCATCATGGCGCCTGGAAACAAAGTGACGTAGATAGTTCTTCATAATCTGGTTAACTCTCTCGACTTGCCCATTGGACTGGGGATGATAGGCCGAAGAGTAGTCCAATTTTACACCGAGGAGGCCGCAGAGTGCTCTCCAAAACTTCAAGGTGAACTGGACCCCTCGGTCCGAGACAATATGCAGGGGCAAGCCATGCAGACGAAAGAGGTGTTGTATGAAGAGGTCAGCCAATCGCGTAGCAGACGGCAGGGCGGTCAAGGGAATGAAGTGAGCCATTTTGGAAAATCGATCCACCACCACCCAGATCACACTGCAACTCGCAGAAGAAGGAAGATCCGTGACAAAGTCCATAGCGACATGTTGCCACGGGGCAACGGGCACAGGCAGTTGTTGGAGCAGGCCAGCAGGTCTGGAGTGAGCAACTTTATTTAGCAATCACAAAGAAAAGAGAATAAAAATGTATTAAAGGGAGTGACAGAAAGATGAACATGGAAATATGGCTGAAGCATACCTAGTCCAGCGTCATAGGATACTCCAGAGAGCTTGCCGTGATTTTTGACAGTCGGCCGCGTCGCCGTTGTCATAGTTACATGAGAGAAGTGAATAAATTAAGGTGGCCGAGGTGAAACAAACTAAACGGTTTGGCGATTAGCAGGAAACTAAACATGCACAAGAACGGAGGATATCCATAGGGACCCTACTCATCCAGAACAAGTGAATACAGGTATATAGATAACAACAATAATAATTGCATTTGAAATATTATATAGCTAAAAACATAATGATTTAGAAGGGTCAGATAAAAAACGCGACAATCACATTTATCCAGGATGTCAGGAGAAATTTTGAATATAAATAAATAAATAGATATATAAATATATAAAACAGGGGGAGAGAATATTTTGTGAGGGGAAGGGGGAAAGTTTAATTTAAAGAGGTTTCAGAAATGTCATTGAGTCCTCCAGGGCGCATGCATGCTAATTTATAGATCCAGTAATTTTCTCGTTGTTTTAGACGGTTGAATCCATTGGTTATACCAAGCGGAATTTGTTCAATTGGTGTCACCACAATATTGTCAAATTTACATTCATGTACCAGCGAACAATGGCGTGATACACTGTGATAAGGAAAGCCTTTACTGGTATTTGACCGATGTTTATTAATTCTACAGCGTGGGGATTGGATAGTCCTTCCTATGTACTGCAGATTGCAAGGTGTCCTCTTGGCGAAGGTTGAAGATGGCAGTGGCTGCCGATGAGACTCGCCCGGGCTCCTCAAAAACAGTTCGGAATATTCGTACAAACTCTTGGAGGTCTCGGGTCCCTGACGTTTCCAGATAGGATTAGCCCATGCCAGGGCCTTGCCAGTCAGGAGGGATATAATGAATGCGATCTTGGCTCCATCCGACGGAAATGCTCGAGAGTGCAGGGTATAATGAATGTGGCATTGGTTCAGAAACCCCCGACAAGCACTGGCGTCTCCATGGAACCGAGAGGGCAATGGCAGGGAGAAATGAGGATCTGGACAGGAACTGCCAGGAGGAGTAACAGGAGGATTGGCTTGAAGGACTTGCATAGAGGCAGGAAGAGAAGCGACTAGCGTCCCTAGCTGCTGCACCATAGAATCCACTGCCACGAGGAGCTGATCCTGCCTAGCTCAGAGATCCAGCAGATCCGCCTGCATTGCTTGGGAGGGTGCTAAGCCCTTAAATTGACCAGCGGAGTCCATGGCCAGAGCGTACTGTCACGATGCAGGGTGTGGACCCAGTGGGCCGTACCGCGTAGCGGGATGGCAGCTGGCCAAACAGGTAAGTACAGAGTTCAATTAGTTCAGCGAGGGTACCTGAGGCAATCGTAGGCAGTAGTGAGGCAGGCACGTCCAGGACCAGGCGGCGGGAAGTCGTCAGGTGAGGCATAGCAGATCAAGCGTAGACTGTAGCACAGCATGGCAACAGCACGGCACTAGAACTAGGTAGCATGGAAACAGAATACGGGATACAGGAGCAAGGTACACTGGGAGACTGGAAGACACTGGGAAATCATAAGCACGACAAACGATGGGTAACAAACAATGCTCTGGCAAAGAACAAGAGGACAGAGCCCTTTTTATAGCCCAGGGCATCCTGGGCTAGATTGCAGACTTCCTACAAAAATGCGCGCATTGGCCCTGTAAGGCCGTGCACGCGCGCGCCCGCCGTAGACACTCGAAGTCCGGAAGTGAGTGCCGGCGCCTCACAGGAGGACGACGCTGCAGCGAGGTAAGATGTCCATGGCCACGGCCGTCGAGGTTAACGACCGAACGACGGACCGTGGCCATAGACGTTACACCCTATAGGGAATTATCTATAGTTTATCTGGTTAACTTCACTTATGAAGATAAATTGGCATTAGAAACAGGTTAGTGTGATAAAAATGAATGGTTAGCCTGGATGAGATACACTGTAATCCAAAATAATAGAACTAACTGTATCGCTTACGCAAAAGCTAGGCCACATCTGGGTACTATACCTTTCAGGCTATCAAATAAAGAGAACCTACAAGGTCTGCAATGCGTGTTATCTTTATATAATGCATCATATATTCCAGGTGATAAATTATGTAAGACATTCTCTTTATTGTACACACCTGTAGGGAGAGATGACTTCCCTCTCTTAGTAGTTACTTACCCAGGCAACTACACCTGCTTTATGGGGAATTTGCAAGGTAAGAAAGTAGGGAACCTCATTGAAGCTGTCTATTCTTGGATTTTCCTTTGACTATAGAATATACATAGATAAAGTAGAATTCCCCCGAGGGGTGCCAAATGAGTTTAAGGCCCGAAATCAGATTGCATCAGGCTTCGAGTCTATGCTTTTCTGGTGGTCTATGATAAATAAGAATGTCGACTGGATAAATTATATTTATTACAATGAACAGAGATTTGTTAATTATACCAGAGATGCAATAAAGGGCATTGCAGATCAGTTGGGACCAATATCTTTAATGACAAGGCAAAATAGAATGGCCCTGGATATAATACTAGCAGAAAAAGGGGGTGTTTGCAAAATGTTTGTATTTTCTGTTGTACTTTTATTCCCAATAATACAGCTCCTAATGGGAGTATTACCAAGGCATTGGAAGGACTCAATACCCTGTCCGAATAACTTTCGGGAAAACTCCAGAATAAATGACATCTTCACTAATTGGCTTGAAGGATGGTTTGGAAAATGGAGTAACCACATACATATCCAGTCTATTGATTTCCTTAGTAGCAGTGGCAGCCATACTTGTAATTTGTGGATGTTGTTGCATTTCCTGCATAAGGGGACTAATTCAGAGACTCATTGACACTTCAATTAGTAAGACAATGTACTAACTGATTAAAAGTGAGAACGTATACCATGACTTGGAAACACCCCATAACGATTGTCAAAATTCTGAAGGACTGGTGAAAACTTAAAGAAAGAATATGTTTTAGATGTCTCACAGAACCTTTCTTTTAAATTTACAACAGGGGGGAATGTTAGAAAAGTTTTATTTTAATTTATGGTTATGTGATGGAGACCAAAGTGTTAAATATGCTAACCAGTGTGAGGGTGGTGGGCAGTCTCCATTTTGTATTTTTTACATGATGTGTGTAATTTTGTGCAGCGGCCATCTTGTCTGCAGTTCCCATCTTGTTTCTTTTATAATGAATAAGAAAGACATTGTTCCCTTATGACAGGTTTTCATGTTATTGAAGTTACTTATCTTAGACCTTGGCTCTCATACGAAGCTTGCAGAGAAAACACAGGGTGTGAGAAGGGAGGAGGGCAAAGATGCTTGTGGGAGTGCCTCCCCCTTCTTACAGTAATAGTTTTGCCAAGAGAGATAAGGGCACCTGCAAACCTGATGTGTGAAGAATTATAATGAAGTATCTGGAATATATCGTGTGTCTGTAATTGGCTGAATAAGAAATACGTTTATCCCATGTATAAAAACTATGATACGCAAGATATCAGCAGACAGAGGCTGAAAGGTGACTTAATCTGATGTTGTTTTGTCTCCTCATATATGAGAGTAAAAGGCTGCAATACTTCAATTTGTTCTGATGACTCCTTGAATCTCATTGATAGATTATAAATTCTTTTTGAAGAAATGTACTCGGCAGAAGACATCACGAGGTCTAAGAGCGTCAGTGCGCCTGGCCCCCAGTAACAGGTGTAATCTGTCAATGTCCAAAGAAAGAAGAAAGCACAGCGCCACATAGTGCAAATTAAATGCTGGTAAAAAATTTACATGAACAATGCGGCGGAGGCAAATGCTCACCTTGTAAATTTGTGCAATCCACAGGCACTACTGGTAAAGGGTAATACTGGTACAGGGTTTAAACAGCTGCAACCAGGTCCAGTCCGGTAAACCATAAAGGTTACCGCAATTGATGATGACCAGTAAGTAGCGATAAATAAAGAGATTTAATAATAGGCAGATCTCTATTTATAGAGGTTAAACATACAAACAAACACAAAAAAAGGGCGCAAAAAAGCATAAGGTCAAAGCTCACCCATGACGTCACAGTAATACATAGAATTACTCATAATAGTTCATGTACCAGCGAACAATGGGCTGATACACTGTGATAAGGAAAGCCTTTACTGGTATTTGACCGATGTTTATTAATTCTACAGCGTGGGGATTGGATAGTCCTTCCTATGTACTGCAGATTGCAAGGACATTGTAATAAATAAATGACATAGTCACTACCATAGTTTAGAAACTTTCTGATATTAAAACTTTCTGAAGTTTTAACCCTGTGTGCAATGTTAGAACAACACATGCACCTGGAGTGACCACAGCGGTAAGATCCAATCAAAGTAGGAAGCATTGTAATGGAAATGGGTTTGGGATTACGTAATCTACTAGGTGCAAGAATATTTCGGAATGTCTGAGATCTTCTAAATGTGATGTTGGGTTTTGCTGGTAAGCAATTTTTCAAAAAGGCGTCATTGGTTAAAATGTGCCAGTGTTTAAAAAGAATAGACCTAATCTGCTTACTTCCGTTATTATAAGTAGTTATAAAATAAAATTTAGAGTATTCTGCGTCTGCGGTTTTAGGAACAGGTAATGGACATTCCGCCTGAGAAATGGTTTTGACTTTGTTCAGAGCACCCTTAATTAAACTTCTAGGGAAGTGTTTCTCTTTCAACTTCTTTTCTAAGATTTTAACCTCAGAATTAAATTTTTCTGTGTCAGAGCAATTTTTCTTTATCCTTCTAAATTGGCCGAAGGGGATATTTTTAATCCAAGGGGGGTAATGTGCACTGTTGAAATCTAAATAAATATTCACATCTACAGTTTTAAAATGGGTTTTGGTCATCAGTTTGCCCTTGGTATCTTTACTGATATTCAAATCTAGTAAATCGAGAAATGTCCATTACCTGTTCCTAAAACCGCAGACTACTCTAAATTTTATTTTATAACTACTTATAATAACGGAAGTGGTAGTAAATATTCTTGCACCTAGTAGATTACGTAATCCCAAGATCATTTCTATTACAATGCTTCCTACTTTGATTGGATCTTACCGCTGCGGTCACTCCAGGTGCATGTGTTGTTCTAACATTGCACACAGGGTTAAAACGTACACTTCAGTGGTTACTTCGGAAAGTTTTAATATCCGAATATTTTTGAACTGTGGTAGTGACTACGTCATTTATTTGTTACAATGTCCTTGCAATCTGCAGTACATAGGAAGGACTATCCAATCCCTATGCTGTAGAATTAATAAACATCGGTCAAATAGCGGTAAAGGCTTTCCTTTTTCTTTTTTTTTTATAAATTATTTTATTTTCAATTTTCAAACACAAAGAAGAAAGTGCAGACATAATCAGCACGGACATCGGCTCGTAAAGGCTTTCCTTATCACAGTGTATCACGCAATTGTTCGCTATTACATGAATGTAAATTTGACAATATTTTGGTGACACCAATTGAACAAATTCTGCTTGGTATAACCAATAGATTCAACCGTCTAAAACAACGAGAAAATTACTGGATCTATAAATTGCCATGTCTGCACCCTGGAGGACTCAATGACATTTCTGAAACCTGTTTTATATATCTATGTATTTATTTATATTCTAAATTTCTCCTGACATCCTGGATAAACGTGATTGTCGCGTTTTTTATCTGACCCTTCTAAATCATTATGTTTTTAGCTATATAATATTTCAAATGCAATTATTTTTGTTGGTATCTATATACCTGTATTCACTTGTCCTGGATGAGTAGGGTCCCTATTGATGTCCTCCGCTCTTGTGGATGTTTAGTTTCCTGCTAATCGCCAAACTGTTTAGTTTGTTTCACCTCGGCCACCTTAATTTATTCACTTCTCTCATGTAACTATGACAACGGCGACGCGGCCGACTGTCAAAAATCACGGCGAGCTCTCTGGAGTATCCTATGACGGTGGACTAGGCATGCTTCATCCATATTTCCATGTTCATCTGTCTGTCACTCCCTTTAATACATTTTTATTCTCTTTTCTTTGTGTTTGCTCTGTGATTCATTATCATCCTGATGCATGATACTGACTTCCACTGTATAGACAACCTTTTAAATCTTAACAGCAGTTTACAAACACATATAGGGTTTTGCTGTTCAAGACCTAATTTGAATAAATTCAGCACAAAACCTGTGTGGTCAAAATGCTCAAAATACCGCTAGATTAATTCTTTAAAGAGAACCTTTCACCTGCCCATACATGTGCAGCTGAGTGCACCATGTAATGGGCAGGGCTGCACAAATCCTGGGGCGCTTTAATATTTTTTCCTATCCTCCTCCGTTATTTAGATATCGGTGCCGTTATATTTGGCGCCCGATATTTAAATAACCCCCTGAGCTGTCAATGGGGCGTGTAATTGGCAAAGGGGGCATATTACCATGTGCAGGTAAGCATAGCAAACTCCCTAGAGACAAGCATATTAACCTTTTAGACGCCTGGAGCCGATGTATCTTCTTTGTCCGACGACAAGGTTGAAGGACCTGTGGGTGACGTCACGCTGTGTCTGCTGTGATAGATGCTGGGTGGGAACAATGAGAAGTGTATGATGCTGATTTGTCAGCGTCATACACTTCTATTCACAACGCCCAGTTGGTAAAAACACAATACACGCCCAGTTGGTAAAACGAGAAAACACGCCCAGTTGTCCATTGAAAAGCTCATTTGCATAAATATAAAATTGCTCATAACTTGGGCAAAAATCATCGTTTTAAAAAAAAACAAAAAAACTTTGCTGTTACCTACATTGCAGCGCCGATCACATGCAATAGGAGATAGGGATTTGATAATCTGGTGACAGAGCCTCTTTAAGGCCTCATATGGGATGTGGTATTTCTTAAAACTGGAGAATCAGGGTTATAAATATTGAGTTGTGTTTCTCTGTTAACAATTGCTGTGTTACCGGAAAAAAAGTGATAAAAATTAAATATCCGCATAAAAATGAAATGATAAAATGTCACCTTTAGGCTATGTTCACACGGGGTCTTTTGCCGAGTTTTTTGACGCGGAAACCGCGTCGCAAAACTCGGCAGAAACGGCCCGAGAACGCCTCCCATTGATTTCAATGGGAGGCGTCGGCGTCTTTTTCCCGCGAGCAGTAAAACTGCCTCGCGGGAAAAAGAAGCGACATGCCCTATCTTTGGGCGCTTCCGCCTCCGACCTCCCATTGACTTCAATGGGAGGCAGGAGAAAGCGTATTTCTCGCTGTTTTATGCCCGCGGCGCTCAATGGCCGCGGGCGAAAAACGGCGCGATAATTGCCGCGAAAATCGGCGTGCAGGGAGAGGAATATCTGCCTCAAAGTTCCAAACTGAATTTTGAGGCAGATATTCCTCCCCCAAAATACTCCGTGTGAACATAGCCTTACTTTGCTTTAATTCCTGTGAAACGTCTAAAGGGATAAGAAGCTTTAAAAACGCTGTTTTGAATACTTTGAGGAGTGCTGTTTTTTAAAAATGGGGTTATTTATAATAGGGTTTATAACATGAAAACCCCACAAAGCTGCTATATTAGGCCCCATGCACATGACCGTATTTTCATCCATCCGTAAATACTGTCCATAAATATCTGTATTTTATCCATACAGACGGAAGGTCGTCCGTAAATATGGTCCATATTGCATCTGTATTTGATGCGTCTATATGGAGCCGTAAGAAAAAAAAAAGTGGCAGGCTGAAAATGATGTCACCAACGTGCTGAATAGCGACGCTTCCGTAAATACAGACGGTTTACGGATGCACATTCTAGTCTTCTATGGGAGGGTCCGTGACGTAATTACGGACAAAAACAGGACAGGTTCTATCATTTTTTCAGCACAGAAACCCATCAGTAAAAATACTGAAAGGTGTCCATGGCCAATAGAAATGAATGGGTGCATAATTACGGATGAAATATACGGTCGTGTGCATGGGGCCTTACTGAATTGGTCCCTAAAATATTTATAATTTTTTTTAAATAGGTTTTAGAAATTTTCTTGAAAATGTGAAGAATGATTGCTAGACTTATAAGCCTCCTAATGTCTAAAAATTATGTCATATGGAAATATTAACTAGTAACAATTTTGTGTGGTATCACTAACTGTATTACAAGCAAATAAAGATTACAAAAAAATATTTTTCAAAAATTCTCTACATTTTTATGTTTTAATTACCACTAACAAAGTACGTGTTAAGAGAAAACAATCTCTGAATCACTTGAATAAATGTATTCCTAAGTTATCACCACATAAACGTACACGTCAGATTTACTATATTCACACGACAGTGAAAAAAAAATTCCATTAAAAACTGATCAACTGTCAGTTTTTCATGACCATTTTGCATCAGTGTCTCCAAATTTTCATCCATTTCCAGTCCATCTGTCTGTTTTTAATGGCCGTTTGACATCCGTTTTGCATCAGTTTTTTATGGCCATTAAAAAAAACTGATGAATTTCATTGGTCAGGCTTTTTTGTCCCAGCCCCCTGAAAACACCCAAAGGAAGGTCACATGTCCACCTAGACACTATTTACAGCCTCCCTTTATATGATTCCACACACCTCCCTTTATATGATGCCACACAGCCTCCCTGTATATTTTGCCACACACCTCCCTGTATATGATGCCATTGACCCCCTGTATATGATGCCACACAGCCTCCCTGTATATGATGCCACACACCTCCCTATATATGCCACACAACTCCCTGTATATGCCACACAGCCCCGATGTAGATGATGCCACACAGCCGGACATGAATGCCCTACATACTCACCGATGCAGCGCTGTCTTCCTCAGGTATGGTCTCTCATCTTTACGGGATCTGCGAAAGCGACGCGATGACACTCACCGATGCTTTGTCTTCACCTATGGTCTCTCGTCTTCACGGGATCTGTGAAGGCGGCGTGATGACGTCATCGCGTCACCTTTGCAGAACCCGTGAAGATGAGAGACCACACCTGAAGAGGTCGGCGCTGCATCGGTGAGTGTTATCGAGCTGCCGATAGCCAGCAAGGGAACTAGTAGTTCCCTTGCCAATCCCCCATGTCGCAGATCCATTTTTAACGGTTGTTACATGTATTGACAGCCGTTAAAAACGGATCCATTGTCTTCTATGGGGGCCGTCAGCCCTGTGAAAACAGCCAAAAATAGGACATGTCCTATTTTTTTACGCCAATTATTCACGGGCCGTTAAAACAGCGGGCGTGTGAATACACCCATAGAAGATCATTGTTCTGAAAACGGCCGTGTGACGGCCGTTAAAAGAACGGCCATTGCATGGCAGTTTTTCACTGTCGTGTGAATAAGGCCTAGGCTTTAGCTGGCTTAGAAGGTAGCACTGCTCTTTATATCTACACCGGAGTAGTAGAACACAAGAGATCAGATAGTCTAGTAATATCCAAATACTTAACATTTGGTTTACAAATTCGAACAGCATGGGTTGTAAACTACATGCAACTTATTCCCCTGTTGACAGCAAGATCAAACTTCGAATGGGCAAAGGATAACATACAAAAGGTTAAAACGTAAGAATTGTGCTGCTGCCCATCATCCATCATTTAGTAATAAGATAGTACAGCAGATGGTTGTTGCATCACTACACGTGGAACTAGATCTCCGTATAGGATGCACTAAAACCCGTAGCTTGCAGTGCACACCATGTATGTTCATTAGAGTCAAAATTAAATTAAGATTAGTGGAGGATCCTGGGCAAACAATTGGTCCTGAAGGGAGTTTTACACTGGGTGATTATCGTGCAGACAAGCGTTCATATAATGCTCGTTGCCAATAATTGCCAATAACTGTGTAAACAGGGCAGTGATCAGCAGATGAACGAGCAAACGCTCGATCATCTGCTCGTCGTATCGTTTTAAAAAAGTTAAATATTATCGTTGTCGGCAGCGCATCTCCCTGTGTAAACAGGGAGAAGCGCTGCTGACATGATAATGTATGGGGACGAGCGATCGTAGTAATGTGCGCACGTCCCCTTAGATAGCTCCTTGTGAGCAAACGAGCGCCGATCAACGTTGTCTCATTGATCGGCGCTCGCTGCATCAGCCGACTGTCGGCAGGTGTAAAAGGCCCTTCACTGCAGACACAGAGTGACGTCACCCACAGGTCCTTCAACCCTGGCGTCGGAAGAGAGAAGACACCACAGCTCCAGGCATACAGTTGAATTTGCAGCAGCATCACCATGTGTAGGTAAGCATAGCAAACTCCCTAGAGACGAGCATATTAACCTTTTGGGCGCCTTTCAGCCGATGTATCTTCTTTGTCCGACGACAAGGTTGAAGGACCTGTGGGTGACGTCACGCTGTGTGTCTTTTGCGAAAGAAGCTGGGTGGGAACGATGAGGAGTGTATGATGCTGATTTGTCAGCATCATACAGCTCTATTCACAACGCCCAGTTAGTAAAACAAGTAAACACGCCAAGTTGTTAAAAACACAATACACGCCCAGTTGTCCATTTCAAAGCACATTTGCATAAATATAAAATTGCTCATAACTTTTTTTTTATTTTTTATAAATTCTTTTATTTGTCATTTTGTTATTTTATATCACAAATCGTACAAATAATATACACAACATAGTGCAAAAATGGCATTGAAAATCATGCAACAGATCCCAGAACAGTTATCAGCCTCACATCAACACATGAGTTCACCTGAGAGTACCATGTCACTGAAAACACTTATGTAAGAAAACTCTGGTATGCACCCTGAACCTGCAGCCGTGCATGGTATGTCCTATATGTGCTTAAGAGCCTTAAAGAGAGCACCAGAGACAGAAAGAAGGAGAGGCCAATTAGTAAGGAAAGAAAGAAAAGAAAATGGGGAGTGGGAAAACAAGAAGGGAAGTGGGGGGAGCTGACCTGACACTCCGGGTCTGGACAGGAATTCACGAGGCCATGATGATTTTATATTCCTCGGTCGTTTGGAAACTAATCCATTCACGGCATGTTTTTAGGAAGGGGGCATGAGTCCCCTTCATTGATGCCGTGAGGTCCTCCATTCTCATGATTTCCTGGATCTTGCTGAACCACATGCCCACCATCGGCGGACAGGACTGTCTCCACAGTGCAGGAACACATGCCCTAGCCGCGTTTACCAGGTGTCTAACTACCGAACGTCTATACACTGGCAGTGGGACCTCACACAGATGAAGCAGGAAAAGGCCCGGGGATTTCGGCAGAGGGTAATCCGTAAACTTTGAGGAAATGCGCCACACCTCGGACCAGAACCCAGTCAGGAGTGGGCAGTCCCAGAAAATATGCAGGATCGTACCCACATGGTCCCCACATCTCCAGCATAATGGCGAGACCGCCGGGATCATAGCATGCAATCTGGAAGGCACCCTGTACCAACGGGACAATATCTTAAACCCTGCCTCTTGGAATCTACTGGCCATGGAGGACTTATGTGTCATGGCGAACATATGGTCTTGTTGTTCTGGTGTAAATGTTTCGCCCAGATCCCTCTCCCAGCTGAGCAAATACGGAGGTGGCGGCAGGTTGGTGGGCCAGATCAAGAACGCATAGATTCTGGATAAAGCATGTCGGATCGTGCCTGTGCCTGTGCACAAGAGTTCAAACGCGGAGCAGTCTCGCAATTGCTCTCCAGGATTTTCTAGGGACGTTAGGAAATGTCGCAACTGGTTAACCTGCCATGTCGAGAAGGGGACAGGGTCCGCCAGGGCTTGAATTTGATCGCTCTTCATCCACCTCCCCTCCTGCTGAAATTGTCGGGCCTGCCCCTTACCCGCCCGCAACCATACTTGGAATGGACCGCTATCCAGTCCCGGTGGAAAGGCAGGGTTGCCCAAGATCGGGAATAGCGGGGAGGGGGACGGCGAGATCTCTGCCCGAGTAAACACCCGCGCTGCGACTGCCAGAGTGGGGCCGATTGTCGGGTGTAACCGCGCGACCCTGGGAACATGTCTGCCCAACCACGGCATAGCCTGCAATGAGATAGACATGAACACCTGTTCCATAGACACCCATTCTTTCGTCCCGCCGCGCCGAAACCAGTCTAAGATTCGTGTCAAGTGGGAGGCGTGATGATAGGAGACAAAGTCCGGAAGACCAATGCCCCCCTCCCCCTTTACACGAAAGAGCAAAGATCGGGCGATACGTGCTGGTTTCCCTGCCCATATGAATTTGTGCATCAGGGACAGCAGGGACTGAAAGAACGGGCGTGGGATATGGATCGGTAGGGCCTGTAGGAGATACAGAATCCGTGGCAAGATGTTCATTTTAAAAATCGCACACCTACCGAACCAGGTAAAAGTGCCCGACGTCCAAGAGTCCAGGTCCGCCTTTATACGTTGAAGAAGCAAAGGGAAGTTCACCGCATAAAGTCGAGAAAGATCCCCGGGAAATCGGACTCCCAGGTATTTTAGCGAATCTCTTGCCCACTTGAAGGAAAAGGACTCCGACAGTTCAGTGACCAGAGCCTGTGGTAACGAGATATTAAGGGCCTCTGACTTCTGGTAGTTTATTTTAAAGTTGGATCATCTCGAGTATCTACCCAGCTCCGCCATCAGGTTAGGCAAGGAAATTCTAGGGGGGGGAGGTAGAACAGCAGGTCATCCGCGTAAGCGGCAACCTTATGTTGTCTGCCTCCCAAGTCCACGCCTGTAATGTCCGGGTTGGAGCGGATGTGACACAGCAAGGGCTCCAGGCATAAAATAAAAATCAGTGGTGATAGAGGGCAGCCTTGGCGTGTGCCGTTAGTAATCGTAAAGGAGGATGAGAGTTGCCCATTGACCTTGACCTGTGCTGACGGGGAGGAGTAGAGACCAGAGATCCATGACATCATATGAGTCCCTATTCCTATATGTCGAAGGGTGGCCAACATAAAGTCCCAACTGACCCTGTCGAAGGCCTTTTCCGCGTCCGTTGACAAAAAACAAGTGGGGAGTGACATGACCGCCGCTTGGTACATTAAATTAATTGCCCGTGTGGTGTTATCTCTCGCTTCCCGTAAGGGCATAAAACCCACTTGGTCAGTATGTATCACGGTTTGAAGGAGCGGAGACAACCGATATGCCCGAATCTTTGCAAAGAGTTTCAAGTCTACGTCCAGCAGAGAAATAGGACGATAACTCTGGAATAGGGATGGGTCCTTCCCTTCCTTGGGTATGACCGTAATGTGAGCCCTCAGCGTGTCCCTGGGAATGGAACCCCCTTCGGTGAGTGAATTAAAGGCCCGGATGAAGTGGGGTGCGAGCACTTCTGAATAGGCTTTATAGTACGGCAGAGACAGGCCATCCGGTCCCGGGGCCTTCCCCGTAGGGGAGTCCTTCAGTGCCCATGACCACTCTTCTGGGGAGATGGGGGCCTCTAAGGCTGCAAGATCATCAAGTGGGATGGATTTCATCCCAGAGGATCGAAGGTACTCCTCGATCCTCTCTAGGTGGCTGCCGCCGTCCTGTGAGGAGGGTGCCTTTGGGAGATTGTAGAGAGAGTTGTAATAGGCACGGAAGGTCTCAGAGATGTCATGTGGAAGTTGAAGAATTTTATTATGAGTACCTATGATGTGTGGGACGTATGTACGCGATCTGGTTTTCCGGAGGGCGCGGGCCAAGGTCCTACTGAGTTTATTACTGAATTCATAAAAGTGTCTTCTACATTTGACTAGGGTGGCCTTCGCCTTGGCCAGACAGAGTGAGCGTACCTGCTCCCTCAATTGCCCCAATTCTGTCCCTAATAACCGGTTCTGTGATACTTTATGGGACTGTTCCAGTCGGTGGATGCGTGACAGTAGGTCTCTGAGATGTGCCGTTCGCTCCTTTTTGAGTTTGGCTCCCAGTCGTATAAGGGAACCGCGCACCACACATTTATGGGCCTCCCATATACAGAATGGGTCCATCCCTGGTGTGTTATTTCTATCAAAGTATTCCACCAAGTCACGACGTACTTCAGAGACCACTGACGTATCCTGTAGGAGCGACTCATTCAGTCGCCACTGCCAGGAGGGAGGATGGGCCAATGGGCGCGCTAGGGTGATGGTAATAAGGGCATGGTCAGATAACGTTATGTCGTCTATTGTGGCTGATGTAAGGCTAGGGAGATGTGCGTGACGCAGGAAAAAATAGTCCAACCTGGAATAGGAGTTGTGAGTCGCCGAGTAGTATGTGTAGTCTTTGACTGAAGGATGCATAACTCGCCACGTGTCAACAAGTTGATGGTCGTGCAGCGATCGCCGTATACGACGATGTGTTGCCCTGGGTAGGGAGGAGTGCCCACGTGATGTGTCTAAAACGGGGTCTAGGGTGACATTTAAATCCCCCCATGACTAGGGTACCTTCCAGAAAGCCATCCAGAGCCCTCAAAACTCTGTCCAGGTAGGCCACCTGACCAGAGTTAGGGAGATAGTATGAGGCCAGTGTGTACAGTGCATTATCCAACTTACCCTTTACGAAGAGGTACTGTCCCGCTTCATCTGCGCAGGTGTCCACGTGTTCCCAGTGTAGGGAACGAGAGACCAGAATGGAGACTCCCTTGGTCTTGGAGTCGGGGGACGCACTATGATACCCTGCGGGGTAGTTGGTGTCCGTAAGTTTCGGGATGCTATCTGCCCGGAAGTGAGTTTCTTGCAGGAAGGCCACGTGTGCTTTTCGTTTCCACAGGAGACGGAGAATGGAGGACCTCTTTTCCGGAACATTCAGACCCTGTGCGTTTAGGGAGACAACAGTAATGTCAGTCACGGCAGCGTAAATTTCAGGGGTGGACAGAGGGGGAAGGGGAGAGAAAGACGAGGAAGAAGAAGAGGGAAAAAAGAAGAACGAAAATAGTCAGAGCAAGCTCTCTAAATTCGGAGTGCAATACCTCTCCACTACTCAACGCGAGCTGTGCCGCCTGCAGGAAACCTTCAAACACGACACAGCTACACGGAACCCTATGAGGGAACAAGGAAAGACCGGAGTGCAAAGACAGCGCAACAACAGTTAAACTGTCAACTAGAAAATTCAAGTAACCAAAGTGCTTGAGAGCCCCGGACTCACCCTATTAACAGTTAACATTTCTAGTGTTCACCTTCCCCTCCGTGATAACCCAGGTTAGGCAAATGAAACAGTTAAAGCAGGTGAACCAGATAAAACCTCCCCCGACAGGTGTGGACCTGCCCGCCCCCTCAACCCACAATGATACAACCAGCTATATGGCAGTTCCAGCAATGTGTTCCTGACAGTCCTCCAGGAACCCTATGGGAAAAGAGAGAAGGAAAATGCGAAATGCAGAGCAGGAAAATGTCTACAATACAGGAGTCTGTGGACATTCAGTCCCTCCGTGGCGATCGTCATCCAGGGGGATGGAGGTCATCTGGCCCCGACCCTCGGTTTCTGCGTGGAGGTCGACGTTCCATGGCACGGAGATCGGGTGGCTCTGCTCCAGGTCGGATTGGCTGACGAGACCCAAAATCCAGGTATGGGCCTCCTCTGGGAGCAAATGGGGTAGGCGGTTCGGTCCAGTCTGGTAACCGCACCGGCGTGGTCTCCAAGAATAGGAATGCTTCCTCCAGGTCGTCAGGAGAGCGGACAGCAAAAGACATTCCCTGCTTGCGAAGGATGATGTGGAAAGGGTGTCCCCACCTGTATGTTGCGCCTGCTGCCCTTGTTGCTTCCAATAACGGGCGGACCGTTCTGCGCATGGAGAGTGTCAATCTGGATACATCTGGCAGGACGGTGATATTGGCGCCATTGTATGGGACAGCCCCTTTTTCCCAGGCTCTGCGGGCAATCTCCTCTTTTTGCTTGTAGAAATGAACTCTACAGATAACATCCCTGGGTCTATTGCCGTCTCCATTCCTGGGACCTGCCAGTCTGTGAACTCTGTCCATCTCTATGGGCATATCTCGCGGACGCTCCAAGAGCTTGTTGAAAATGTGGGTCACAGCGTCGTAAAGTCCATCGGGGGGTACAGACTTGGGCAAACCCCTCAGTTTCAAGTTGTTCCGCCTTCCCCTGTTCTCGACATCATCTAAGTGTAGAGAGAGGTCTCGGAGCTGCGTAGCTTGGGTAGCCAAGGACTGGGAGAGGACCGATATGTCCAGGGAATCGACGGAGTGCTGGCGTTCTAGGGTGTCCACTCTCACGGCTAGGGCACGTACCTCCTGGGTGACCTCGCCTATGGCCCTGTCGTGTTTCTCCTCCAGTCGTGCGAGGCGGAGGTCTAAATCTGTTTTAGTGGGCAGTACCTTGACCATCTCCCAGAGTTCTGCCAATGTCCGTTCCATGGAGAGCGGGGGGCCCGAGGACAGGCCTGTGTGTTGGTCTCCTGTTTGCCCTGGTGAGGTGGGGGAGAGGGTCTCCCGGAAGATGACCGGTAACCCCTGGCTCTGCTGACTGCTTGGCCTGGGTAGGGGCCGCTGGTGGTAGTGGTGTCTCCAGTGTCCCGCCTGTGGGTGCCATGTCAGGGGGCCCGGGACTGGTAACGGGCTGGTGGTGGTTATACAGGGGGTGTGAGGTCTCTGTCTGGGCCAGTGGAGGGGGCCCTGTGCTTTCTGCCCCACACTGACCTCTGTCTGCCGGCTGCATCTCTCCTTCAGGCCCTGCGGTGTCGGCGCCGGGCTGTAGCTGGCCGGCGTGAGAGGAAGCCCCTGCTGCAACCCGGAAGGCTGGCTGCGGCCTGTTGGAGGGGACGAGGAGGCCCGTTGCGGGGTGTTTTCCGGCGAGGATCGGAGGAACCAGGCGATATTGGAGGTGCCCGAGGTGTCCGGGAGGTTCCGACGGTGCTTCCCCTTGGTCATATTCAGTCCTGCGGCTGTTTAGTGAGCCCTGTCGGGCGATATTCGGCGGGGTGAGTCCGGAGCTTCAGCTGCACGCGTCCTCACACCGCCATGCCTAAGCCACGCCCCATTGCTCATAACTTAGCCAAAAATGATCGTTTTTTAAAAAAAACAAAAACTTTACTGTTATCTACATTGCAGCGCCGATCACATGCAATAGGAGATAGGGATTTGATAATCTGGTGACAGAGCCTCTTTAAGCTCGGTCCACACTTAGTGGATCATGGGTAATTGCCCCCTTTGCTCTATAAGCTGGCCCTTATTACAGTAGGCGATAGGCAAAACCATCGCACCCAGAATTACTGCTAATATAAGTCCATAAACCGTATGGACAAATTTACTTTATGTCTGCTGCATTTGATAGGATGCACCAGTGATACAACTATGTATTGTTAGAGCTCATGTGCACAAACATATGTACAGACTTCATTCCTACTTCTTCTTGCTGGGATCCATGTTCAGACGGAAAAAGAAATAGAAAATAGAGAAAACAGACACTTCACTTTGTTATCTGTTACATAAATTCTATTTCTTCAGGCCTGGTTTGCAGACCACATCTAAGGCGAAATTCACACAAACGTGTGCGTTTTTTGCGCGTTGCAGTTCCGTGTGTCATAAGTGTTCGGTGCGTGGCTGCGTGATTTTCGCGCATATGCCATCCTTATGACACGCGGTTTTGAGGTTTAGAAAAAGAAATGAAGGAGGTGGTTTTATTTTTCCCTTCATTTCTTGATCTACTGTTGCGCGAATCACGCGCAGCACACTGAAGTGCGTCCGTGTGCTGCGCGTGATTTCCATGCACCCATTGACTTCAATGGGTGCGTGATGCGCAAAAAACGCTCAAGTATAGGACGTGTTGTGAGTTTCACGCAGCGGACAGACGGACGTGAACTACGCTCGTGTAAATAAGGCCTAATTGTGATCTACTCCAATACATTTCTGCACAACTGCTGCTAAGGGACTTTCTCAATATGCAGAAATGAGATGTAATGCGCCAGTCAGAGGGCCTCATTACACCGTGTTTCAAATTATTATGCACATTGGATTTAAGTGTCATAAACATTTATTAGTTTTTCAGTTAAACTCATGGATGATATTGTGTCTTAGGGCTCTTTGGATCATTGTAATCAATCTCAGACACCTGTGATAATTAGTTTGCCAGGTGTGCCCAATCAAAGGAAAACTACTTAAGAAGGACGTTCCACATTATTAAGCAGGCCACAGGTTTCAAGCAATATGGGAAAGAAAAAGGATCTCTCTGCTGCCGAAAAGCGTGAAATAGTGCAATACCTTGGACAAGGTATGAAAACATTGGATATTTCAAGAAAACTTAAGCGTGATCATCGTACTGTGAAAAAATTTGTGGCTGATTCAGAGCACAGACGGGTTCGTTCAGATAAAGGCATAATGAGGAAGGTTTCTGGCAGACAAATTAATAGGATTAGGAGAGCAGCTGCTAAAATGCCATTGCAAAGCAGCAAACAGGTATTTGAAGCCGCTGGTGCCTCTGGAGTCCCGCGAACCTCAAGGTGTAGGATCCTCCAAAGGTTTGCAAGTGTGCATAAAGCTATTATTCGGCCACCCCTAAACAATGCTCACAAGCAGAAACGGTTGCAGTGGGCTCAGAAATACATGAAGACTAATTTTCAAACCGTGTTGTTTACTGATGAGTGCCGTGCAACCCTGGATGGTCCAGATGGATGGAGTAGTGGATGGTTGGTGAATGGCCACCATGTCCCAACAAGGCTATGACGTCAGCAAGGAGGTGGCGGAGTCATGTTTTGGGCTGGAATCATGGGGAGAGAGCTGGTAGGCCCCTTTAGGGTCCCTGACTGTGTGAAAATTACCTCTGCAAAGTACGTAGAGTTTTTGACTGACCAATTTCTTCCATGGTACAAAAAGAAGAACCGTGCCTTCCGTAGCAAAATTATCTTCATGCATGACAATGCACCATCTCATGCTGCAAAGAATACCTCTGTGTCATTGGCTGCTATGGGCATAAATGGAGAGAAACTCATGGTGTGGCCCCCATGTTCCCCTGACCTCAACCCTATTGAGAACCTTTGGAGCATCCTCAAGCAAAATATATATGAGGGTGGGAGGCAGTTCACATCAAAACAGAAGCTCTGGGAGGCTATTCTGACATCCTGCAAAGATATTCAAGCAGAAACTGTCCAAATACTCACAAATTCAATGGATGCAAGAATTGTGAAGGTGATATCAAAGAAGGGGTCCTACGTTAACATGTAACTTGGCCTGTTCAGTTTTTTTTTATTGAAAGAGCTTTTGATTTCTGTAAATATGAACCATTTTAGTTCTCTTTACAACCTTTAACCCCTTAATGACCGGGCCTGAAAAGACCTTAATGACCAAGCCAGATTTGTTAAATCTGGTATGTCTGACTTTATCAGAGAATAACTCTGCGAAAGTTTTGAATATCCAAGTAATTCTGACATTGTTTTTTCGTCACATGTTGTACTTTATTTTAGTGGTAAAAGTAGACTGATACGATTTGCGGAAATTAATGAAAAAATAGAAAAATGAAAGAAATTTTTTAAAACTTACCATTTTCCCTATTTTTAACTACAATATGTCACATATGTACACACATACTGTGCAATTTTTTTTTATTAAATATATATTTCCATCGCTTTACTCTATTTTGGCAGCACTTTTGAAAAAAAAAATTTTTTTTGAGCAATTTAGAAGACTTACAAGTTTAGTAATGATTTTATCAATTTTGAAGTACATTTTGTTTTCCTGCACCAAGCCAGGTTTTCAGAGGCTCATAGGTGTCAGAATGGTGGAAACCAGTGGCGTAGCTAGAGGCTCATGGGCCCGATGCAAAAATTCTTACCCCCCCCCCCCCGCAAATTTCTCATGGCCGACGGTCCGCAGCTTTCAGCTGCATCGCTGGGTCTCCTAAGTGACCCAACAATGCAGCACTAGCAGCCGGGGGCGTCACTAAGGCTGGGTTCACACACACTATTTACGGACGTAATTCGGTCGTTTTAGCATTGAATTACGTCCGAAAATGCGGCTCAAAAGCGTCGGCAAACATCTGCCCATTCATTTGAATGGGTCTTACGATGTTCTGTGCCGACGGTCATTTTTTTTTACGCGCCGCTGTCAAAAGGCGGCGCGTAAAAAATACGCCCGCATCAAAAAAGTGCCTGTCACTTCTTCAGACGTAAATAGAGCCGTTTTCCATGGACTCCATGGAAAACCAGCTTCAATTACTTCCGTAATGGACGCAGCAAAAGACGCCTGCTCATGCTATTATGGCTGAAATTACGGTGCCGTTTTCTCCTGAAAACAGCACCGTAATTTCAGCCATAACAGACGCTGCCGTGTGAACATACCCTCAAGGCTTAAAATGTCAGGGAAATAGCCCCAATACATGTGTGTCCGCCCCAAAAAAAGTGTGTATATGAGACAGCATAGCATATCTATAGCACTACGACCCTATAAACTATGGATAGGATTAGATACAGTGGCTGAGCAGACAGTATCACACATGATAGGATTAGATACAGTGGCTCAGAAGGTAGTATCACACATGATAGGATTAGATACAGTGGCCCAGCAGACAGTATCACACATGATAGGATTAGATACAGTGGCTCAGCAGACAGTACAACACATGATAGGATTAGATACAGTGGCTCAGAAGGCAGTATCACACATGATAGGATTAGATACAGTGGCTCAGCAGACAGTATCACACATGATCGGATTAGATATAGGGCCCAGCAGACAGTATCACACAAGATACGATTAGATACAGGGCCCAGCAGACAGTATCACACATGATTGGATTAGATACACAGCTCAGCAGACCGTATCACACATGATAGGATTAGATACAGGGCCCAGCTCGCTGACATTGCGGCTCCAGCGCTGGACCCAGGAAAGGTAAGAATAATAATTTTGCTTCTTTATGTGTTACTGATTATTTTTGTGTGTTTGTGTTTTTTTACAGGTTCGGTTGTTGGACTTCGGATACGAGGATTTCAATGACGGCGTTTTTTTTATTCTCAATAAAATGGTTAATGAGGGTTGTTTTTTTATTTCAATAAAATATTTTTTCTATGTGCTTGTATCTTTTTAAACTTTATTATCACCGCCTTAGTAATGGCCGCCGGCTGATTGACAACCTCCATTACTAAGGCGGGGCTTAATGTTAGCCGGTGCAGAGGCCAACACTAACCCCCATTATTACCCCGGTACCCACCGCCACCAGGAGTACTTGGAAGAGCCGTGTACGAACCAGTACCCGACCATCTGTAGTGACGGGCAGGCACCGGGGTGGCCGCAGGCTGGTAGTATTAGGCTGGGGAAGGCCAAAAACAGTGGTCCTTCCCACCCTTGTAATGCTGCCTGCTGCTGCTGTGTTGTATCTGGCTGGTTATGAAAATTGGGGGGGACCCGACATCGTTCTTTCCAATTATTTTTTTTTTAATTTTTTTTTTTAAATGACGTGGGGTCCCCCCCATTTTTCATAACCAGCCAGATACAATAAAGCAGCAGCAGCCTAGCATCACCAGGGTGGTAGGGGCCACTGTATCTGGCCTTTCCCCTCCTGATAATACCAGCCTGCGGCCACCCCAGTGGCCGACCATCACTACAGATGGTCAAGTACTGGATCGTACTCGGCTCTTCCCAGCACCCCTGGTGGCGGTGGGTACCGGGGTAATAAAGGGGGTTAGTGTAAGCCTCTGCATCGGCTAACACTAAGCCCCGCCTTAGCAATGGATGCTGTCAATCAGCCGGCGGCCATTACTAAGGCGGTAGTAATATAGTTTAAAAAAAACCACAAAGACATAGAAAAAATATTTTATTGAAATAAAAAAAAAACCCACACAGCCCTCATTAACCATTTTATTAATAAAAAAAAAGCTGTCATCGAAGTAGTCCTGGAATCCGCCGTAGTCCAACGACCGAACCTGTAAGAAAACACACAAAAAATGATTAGTAACACGTGTTAGGGTATGTGCACACACACTAATTACGTCCGTAATTGACGGACGTATTTCGGCCGCAAGTACCGGACCGAACACAGTGCAGGGAGCCGGGCTCCTAGCGTCGCACTTATGTACGATGCTAGGAGTCCCTGCCTCGCTGCAGGACAACTGTCCCGTACTGAAAACATGATTACAGTACGGGACAGTTGTCCTGCAGCGAGGCAGGGACTCCTAGCGTCGTACATAACTATGATACTAGGAGCCCGGCTCCCTGCAGTGTGTTCGGTCCGGTACTTGCGGCCGAAATACGTCCGTCAATTACGGACGTAATTAGTGTCTGTGCACATACCCTAAGGCTTAGATACAGGGCCCATGTGTGATACTGTCTGTGGGACCCTGTATCTAAGCCTACCACAAGGTAGGCTTAGATACAGGGTCCAGCAGACAGTAATCTTATACAGTATAAGATTACTGTGTGCTGGGGCCCTGTATCTAAACCTAGTGTGGTAGGCTTAGATACAGGGCCCAGCAGACAGGATCACACATGGGCCATGTATCTAAGCCTACCATGTGATTGGCTTAGATACAGGGCCCAGCAGACAGGATCACACAATCTGTGATCCTGTCTCATGGGCCCCCTAAGCCTGCTACATCGTAGGCTTAGGGGTTGTGCAGTCCCTAAACATTGATGGCCTATCCACAGGATAGGCCATCAATAGCTGATGTGTCGCCCGGGACCCGCAAATCAGCTGTTTTGAAGGGGCCGCAGCACTCGTACGAGAGCTGCTTCCCCTTCATTTCACTACTTGCTCACACTGTGAATCGCCGACACCGATTCACAGTGTGACCGGAGTGAAGGGGAGCAGCTGTCGTACAAGTGCTGCGGCCCCTTCAAAACAGCTGATTGGCGGGTCCCGGGAGTCGGACCCCGCCAGTCAGGGCTAACCTTACCTTCATCTTCGGCCGCGGCTGGAGTTCTGTCGTCTCGATGCTGTGTGCGGCGCATAGCGCTGTGACGTCATGCGCTGCGCACAGCGCTTGACGTCAGGACCTGCGCTGCGATCCGGAACCAGGAAGGTAAGTAAAGTATGTTACTATAGTAACAGGGGCCCGCGGCCCGAGTTACTATAGTAACTTTTTATTGATGTGGTGCGGGGGGCCGTGGGCCCCCCTGGCTTCGGGGCCCAGTCGCAATTGCGACCGCTGCGACCCCTATAGCTACGCCAGTGGTGGAAACCCCCACAAGTGACACCATTTTGAAAACTACACCCCTTAAGGTATTTATTTGAATTCATGCAAAGCAGGCGTAAAAAAATATAATTTCACTTTTTTCATAAAAGTATCACTTTGAAGACCGATTTCTTTGTAAAGCGACCGTGAGAATGAAGAAATGCACCCCAAAATCTATCACCCAGTTTCTCCTGTTTTCAAAAATGCCCACATTGTGACCCTAATGCGTTGCCTGGACACACGGCAGGGCCCGAAAGGAAGGGAGCAACCGGAGGCATTCAGGTCTCATTTTTGCTTGAAAATGTTTTAGGCCCCACTGTACATTTGGAGAGGTTTTGAACTGCCAGAACGATAGAAACTCCCCATAAACGACCCCATTTAGAAAACTAGACCCCTTAAAGGGAATGTGTTGCCAGCAAAACATGTTTTGTTTTTTTTAGTTAAACAATTAGTGTATAGGTGATTAAACATTGTTCTAATTTTTTATTTTTTTTCACGAGTCAGGAAATATTATAAATTGGATTCAATTGGATTCTAATTTATAATATTTCCCATTGCTGGTCACTAGATGGAGCCATTCCCAAAATTGCAGCATTGCATGTGGTAAAGAAACCACATTGCTTTATGCTGCAAAATTGGGTAAAAAGCCCTCGCTCTAGTGAGCTCTCAGCATCCCCCCCCTCCTTTATCCTGGCTAGTGCCGGGAGAAACGAGGGGTTTGAACGGTCTAACCTCCTACACTGTGTGTCGCCATTTTTTGAGCTAACACACAGTGTAGAAGGTTTACATACACTAGTAAAACACACTGAAACACAAACATACATAGAAATCCCTTACCTGCTCCAGTCGCCGCCGCTCCCTCCGGTCCATCCGCTCCGTCTGCTGCCGCTGTTCCATGTGCACAAGTCCGGAAGCCACGACCGGAAGTAGTAATCTTACTGTCCGGCCGCGACTTCCGGTCCACAGGAAAATGGCGCCGGACGGCGCGCATTTCAAATTGAACTGTGTGGGAGCGGCGCATGCGCCGTTCCCACACAGCGGCGTACATGTTAGTGGATGGAACGGGCCCCGTTCGCAGTCCCTATGGGACGGGAGCTGCCGTATTTCATGTCTGTATGTGTCGTTAATCGACACATACAGAAATGGAAAAAAAAATGGCAGCCCCCATAGGGAAGAAAAAGTGTAAAAATAAGAAAAAGTAACACACAAACACACAAATTAATCCAAACGTTTTTAATAAAGCACTAACATCTTTAACATATTAAAAAAAAAATTGTGGTGACACTGTTCCTTTAAGGTATTTATCTAGGGCTGTAGTGAGTATTTTGACCCCACAGTTTTTTGCTAAATTGAAAACATAGCAGGTGAAATAAAAAAAACAAAACTTTTTATATAAAAGAATCACTTTGAAGACCGATTTCTTTGTAAAGCGACCATGAGAATGTAGAAACACCCCCCAAAATCTATCACCCTGTTTCTCCTGTTTTCAAAAATGCCCCCATTGTGACCCTAATGCGTTGCCTGGACACACGGCAGGGCCCGAAAGGGAGGTAGCACCCGAAGACTTTCAGGACACACATTTTGCTTGAAAATGTTTCAGGTCCCATTACACATTTATAGAGGCACTGAGCTGCCAAAAAGATAGAAACTCCCCATAAATGACCCCATTTTGAAAACTAGACCGCTTAAGGTATTCATCTAGGTGTGTACTAAGTATTTTGACCCCACAGTTTTCGCAGGAATTAATGCAAAAGAAAATGGTGGAAAGAAAATGTTATTTCACTTTTTTTCACAAATGTGTCATTTTAAGGTCAGATTTCTTGTACAGAGGACATGAGAATAAGGAAATGCACCAGAAAATGTATCACCCTGCTTCTCCTGTGTTCAAAAATATCCCCATTGTGGCCCTAATGTGTTTCCTGGACACACGGCAGGACCCAAAAGGAAGGGAGCACCCGGAGGCTTTCAGGACACACATTTTGCTTTGAAAATGGGAGGATTCTACTTTTCTAGATTGAGAAATAGATGTCCCTAACAGTTTCTACACCCTATGACTATGTCGTGCTAAGAAAGCAGCTGTCCTGAAATCATGTCAGTCCATAGACATTATGTATATCAACCCGCTCTGATATATAGTAAGTTAGAGTGGGAAAATGTATTAAACTGTTGGCGGAAAAAGGCAATATATCCCAAAAAAAGGAGGAAGAATGTATCCAGCTATGTGGAAAACTAGAGCATGTTCACAGGATGAAAGAAAATTTGTAGGGCTGTAATGACTTTATTATTCAAAGTGACTGGTCATACAACGTCTCTTTAGCTCCATCAATCCCTATATAAGGGACGAATGTGCCAAGTGACGCGGTACACCATAACAAGCCCCTGCCCGGCAAGGTAGGAACCGCCATGTGCACAAAACAACCAATCACCTGTAGAATATATAAAGGGGCAGTGTCCCACACCGTATGTATAGATACAGTAAAGGACCACTACTCCCCAAATTAATGTTGCTATTTCTAGAAGTATTGTCGGGTGTAAGAGGTCCACCAAAAACCCGAACAAAACTGTAATAAAGCCCATAGTGTATTGATAAGGACAAAACAGGGACTTATGCATAGACCAGGGTTGGAAGGACAAGCGGAACAATAATATCGTGACTCACTTCGCTGTCCTCGTTTGCTGCAGACCCGACACCGTTTTTTGGGGTATTTTTGGTTAGATGTTGAAGGGATGGGGTGTAAAAAATGTTTTTCAACAAGTCGGTGTACATCCTCTGACTCATGGACTACTCTCTGGTCTGCAGATTGAAATAGGAGATCTTCAATCACTTTCTCCTGAAATTCAAAGAATGTCGCCCTGCCCGCTGATTTTTTGTACAGAACAAATGCGTTCTGCATCGCAACCTGAATTTGTTATAGCCGATGACACACACAGGCTTTTGTCTATCTGCAGAGGCCACACGTTCTCTAATAGTTGCTGTTGCACTTGAATGGACAGTGCTGATCATGTAGACGTCCTTGCGGTCACAAAATTTTAAAGCCAGCATCTTCTCAATTTGAAAAGTGCATGACTCCCCCTTTCGTAGTTTTTTATCCACAAGTTGACGTGGGAAACCTTTGCGATTCCTGCGTATTGTGCCACAGGCTCCGGTGTTGGCACAATGAAGGGCGCTAAACAATGGCACACTGGTATAAAAACTGTCCGTGTATACATGATACCCCTTGTGTAGGAAAGGGCCAATTAAATCCCACACAATCTTACCAGTGGTACCAATATTTGGAGGGCACCCTGGTGGAATAAATTCAATGTCTTTACCCTCGTAGATCTTAAATGCACATGTGTAGCCAGTAGTGCTTTCACATAACTTGTAGATCTTTACCCCGTATTTTGCACTTTTTGAGGGTATGAATTGACGGAATGAGAGACGCCCTTTGAAATTTGTGGGATTCCACAACCTCGCATTAGGTGACGAAGGCTTATTGGCAATGTACTGCCTGGCATACAAATTTGTTTCCTGCACAAAATGTTCCAAAACTTGGTCCGTAATAAAAATATTAAAATAATTTAGTGGTGAAAAATTACTGACATTGGGACTTATGCCAGGAGTAGCAATAAAGTCATTTATGGTGGGAGAAAATAAATTCGTGGGTTCCCACACTAAATCGGTTTGGTGGGGTTGTGCAATTTCAGGGGCTGCACTTTGAACAGACGTTGTGGCAACTGCGCCGTCTCCCATATCACTGGTGCTGGGTCTCATATCCATAGAATCCCTTGAAGCGACACTTTCGCTGTCGCTTTCAAGTAAGGCTGGGTTCACACGACCTATTTTCAGACGTAAACGAGGCGTATTATGCTTCGTTTTACGTCTGAAAATAGGGCTACAATACGTCGGCAAACATCTGCCCATTCATTTGAATGGGTTTGCTGACGTACTGTGCAGACAACCTGTCATTTACGCGTCGTCGTTTGACAGCTGTCAAACGACGACGCGTAAAAATACAGCCTCGTCAAAAGAAGTGCAGGACACTTCTTTGGACGTTTTCGGAGCAGTTTTCTCATAGACCCCAATGAAAACAGCTCCAAAAACGGACGTAAAAAACGCAGCGAAAACCGTGAGTTGCTCAAAAAACGTCTGAAAATCAGGGTCTGTTTTCCCTTGAAAACAGCTCCGTATTTTCAGACGTTTTTCGTCACTACGTGTGCACATACCCTAAAAGCTCAACTTCAGATGCAGAATCCGTATCTGAGCATAGCATCTGATAGGCTTCCTCAACGCAGTATCTTCTGGCAGCCATAATGATAATACAGTCTAAACCGCAAATAATAAGTGGAACTAGCGGTTTCAATTTTTTTTTTATCAACTAAGGCCTCATGCACACGACCGTAAAAACACCCGCAATAACGGGTTCATAGACTTCGGTTACCCACGGGTACCTTCCCGTTTTCTCACGGGAAGGTGCCTGTGCCGTTAAAAAAATAGAACATGTTCTATTTTACGGGCCGTGCTGCTATACTTTATGATGACAGCACGGCTCGCAAAAGCAGCCGGCTGCCCGCGGCCGGCCGTGCTCGTAATTACGAGTCGTAATTACGAGCACGGTCGTGTGCATGAAGCCTAATCAACTAAGAACACTAAAAGAATGAAACTTTTTTTTTTTTATTGTTTTTTTTAAGTTTTTTTTTTTTCAAACCTAAACCTAAACCCTACGCCTAACACAAACCGTAAACCCAAGCCCAGAATAGCACCCTACGCCATCTAAGGCCCCATGCACACGAACGTGTTTTTGTGGCCGCAATTCCCCCGAAAATCCACGGGAGAATTGCGGCCCCATTCTTTTCTATGGGGCCATGCACACAACCGTAGTTTTTGCGGTCCTTGCACGGGCCGGGAGCCCGGACCGCAGAAAGAACGGGCATGTCTTATTACGGCCCTGTTCTGCAGTCCGGGCTCATTGAAAACAATGGTGGCGGCCATGTGCATGTCCCGCGATTTGCAGGCGGCCTGCGGCTGACAGTCCGCAGCCGGCCGACCCGAAAATCACGGCCGTGAACACGGCTACGGTCGTGTGCATGAGGCCTAACAGCGTACACGCCGTCTAACAGCGTACCCTAAAAAGAAAGTAGTTTATAGTATGATTCTTAGTATATACAGTAAATATATTTATATTTATATATATATGTATATACTATATACTATAAAATACTGAAAAAAATGTTGTTTTTTTTAATAAACTGTGTGTGAGGAACAAGTGATTTTGTGTGGGGACACTGACACACTTGTATCTGTTTCTCTCCACAGCTAGAACAGTGAGGAGAAACAGATACATGTTTTTACTTTTATTTTACAGTAGTGATCACTATGATTGGATCTCATAGTGATGACAAAAGATCAGGAACCAATACTATTGGCTCCTGATCACTACTCTAAGAACAGAGCTGCTAGCAACAGCTCGTTCTTAGAGCAGGAGCTGTCATTTAGACACTCCCGGCGGCTCTGTACGCAGTAACAGCATGTGACCGCTGTGATTGGCTGTCACAGCGGTCACATGCTGTTACGACGAAATCGGCAGGTCCTGATGGCTGCACTAAGAACCGGACCTGTTACTTACAGCCGGTTTTTAGTGCCGATGTCACCAGGGTGCCGTTAAACCCCCTCTACTACAGCGACGCCAAAAGGCGTCGCTGTAGACTGAGTACCTGCACCGCCTGACGTCAAAAGACGGTGGGCGGTCGTTAAGGGGTTAAAGTGTTTTAATCTCTGTTGTGCATAATAATTTGAAACAGTGCATTTTGAGTTTTTTACTTCTAAAAAAATCTGTTATCATTAGGAAATTTGTTCAATAAAATTTGCATTATACTCCAACGGTTGATGGCTTGAAGATTATACTGACTGTCATTTGCATCGACTATTTAGGAAAATCAGCGAAAAATAACATTTGCATAATAATTTGGAACGCGGTGTATACATAGACACAACATTACACCTTCTAAATAAACCAAACTATAGGGCTTATCATACTAGGGAGTCTGGTGATTTCTTTTTATCAACGTTGGGAACCCCTTTGGGGTAGGAACACACTAGGCGGATACGCTGCGTAAAACGACACAGCAAATCCGCCCAGATAGCCACAGGGAACTCTGCCGAAAACCGCACCAAATTTAACTCTGCTGCGGAAATACTGCAGTAATTAAAAAAAAAGAAAAAAAAAGGTTGTACTTAACCGACAATAGTTATGGCGACAAGTCTCTCTCTTCTGAGCATAGCCGGCCTCCTGTGAAGATGCTGTAGTCCATGTGACCGCTGCAGCCTTTGGAATCCGGGCTGGGAGAGGATCGCGTCGCTATGACTATGGCTGGGAGTAAGTATAAACTTCACTAATTTCAATAAAAAACACAGGTTTGTTTTTCATTTGCGATTTTTGAGGCGGAATCGCATTTGAGATGCAAAACATAGCTCATTGAATTCAATAGGGAAAACCAGCAACAGAAGAGCAGCGATTCCACAGCATAAATTGACATGCTGCGGCTTAAAAAAGTACACCGCAGGTCAATTTCTGAACAATTTTTTTCAATGGATATTTAACGCTGTGGGTGGCTAAAATTTGTTCAAATCTCACTCACACTGCTGCTACTGTATTGTGCTGCGTATTTTCTTCATTTCTTTTCAGACCAACTGATATTCACTTTGTAAGCTGCTCCTAGTTTCAGACTTTTCTCGTGTGGGTGTCTGGCTCACACTCTGGATGTAAAGTCTGTGTGTCCAGGATGCTGATTTCATCTCTGGTTGTACGGACTCTACAGCCGCATAATGGCAGGACATGTTTAATGAAGACTTTTTTTTTAGAAAGTTGCCTAATTTTGAATTTAGGAAGCAAATAAGTAAAAAAATAAAATAAAAATTATTTTCAAAAGGTGTCCATAGCCTTTAACATAGATGTGGGTTACTTAACCTCTTCCCGCGCTGCGCCGCAACTGTACGTCCTGGAGAGGGTTTGCTTCCTGCACCAGGATGTACAGTTGCAGAGCGGTTCCCGGCGCACACTGACTTAACGGACAGTGTTTGGGAACCAGGAGGTCAGCTGTCCCCTGATTTAGGCAATCAACCCCATAAATGTGGCGACCGATTGCGATCGCCGCATTTAAGGGGTTTGAAGCACATTGGCAGCCCCCACGAAGGGATTGTGGGGGCTGACGATGCTTGTCGTGGCAATCAGAGGCCAGACAATGGCCTCCGGGTTGCCATGTACAGAAGCCTCGGAGGAGCAGCCTCCGGCCGGTCCTCCTAGGCTTCCTGTCATTGTGGCTGTCACGTCACAATGACCGTTATAATACATTACACTACGTAGGTAGTGTAATGTACTCTAGCAGCGATCAAAGCTGCAAGTCTAAGGCCTCATGCACACGACCGTAGCCATGTGCACGGCCGTGATTTTCGGGTCGGCCGGCTGCGGACTGTCGGCCGCAAGCCGCCCGGAAATCACGGGCCATGCACATGGCCACGGCCATGACTTTCAATGAGGCTGGACCGTAGAACACGGCCGTAATAAGACATGTCCGTTCTTTCTAGGGTGCGGGCTCCCGGGCCATGCACGGACTGTAAAAACTACGGTCGTGTGCAAGGCCCCATAGAAATGAATGAGGCCGCAATTCTCCCATGGATTTTCGGGGGAATTGCGTCCGCAAAAGCACGTTCGTGTGCATGGGGCCTAAATGTCCCGTAGTGGGACAAGTAAATAAAGTTAAAAAAAAAGGTAAGAAAAATGTTTTAAAAAAAGTGTAAAAATAAAAGTTATACGTTATATAAACATAAAATGCTTGTATTCCTATAATAAGACTTTCATTATAGGAAAAAAATGAACACGTTAAAAAAAAGTACACATCTGGTATCACCGCGTTCGTAACGACCCCAACTATAAAACTATAATGCTATTTTTCCCGCATTATGAACACCCCAAAAAAATCAATAAAAAACAACACCAGAATCGCTATTTTTTGGTCATCACCCCTCGCAAAATAGAGAATAAAAAGTGATAAAAAAGCTGCATGTACCCGATAAAAACTACAACCCGTCCCGCAAAAAACAAGCCCTAAGGCCCCATGCACACGACCGTATTTTTGGCCACCCGTAAATACTGGCGTAAATACGGGTCCTTGGTCACACGTATTCGACCCGTATTGCACCAGTATTTGCGGACCCGTGCCCGTAAATACGTGTCCGGTGTCACCCGTATTCCACCCGTATTTACGGGCACGTTTTCGTTGCAAAACTTACACTGCAGTAATCGGCAGCCCTTCTCTCTATCAGTGCAGGATAGAGAGAAGGTACAGCCCTTTTCATAATAAAAGTAAAAGAAATTCATACTTACCCGGCCGTTGCCTTGGTGACGCGTCCCTCTCGACATCCAGTCCGACCTCCCTGGATGATGCGCAGTCCATGTGACCGCTGCAGCCAATGATTGGCTGCAGCGGTCACATGGGCTGTAACGTCATCCCAGGAGGCCGGACTGGAGGAAGAAGCAGGGAGTTCTAGGTAAGTATGAACGTCTTTTTTTTTTTTTTTTTTTACAGCTTCATCTATATTGTGATCGGTAGCCACTGTCCCTGGTGCTGAAAGTTACTGCCGATCGTTTAACTCTTTCAGCACCCTGGACAGTGACTATACACTGACGTCGCCTAGCAACGCTCCCGTAATTACGGGTGCACACACGTATTCACCCGTAATTACGGGAGCCCCATAGACGTCTATGGGCCTGCCCATGCCGTAATTACGGCCTGAAATAGGACATGTTCTATATTTTTCAGCGGCACAGGAACCTTCCCGTAAGCATACGGGGAGGTACCTGTGGCCAATAGAAGTCTATGGGCCCGTAATTACGGCCCGTGATTACGGGCGTTTTTACGTTCGTGTGGCTTACACAGCTTTTTTGACTAAAAAATAAAGTTATGGCTCTCAGAATATGGTGACACAACGCTGCAAAATATAAAGAAACTATATTTATATGGTATCGACGTAATCGTACCCACCCGCAGAATAAAGTAAAATTGTCATAGCGCATGATGAAAGCCGCAAAAAATAAACGAAAAAACATTGTCAGAATTGCTTGCAAAAAATTTGAATAAAAAGTGATATAAAAAAATCGCATATGCCCCAAAATGGTACCAATGAAAACTACAGATTAAGCCCTCACCCAGCTCCGATGCAGAAAAGATAAAGAAGTTCTGGCTCTCAGAATATGACAATACAAAATATGCAGTGTTCCAAAAGCGGATAAGATCGGGCGCCATTTATCAGTGCGACACTGGCCACACATCTATGAATTATTATTTATTTAGCGCATTATTATACCCTCTTATTATGCCCTGATGTTCTCCACACAGATTACATATGCCTCCAGATTATAAACTGAAATACCAGCAAAACCCCAAACAGAACTATTACCAAGCAAAATCTACGCTTCAAAAGCAAAATGGCGCTCCCTCCCTTCTGACCCCTGCAGCGTACCCAAACAGCAGTTTGCCCCCACATATATGGCATCACCACACCCGGGAGAACTCGCTTAACGTTTTATGAGGTATTTGTCTTCAGTGGCACAAACTGGGCATAACATATTATGCACTAAAATGGTATATCAGTGGAAAATTGCAATATTCACTTTGAACCATCCAATGCATTAACCCATTTGCGCACTATGACTTAATTGCCCGTCATGGTGCGGGGGTGATGTATGGAGCGGGCTCACGTGCTGAGCCCGCTCCATACGCTGCGGGTGTCAGCTGTGTATTTACAGCTGACACCCGGGACTAACGGACAGGAACAGCGATCACACTGTTACAGAAGCCTGTAAAGATAACAATATACTGCAATACATTAGTATTGCAGTATATTGTACCAGCGATCCAATGATCACTGGTTCAAGTCCCCTAGGGGGGCTAATAAAATGTGTATAAGAATTAAAGTTTTTAGGAGTAAGAAAAAAAAACCTTTTCCAATTTTTCTTCTAAAGTAATGTAAAAAAATAAATAAACAAAATTAGTATCGCTACGTCCGTAAAAGGCCAAACTATTACAATATTCCATTATTTAACTCGCATGGTGAACACCGTAAGAAACGTAAGTAATTTAAACTGCCACAATTGCTGGTTTTTTTTGTCACCTTAGCTCTCAAAAAAAATGTAATACAACTTTTTGATCACTTTTTATGTACCAAAAAATTATACCAATAAAAACTACAGCTCGTCCCGCAAAAAAATAAGACCTCCCACCGCTTAATCAACCGAAAAATAAAAAAGTTATGGCTCTCAGGATGTGGTAAAACAAAACCATTTTTATTTGAACAATTATATTTTTCTTTGTAAAAGTAGTATAGTATTAAAAAAAACTATATAAATTTGGTATCACCGTAACTGTATTGAGCCGCAGAATAAAGTAAAGTTTTCATTTTTACCGCACGGCGAAAGCTGGAAAAACGAAACCCCCAAAAAAATGGAATCAGATTTTTTTCCAATTTTAGCCCGCAAAGATTTTCAGTTTCCCAGTACATTTTATGGTACTTTAAATGGTGTCAATAGAAACTACAACTCCTCCTGCAAGAAATAAGCCCTCACACCGCTGTATTGACGGAAAAAGAAAAAAGTTATGGCTTTTGGAAGGCGGAGAGTGAAAAACGAAAATAAGAAAGCAAAAAATGGATCAGTCCTGAAAGGGTTAATTCATTTCTAATGAAAAAAACGCATGACCACATGTGGGGTATTTCCGTATTCGGGAAAAATTGCTTTACAAAAATTGGTTGTTTTTTTCTCCTTTATCCCTTGTGAAAATTAGAAAATTCAACATTTTAGTGGAAAAAATTGTGATATTCATTTTCGCGCCCTAATTATAATAAATTTGGCAAAAAACCTGTGGAGTCTAAATGCTAACTATACCCCTAGAAAATTCCTTGAGGTGTGTTTCCAAAATGGGGTCACTTTTGGGGGTTTCCACTGTTTTGGTCCCTCCAGGGCATTACAAATGCGACATGGCACCGAAAACCAATCCAGTAAAATCTGTGCTCCAAAATCCAAATGGCGCTCCTTCCCTTCTGAGCCCTGCTGTTCGTCCAATCAGCAGTTTATTACCACATATGGGGTATTACCATAATCAGGAGAAAATGCTTTGCAAATGTTGTGGTCTTTTTTTCCTTTATTCCTAGTAAAAATTTCTATGTTTTTTCAGAAAAAAAAAGTAGATTTTCATTTTCACGGTCTAATTTCACTAAATTCTGCAAAAAACCTGTGTGGTCAAAAAGCCCTAGATAAATTCCTTGAGAGGTGTAGTTTCCAAAATGGTGTCACTTTTGGGGGGTTTCCACTGTTTTGGTACCTCCTCGGCGTTGCAAACGCGACATGGCACTGAAAACCATTCACTTTCACTGCCTAATTCTAATAAATTTGGCAAAAAACCTGTGGAGTCTAAATGCTAACTATACCCCTAGAAAATTCCTTGAGGTGTGTTTCCAAAATGGGGTCACTTTTGGGGGTTGCCACTGTTTTGGTCCCTCCAGGGCATTACAAATGCGACATGGCACCGAAAACCATTCCAGCAAAATCTGTGCTCCAAAATCCAAATAGCCCTCCTTCCCTTCTGAGCCCTGCTGTGGGTCCAATCAGCAGTTTATTACCACATGTGGGGTATTGCCGTAATCGGGAGACATTGCTTTACAAATGTTGGGGTGCATTTTCTTCGTTATTCCTTGTAAACATTAAAAATGTCTGTTTTTTCAGAAAAAAAAGTAGATTTTAATTTTTACAGACGAATTCCAATATATTTAGCGATAAACCTGTGTGGTCAAAGTGCTAACTATACCCTTAGATAAATTCCTTGAGAGGTGTAGTTTCCAAAATGGGGTAACTTTTGGGGTGTTTCCACTGTTTTGGCACATGACCTCTTCATACCTGACAAGGTGCCTAAAATATATTCTAAAAAAAAGGAGGCCCAAAATCCACTAAGTGCTCCTTTGCTTCTGAGGCCTGTGTTTCAGCCCATTAGCGCACTAGGACCACATGTGGGATATATCTAAAAACTGCAGAATCTGGGCAATAAAATATTGAGTTGCATTTCTCTGGTAAAACCTTCTGTGTTACAAATTTTTTTTTTATTAGAAATTAATTTCGGCAAAAAAATTTAATTTGTACATTTCACCTCTACTTTGCTTTAATTCCTGTGAAATGCCT
This sequence comes from Rhinoderma darwinii, assembly GCF_050947455.1. Classification (NCBI taxonomy): domain Eukaryota; kingdom Metazoa; phylum Chordata; class Amphibia; order Anura; family Rhinodermatidae; genus Rhinoderma; species Rhinoderma darwinii. Next base: position 87,264,933 of record NC_134688.1, read on the forward strand.
AAAAGGGTTAAAACACTTTGAGAATGCTGATTCGAATACCATGTGAGGTGCAGTTTTCAAAATGGGGTGATTTATGGGGATTTTTCTAATATATAAGGCCCTCAAAGCCCCTTCAGAACTGAACTGGTCGCTGAAAAAATGGCCTTTTGAAGTTTTCTTTAAAATATGAGAAATTGCTGCTAAAGTTCTAAGCCTTGTAATGTCCTAGAAAAATAAAAGGACGTTCAAAAAACGATGCAAACATAAAGTAGACATATGGGAAATGTTAATTAGTAACTATTTTCTGTGCTTTTACAAGCAGATACGTTTAGATTTAGAAAAATGGAAATTTTCTGACAATTTTGGTGTTTTTCAGAAATAACTACCAAATTTATCGACCAAATTGTTTCACTAACATAAAGTACAACATGTCACGAGAAAACAATCTCAGAATCGCTTGAATAGGTAAAAGCATTCCGAAGTTATTACCACATAAAGTAACACGTCAGATTTGAAAAAAATCGGCCGTGTCCTGAAGGCCAAAACAGGCTGGGTCCTGAAGGGGTTAAAGGGGTTTTCCCATAATCATTATTTATCAACTATCCATGGGATAGGTGATAAATATCTGACTAGTGGGGGTCCGACTGCTGAGACCTCCACCGATCACGAGAAGTCTTACCTTGCCGTTCCTGGAAGCCCCATAGGAATAAAGCAGTAGTGCGTATGCTTGACCATTGCTTCTTTCATTTCTATAGGGGCGCTGAGCTCCATCTACGGCAGCCCTTTAGAAATAAACAAAATGGGGGCTGAGCATATGCACTACTGCTCCATTCATATGGGGCTCCCAGGACTGGCAAGGTAAGCCCTTTCTCGTGATCCGATATTATGGGAAAACCCCTTAGTGACCACCAATACGCCTTTTCAGGACAGTCACTAGGAGCCTCACACATGAGGGTGTTCGGTCCATGATATATACGGTCCGTACGTCGGACGCATTTCTCGAACCGAACACACTGGTGGGAGCCTGGCTCCTAGCATCATGGAACTACTGTCCCGTACTGAAAACATGATTACAGTACGGGACAGTTGTCCCGCAGAGAGGCGGTGACACCTAGCGTCACAGATAACTATGATGCTAGGAGCCCGGCTCCCTGTAGTGCAAACACGCTCGTGTGTAGGAGGCCTTAGGCTAGGCCGCCGCCTTCTCACGGCAGCTTAATCTATGTCCTGCATGAGCGTCCCGTGCAGGCTGGAGCTGGCGATTGGCGTCCGTTTAACCACTTCAATGCTGCGGTTAATAGCGACCGCAGCATTTAAGTCGTTTACAGAGGGAGGGAGCTCCCTCTGTCATCCAACGCCGGCCTGCAGATGCAATCGCGGCCCTCCGATGGGGTGTCATGGAAGACGGGGGCCTAACAAAGGCCCCTAGGCCTGCCCTGGCTATATGCTTATTAGGCCGTGCCAGAGGCACGTTCTAATAGATTGCCTGTCAGTTTTACACTGACAGGCAATAATGCTTTGATATACTAAGTATACCAAAGTATTATAGCAGCGATCAAAAGCTCGCATAGTGAAGTCCCCTAGTTTGACTATAAAAATATGTAATAAATGTTAAATAAAAATTAGTTAAAAAAAAACCAAAACATTTTTTCCATTAAAAAGTGTTTTTATTTAGTAAAAGTGTAAAAAAAATATATAAAAAGTACACATATATGGTATCGCCGCGCCCGAGTAATGAACCTAACAATAGTTAACATGAAATTTAAAACACAAGGTGAACACCGTGTAAAAAAAAAACAAAAAAAAAAACATGGCGAAATTGCTATTTTTTTCTATTTCCCCCCAAAAAAGTAGTAATAAACGTTAATCAATAAGTCCCATGTACCCTCAAAAAGTACCAATGAAAACGACGTCTCGCCCCGCAAAAAACAAGCCCACATATAACGAAATTGATGGGAAAATAGTTATGGCTTTTGGAACACGACTATGCAAAAACAAATAATTTCAGTTCAAAAGTGTTTTTATTGTGCAAAACTAGTAAAACATAAAAAAAAAACTACATATGTGGTATCACTGTAATCGTACCGACCCATAGAATAAAGGCAACATATTATTTATGCCGCATGGTAAACTGCGTCAATTTAAAACGCATTGAACAATGGTGGAATTGCTGTTTTTTTTCTATCCCTCCCAAAAAAAAGTTAATAAAAAAATGTATGTACCCTAAAATGGTGCCATTGAAAAATACAACTAATCCCGCAAAAAAAACTCCTCATACAGCTATGTCGACGGAAATATAAAAAAGTTATAGCTCTTTAAATGAGACGATGGGAAAACGAAAAAAATTGCTTGGTCATTAAAGGGGTTGTCCTTAATGTGACATATATAATTAAAGGGTAACTTAAAACGGAAAGCCGATGTATCGGAGTGCGGGCTTTCTATTGAGCCCGTACACCGATATATTGATTTCCAGAAAAAGCCGAACAGAAACTAAGCGGCTGAGCGCTCACACAAACACTTCTGCTGCTTCATTTTAGCAATTGGTGGGGGTCTCAGTGCTCAGACCCCCACCAATCAAAGCTTCTGACATGTCGTTATGACATGTCAGAAGTTTGTTGAACTTTTATTTACCCTTTATCTTTCCAATATAATGTATGTTTACATGTGGCAGCGCTTTGTTCTGATTTGCGGTCACGTGACGGCACCCAGAGTAAATTTATCACTTCCTCTGACGTTCCGTGTCTTTGCTCAGCCAGCACTTCCGGCTGAGCAAAGGCATGGTGCGTCAACAAGTAGGTTTACAGGCAGTGGGCCAGGCGGATGTTTCATGAGCTCTTCGGAGCCCAGCCTCTGGTCCCACTGCCTGTAAACGTAGTTGATGACGCGCTGTGCCTCTCCTCAGCCGGAAGTGCTGGCTGAGCAGACACAGAACGTCGTCTCTCATAGTACACGCTGCCTCCTCCTTCTACTCTCTGATGTAGAAGGCAGAGAGGGTGGCTTTCATGTTATGCCTCAATCCCCGGACGCCCTGATGGTTACATATATAAAGCATACTTGCCCACTGTCCCGAATTTAAAGGCAGTTCCGGCAAATTACTGTCCCGGGACTTGTTCGGCAACTGACACATATAATTGTATCTGCGTCCTCAGGATGCACATACAATTGAATACTATGGCAGAGCAGGAAACTATCCGCTTCCTGCTCTGCCATTTACTCTTCACGGAGCGCCGGAATCCCATGCCACATCGTTGCCGACGCCCTGGCCAGGGATTCCGCACATAGACGGAGCCCGACTTCACTGTCCATATAAGGGCAGGGACTTCCTCCAGTGGAATCTTTAGGGGGCCATGTGGCACTATCTACAGGGAGGATTGTGGAGCACCATCTACAGGGGGGGCTGTGCATACAGGGATGATGGGGGTTATATACAGGAATGATGGGGGGTTATATACTGGGATGATGGCGGTTATATAGGGGGATGATGGCAGTTATAGACGGATGATGGTGGTTATATACTGAAATTATGGGGTTATACACAGGGATGATGGTGGTTATATACTGGGATGGGGTTATACACAGGAATGATGGGGTTATATAGAGGAATGATAGGGGTTACATACAGGAATGATGGCGGTTATATAGAGGGATGATGGCAGTTATATACTGGAATGATGGGGTTATATAGAGGAATGATAGGGTTTACATACAGGGATGATGGCGGTGATATACGGGGATGATGTGGGTGTATATATACGGATGACGGCGGTTGTATACAGGGATGATAGGGGTACATCAGGTTTATCACTAGCTCTTGATTTTGTAATAGGTCTGTCAAAATTTTGGTCTATCCGTTATTTTTAGCTCAGTTGTAAAAAAATTTACTTAAGTAGAGGTTGGCAACCCTGCCTAAGTGTCCCAGAATTATTATTTTTTTTCAAATGTTGCAAACTATGGTTACATATATAAAGTGATGATGGGGGTTACATAAATACAGGTATAATGGGGATGGGGGTGTTATATACAGGGATGATGGGGGGTTATATACAGGGATGATGGGGGGGTTATATACAAGAATGTTGGGGGGTTATATACAGGAATGATGGGGGGTTATATACAGGGATGAGGTAATACAGAGATGATGGGGGTTATATACAGGGATGATGGAGTTATATCATCCTTGTATATATCCCTCATCACCACAGTGTGATTACAAGTGGGAGTGTGTGAAAGTGTGCAGGCAGGGAGCTGGGTGACTGTAATTAGAGCAGGGAATGACCCTGTGAACATAGAAGGGTGTGGCAGTATGCAAATAGCTAAGATGCTGTGGAAGAAGAGGGGACTGTAAGCAGTCTCCTCAGATGCAGCAAGGGATCATGGGTATGGTGGGTTACAAGACCGGAAACAGACATGAACAGAAGCAAGGGATGTAAACAAACAGAAAGAGCAGTAGTGACTATTGAGATCAAACAGAAATCTGGTTAGAAGGGTGTTAGGGAAGGCAAACTAAGGCAGGGGGACACTTTTTAGAAAATAATTTTCCCTGGCCAACCCCTTTAAGGCCTAAAATAGGCTGGTCACTAAGGGGTTAAGGGTTGAAAACTAACATTATTTGGCACAGAATCAAAATAATAATTATAGGAAATTACCAGAAATTGATAATTTAATAAAATACATAATCTGAACATAGTATATTGAGTACAGCATACGCTAGATTAAAAAAAAAATGATGGTTAATATGGTATGCCTCAGTATTTACACATTTCGATAAAGTGAAGACATTGTAAAGAGCAAGGTTGCATGCAGCCGCTTGTTGAAAATAATAGAGCCTGCACTTACAGACGTGCACTCACGGATTTGGTGCTGTAGCCAGAATGATCATCCAATAGAACAAAAAATAGAAAAAAAGATACGGCGGACTGCTTTAATGACTCAATTATTTGAGATGAAATCTCGGAATAACTCTTTATCAATTAGTTATAGAGGCATATTATTATTAATTTTACCCCTTTTTTAAAGAGAGACTGTCACCACATTATAAGTGCCCTGTCTCCTATATAAGGAGATGGGCGCTGTAATGTAGGTGACAGCAGTGCTTTTTATTTAAAAAAACGATCTTTTTTCACAACGTTAGGAGCGATTTTGGTTTATGCTAATGAGCTTTCTTAATGCCCAAGTGGGCGTACTTTTACTTTCGACCAAGTGGGTGTTGTACAGAGGAGTGTATGATGCTGACCAATCGGCATCATGCACTCCTCTCCATTCATTTACACTGCACTAGCGATACAGATATATCACTATGTGCAGCTACATACACAAACCCTAACATTACTACAGTGTCCTGATAATGAATACACATGACAATCCAGCCTGGACGTCATGTGTACTCAGAATCCTGACACTTCTGAATCTTTTGTGAGATTCCGGCAAGTGAAACCAAATCTCGTTTAGCTCCGTGATCTCGCGAGATTTCGTATCCGTTGCTGGAATCTCACAAAAAGATCGGTTTTTTAAATAAAAAGCATTACTGTCACCTACATTACAGCGCCGATCTCCTTATATAGGATACAGGGCACTTATAATGTGGTGACAGAGCCTCTTTAAGACTGCTTACCAGATAAAAATGGTCAGGCTAATTTTTAGGGCATTCCTCATTAGTACGGAAAGGGAAGTAACGCAAGGTAGATAAAACGTTGTGAGGGATGTTACAAGGGTTGCTGGCTGTGTCTCTTGACTTTTAAGGCCTCATTCAGACAGCAGTAAGGCTGTGTTCACATCACCGTTCTTTTCCACTGAGGGGTTCTGTTGGATGTTTCCGTCGGGTTTACCCCTCAACGGAAAGGCACATGGAAACCTAAGCTTCCGTTTGCATCACCTTTGATATCAATGGTGACGGAAACGTTGCTAAAGGTTTCCGTTTGTCACCGTCGTGACAGGGTTCCGTAGTTTTTGACTCCGCTCGATTCCGTCAAAACAATGGAACCCTGTTACAATGGTGACAAACGGAAAACTCTGGCAACGTTTCCGTCACCATTGATATTAATGGTGACGCAAACGGAAGCTTAGGTTTAAGTTTACCTTTCAGTTGAGGGGTTAACCTGACGGAAACCTCAGACGGAACACCTCAATGGAAGGGCAACGGTGATGTGAACAGGCCCTCCCTAGTTTTGCCACATTTTAGCGTCCATATTATGGCCGCAAATACCAGCCCAACTGTGGTTCAAATGACCCTGAACAAACAGCATCATGGATTATACCAGTCTGAATAAGGCTTAAAGAGGCTCTGTCACCACATTATAAGTGGCCTATCTTGTACATAATGTGATCGGCGCTGTAATGTAGGTGACAACAGTGTTTTTTATTTAGAAAAATGATTATTTTTGACAGTTATGACCTATTTTAGCTTTATGCTAATGACTTTCTTAATGGACAACTGGGCGTGTTTTACTTTTTGACCAAGTGGGCGTTGTGGAGAGAAGTGTTTATACACTGCTCCCCATTCATTTACACAGCACATAGTGTTCTTACTAGATCACTATGTACAGCCACATACACACACATTAACGTTACTCAAGTGTCCTGACAGTGAATATACATTACCTCCTGCCAGGACGTGAGGTCTTTTCAGAATCCTGACACTTCGCTAACATTTGTGTGAGATTCTCAGCAAGGCAAGCGTAATCTCGCAAGATTACGCTGTAAACGGTCATTTAAAACAAGATTACGCTTGCCTTGCTGTAAATCTCACACAAACCGTAGCGAAGTGTCAGGATTCTGAAAAAACATCACGTCCTGGCAGGGCAGGAGGTAATGTATATTCACTGTTAGGACACTTGAGTAACGTTAATGTGTGTGTATGTGGCTGCACATAGTGATCTAGTAAGATTACTATGTGCTGTGTAAATGAAAGGGGAGAAGTGTATGACGCTGATTGGTCACTGATTGGTCAGCGTCATACACTTCTCTCCAGAACGCCCACTTGGTCATATAGTAAAACACGCCCAGTTGTCCATTAAGAAAGTAATTCACATAAAGCTTAAATAGGTCATATCAAAAATGATGTTTTTTCTAAATAAAAAACACTGCTGTAATTTACATACAGCGCCGATCACATCATGTACAAGATAGGCCACTTATAATGTGGTGACAGAGCCTCTTTAAAGCTGTAATAGAAAACAGAGTTCTCACACTGTGCACAAAAACCCTTAAAGGTGAAAGGGCCACTTTAAGGATCTCATAAAGCAAAGCTGACATCTTATTCCTGTTATATTAGGTAAAGTAGGCCATACCAGGAGATCACGTGATTGCAAGTGATACTGGGCACTCTATAAATAACCCAAATATCGTCCCATCACATGCTAATACTGAATATTGTATGCTACCAAAAATACAAATTTTCCCTTCTTCTGTTTTTCATTTTGGGGGTAGAAAAAAAAATGCAGGATTAAGACAACAGGGATCCAGCTCCTACTAGAAATATCAAGCTGTGGCTTAGCGTGGAGCCCCCAACTCTGATGTCAAGTTTCCTGTTTCACATGCAGTGAAGGAAGACGGGGGGGAAGGAAAGCCTTCTTGGACACACATACATTTTTTTGTCCCACCCCCCAATTTTCCAGTCATGTCTTAAATAGACACAGTACATTAACAATACAAGCTCTATCAGGTTATATGTGTTACATTATTGGAGATATAGTTTGTGGTCACTGGGGGCTTGGTTAAAAACAAATAGAAAGTAAGCACGGCCTTCTCAAATCCCTACCTAAAGGACTTGTCCAGGATAAGAAGAATATCGCCACACCTGTCCATGGGTGGTGTCTTATATTGAAGCTCAGCTCCATTGAAATGATTAGAGTTAAGCTGCAATACTACACATCACAACCCATAATAATAACCTTTATTTATACAGCACCAACATATTCCGCACCAGTTTACACCCATGGACAGGTGTGGCGCAGTTTCTGAAGTATCCATCTTCTTCTAATCCGGGACAACCCCTTTAAAAGCTTTACTATTCATAGCCATTTTATTGACGTATTCCAGATTCAGGAATTGCAGAATTTTTTGGATCCAAAACTGGCTTTAGATTTAAAAAACAAAAAAAACACTGCTTCAAACACTGCATGTGTGAATTCTGACTTTCTCTTTTTAGAGTATATGGCACCAAGAACAGAGATTAAGTAGAAGGTTGCCATTAATAGCAGGTTCACATTACCCGCTCATTAATATTTTACAAAGTCGAGTCACATTATGACCACCAGCTAATATCCAGAGTAACCGCCGTGTGCAGCACAGACAGCAGCTAGACGGGCTGGGAGTTACTCAATAAGATGCTGGTAAGTTGTCTCAGGTATCCGGAGCCATGTTGACTGCAGTGCATCCCACATTTGCTGGAGGGTGCGTGGGGGGATCCATAGAGCGAACAAGACGATCGAGGTGATCCCATAGATGCTCAATTGGGTTCAATTCTGGCAAATTAGGGGGCCGGTAAAGAACTTGGAAGTCTTGGTCGTGCTCTTCCAACCACTGTCGGACATTTCTTGCGTGTGACATGTCGCATTGTATTGCTGGAAGATTCCATCTGCCCCGGAGAGGACAAACAGCGTGTATGGATGGACATGATCTGCAACTATGGATTAATATGCAAAATCGGTTCAGAGTGCCTTTCACATGGATGAGTGGGCACAGAGAATGCCATGAAAAAAATTCCCCAGACCAGAACGCTGCCACCACCAGCTTGTGCGCTTCCAGCAATGGTTGCAGGGTGTTTGTTCTCTGATGTTTCTCGCCTGACACACTAAATGTCCATTCATTGAAGCAGAAAATGTGACTCATCGGAGAAGGCAACCCTTTGCCAATCATCGGTGGTCCAATTCCGATACTGCCATGCAAATTGAAGCCTTTTTTTCCCGATGCATCTTTGTTAGCGTAGCAGCAGTGACTGTCCGTCTGCTTTGGAGCCCCATACGTGGTATGGTTCACTGAACTGTTGTTTTAGACACACGTCTGGGTAGCCCCCTGGATGATTTTCACGGTGAGCTGCTCCACTGTAGCATGTAGTTTTGCCCTCTCGCACCTTCGTAGCCGACATTCACCTCTCACATCAATGGCACGTGGTGATCTGCAGTTTCCAGGTCGGTTATTCACAATGGTGCCATTTGTCCACTCACGTTACACTTTCACCACAGCAGCACGCGAACAGCTCACAAACTGCGCTGTTTAAGAAATACTTCCCTTGACCCGAAAGCCAATAATCATCCCTTTTTGCAACTCTGATAAATCGTCCCTTTTACCCATGACAACATCGACTGATATGTGTTCAGACAGCCTATCGCACACCTTATATACCCAAGCCAGCCCACGACACATCACTTCCTTCACAGGATATGCACTGCCAACGTCAAAAGTAGGATGTTGTCATAATAATGTAACTCGACTGAGTATCTGGCCAATTAATATTGGATTAGACTAAGTACTTAGGCAATACTAAGGAAGATTATTTTATTGCCGTTTCTCCCATGTGTTATGTCCCAGGCTCATATGCAAATAGTCTTTCTCCTAAAGCAAATACATTTATTAAACCCTAACTTTTGGGGGATGCAGTCATCCACCATGTATTTTATATAAAAAAAAAACAAAAAACATATTTAGGTATACATACAATTAAAATTTACCTTACTTTAAAAAAAAAAAACAAAAAAAATTATATGCACTATAATTTTGCACTACAACCACGGAAAATGAAATACAACCATTACATTTCTGAGACCTCTTTAAAAGCTGTGGACAACTTTGGTGGCTTTTTTTTTTTTTAATAAAATGTTTGTATTTTACTATAAAAAAAAAAAAAAAAAAAGCATTTTGGACCATTCAGTGTCTGCAGCTTCTATGTTTACAGTACATATGAGCTGCAGAAAGACATATCCGACAGAGCACTGGTCTGACAGCTCATTCTTTAGCGGCTCCTGTCTGTTCCTGAGACATCATCCAAGATTAATACTGATCAAATCAAGGTATTAGGACATGTTCAGACGTGACGGAGAAATTAGGCGAATCCACAACAGATGAATCGAAGGTCAAATATGCATGTTACATGCAATTATTTTTTTCCCAGATTTGACGCGGGCTTTACTCTATTGCAAAGGGTATCTTCTGCAGTGAAAACCTACTGCTTCTCGGCACAACAATGAGCATGTTTGGGATTTGAAAGATATTGCAGATTATTTTCGCCACTTATATCATACTGTAAATTGCTGTGAATTTGTGATACGAAATCCGCACCGCAAGTCGATCACATCTGAACGTGCACTTAGGCTTAGATGATGGTTGAGGAGCACACAGCAGCCGCTGCAGATCCAGCCAACACACCAGTGATCTGTCTAATTCAGCTGAGAACGGCTTTTTACAGCTTCTATGTACTGTGATAAATAGAAGCTGCCGTCACTAAATGGGGCAAAACATTTTTTAAAAGCCAATCACAAGTGCTTTTTATGGTAAAATACATACATTTCATTTAAAACAAAAAGCCAACAAAGTGTACAGAGCCTTTAACATAAAAAACATCAAGCTGATCTTAAAAGTTTATTTTACTGTACTATACATAAATGTTGTCACTGACAATTGAAATGTGTGATTTGTATTTTATCTTTTAAGAAATGTTTTTTTTATCAAAACCCACAAAGTGGTTTCAATTTATTACAGATGGAAATAGTATATTTTGTATATATAAAACGCTAACAAGCATCACTTCAGCATTGTACTTGGGATCAATACTGTATGGCATGATTTCTGTCTCACACATGACTATCAACGGGATGATATTCTATTACTATTTATGGCACATTGAATGAACGACACATACAAAAGCCACACAGTCTCATAACACCCCCATACAAATGACTGATGAGGTCTCCGTTAAAGTGCGGGTTGTGGGACCCCCACCACACAGTGACTTTTTCAAAGTGCTTTTTTTTTTTTTTTAAATGACACTTTGGATATGAATATAGAAATTCTCCCGAGTTGATACACTTGCCACTTGAGTTCTTTGTTGTTTTTAGCAAATATCTTCAGATAAAAAAACAAGTAATACGCAGAGAGACCCATAACAAGGTAGATACAGATAGATAAAAAAAAATTAAAACCATTAAAACACAATCTCTTCTCCCTCAAAGTACAAGCGTCCAAGAACGGGAGAAAGCAGCAACGTTCCCTTCCTAGTACAGTATATACTTGGTCACTGTTACTTGAGGGAGGTCCTTTCACAATTTATCCTGGCATGACTTGCCAGACACTGTAACCATTTACTGATCTAACCCCTTTGCCCACTGCAGATCTTCCTCACAATAATTTAAACGTTAGAGAAAGTTTAGCAGCGCTCAGCAAGCAACGTCTACAGTGCGTTCCTCCATGAGTGGTAAATATGCCATGGCTGCCCAATCTTCTAAAATTTGGCAGTCTGATCTTGTGCAAATGCCACTTGTAGAGTGTTTTAGGGTAAAAGGGTTAAGTGTACATCAAAAATAATCTATGAAAGGCAAGATTCCCTCCCCATCTTGATAACACTTGGACCTGGGCGGATGAGGAGTGTGGGGAGAATGTGTGTGCATGTGTTTAAATGAGGGGAGGTATATTATACACACACACACATATATATATATAAAAGGGCATTTTAGCTTTTCACAGCTTCTTTCTCTTTGCTCTCTGTGTCTTCGGGGTAAGCGTGCCAAGTCAATCTCTCCTCGTAAAATGCAATAACTATTTGCGGACACTTCACATTGGCTTCTTTCGCTAGTACAAGATCTGCTTCATCCGAATCTTTCCTGCAATACAAAAGGGGAAGGTGGCTTTGTTTCAAGGTAAATCACAATATAATACAACAAAAGTAACTAGCTAGAGATGTAATAAACCTAGATTTTTTTTTAGTGAACTCTTCATTAGCCCACTTTTGTAGCCAGTGCCATAGTTGTGAAGGACATTTTAGCAAAAACCCATTCACACTATGTAGCACAGAGCGGCACATTTTCAAGGGCCTGATGCTAAACCCCCAATCATCTCCCCCCCTCCCAAACCACAGCATGCCCTAAAAGTCATAGTTGCCGAAAGTGTGATTGTTAAATCTAAATGCTACTTGCCCAACTTTTACTATTATCGTACATTTTCTGCTACGGATCAACTTTTATGTTTAAAAATGTCCCACTAAGACAACTCCTTTCCATATGCCCTATCCTCTCTGGCTGTAGAAGACAGCCTACACTTCTACTTACCATTTCATGAGAAACATGAGCTCACCGCAGGAATCTGTTGCTCCGATAATCTTTTCAGGCTCAAGCCCCCTTTCGAATCCCCGGGCAATGTCATTACTCTGTAGCAATTTATAAAATAGAATAATAAAAGAGAACGTCAGGTAAGCGTTGTATCAAAGACTGTACCGATAAACAGCACGTCAGCTAGAACTAAACACATAACTGTACTTTGTTCACTTTAATCCTGTACAATGTATAGATTAAGGATAAAACCAAGGTAGAAAACACAAAGAACTACATTTATTTACTGTTCTGGTGTTTTAAAGGGGTTGCCTTATCTGGACAATTTCTGTCCATATACCCTATCAAGACATCCCTCACTCAGGACCCCCACTCTGTTATCCAGAAATGAGAAGCATAGCAAAGGGCGACAGGAAGAGTTGGCAAGACCATGTTGGTTTCAATGGATTCTATATAATATTATATATGCAGGCACTAGTAGCTTCCTTCAAGGATTGCCAATTGCAGGGGGTTCCAGTAGCCGCAACCACAGTGGTCAACCATTAAAAAAAGAGGTAGTCCTGATGGAGCCCCTTTAAAAAATGTTATTAAATTCCAGTTTGCATTACAGTATTAGTGTTAACAACATATGGCTTCACCTCTCTCCTCTTTTTTGCCCGAATGTCATCACTTCCAGCTTTTCTTTTGGTGGGTTCTGTCTTGGGTTTGGGTTCAGCCTCTTTACCCTTCTTGTATTTCTTCATAAATTCAGAGATCAACTCAGGGCAGTCCAGGTTCTTTTCAGGCTCCCATGTGTTATGTTCTCTGCAGTAGGAAAGTGGTGGACAACACGGTCAGTGGAAACATCATAGAGGGGAGACCTGCAAGCTTTAAGACAGGACCTTTCTTTCTGGACAACAGCAATACTTCTTCTACCCCCTACCATTTTTGTGTCAAAGGGATTTTTCGGCACTTGGTAAATAGATTTAAATATGCACATAACTTATTTGGCTAGTGGTTATGTCTATGCCACTTGTGATGCCAACGATTCTGCCCGCTGGGAAGGATTTATAATGCCAATAGATCTGAGCACTTAAAGGGGTTTCCAGGGTTATTAAAAGAGCCAGGTTTTATTCCAAAGTGCCACTCTTGTCCATTGGCCGTATGTGACATTGCAGCTCAGCTCCATGTAAATTTATCCTACCTTTTTTTTCTAATCTCAGTATGCACAGTATCATCTCTACACTTGATCCATATACAGCTAGATCCTTGCCAGTGCATTGTATGCTGGGATATGTAGTTTATTATGATTACAAATACTCCCACCACCGACACGTGGAATTAACACAAGAATGAAGCCAAGACTTCACATCTATAGAGTAAGTAAATTACATTATTATACAAGGACTGTATTGCAGTGCAGTGTATTTATAAAATACAGTCTATTGTCTGCAAACAACTCCAATAGGACCAGTTCAGCAAGGCTTCTGAAACTCATGCAGATTATTACTGTAACGCTCAAACTTGTAAAGGGAGCAATTCTGATATGTTAATGAGAGGGTCTAAGACAACAAATATGAATGTATCAAATGAGAATCTTCCTGTGTGAATTGGTATTAACAATGAGTAACGATCGATACATTGATTCTTGATGGAACCAATGCTACTATATCATTTATCAGATTCTGTAAATAGTTGTCGAACAACTGGCTACCAAAGCACATAAATTGTAACAACCACAACTCACTCGTGTTTTAGAATGATTGTTTGGTATAAAATGTCCGTTTTATTAATGCCGCAGAATCTAGACTTAGACAAAGCTTTTTATTCCGTGAAATGGGAATATGCAAGATCTTCGCTTTTTATATTCTCCTCCCCGGGCCAGGTGTAAAGTTTCAGGGTCAGTTGTCCCATTTTCCCTACAGAACGTGAAACACAGTAAGGATAACCTTTAATTATTCTCCCCGTTTTCGCTTTCCGTCTTCCATTCTTTATGGTCACTATAATTGGGTACTACGTTGCCCCATAGCAATCTGCATACAAGGACAATATGATCTGCTTCACTGAGACTACCCCTTTTCATACGCTATTAGGGCATTGGGATCACCCCAAATAGTAGCATTTCCAACTTTGGCTGCCCCAGCATTTGAATGGCCGCTATGTAATACGACATTTATGGCTGTTCACAACATGCTGGGTTCGGCTGATCACTAGGCCCATTTCAGAAAAAGGTTTCTTCTTGAGACAACCCCTTTGAGGTGTTGCGGATCTGGGTTACTTACTCTGAGAATCCTTTCCACTTAAGGAGATATTCCACTTGTCCTTTGACTACTCTTCGATCAAGAACTTTTTCGACCACGTATTCTTCTTCTTCAGAGGAAGAGGAGGCATCAGAAGCTCTTTTGTTCTTTTTTGCCACGTTGCTACTGATAGTCACGCTCTCCTCTAAACAAACAAAAAAATACAAAACATACAAACAGGAAGAATATTTTATCTATACTATTTATCACAATGGCAAAACAGAACAGGTTAAAAAAAGCTAAGAAATTAGAAGAATATTCCAGTGCAATTTTTACTGCCACTCTTGCTAATCAAACCCCTGAAATGCTTAAAAATCGACATGTTAGGGTATTGTTCACATGCAAAATGGAAAACAGCTGTAAAATACAGAGCTGTTTTCAAGGGAAAAAAGCCTCTGATTTTCAGCTGTTTTTAAGCATCAAAAGTTTGTTGATGCGTTTTTTTAGACCGTTTTTGGAGCTGTTTTTCTATTGACAAAATGAAAAACGGCTCCAAAAACGGCAAAACGGAAACCTGCTGAAATGGTGACGAACGGAAACCATTAGCAATGTTTCCGTCACCATTGATACCAATAGTGAAGGAAACGGAAGCTGTGGTTTCAGTTTGACTTTCCGTTGCGGGGTTCACCCGACGGAACCCCGGAACGGAAAGATAACGCTGATGTGAACAGGCCCTAAGACATTTCCGATCACTCAGTTCTTCGGCAGATTTGCCAATGAACTAAAGGTATAGGAGGGTCAAGGAGACTTGGTAGGATCTCTGCATTGTGCCATTTGCCTGTTATTCCTCCTAGAAATGTATAAATAAATTGACAACTGGGTGTTTCCATTCCCCTTGTCAAAACAATGTGTCCCTGCACAGTTTGATACTATGAGCATTGACAGGACCTTGTCAGACTGTGTAGGGACACCTCCCCCCCAGCTGGTAACACCCAGTTGTCAATTTAGGCATGATTCACACGAGCGTTGAAGATGTCCGTGAGATGGCCGTTAAAACAACAGCCATCACACGGACGCATGATTTTCAATGGGGCCATTCACATGGCCGTCTTTTCAATGGACCGTGTGAAGGGTCCGTTGAAAAATAGAACCTGTCCAATTATCCCCATAGACTTGAGCCTATGGAGGGATCTGTGAAAACGGGACCTACACGGGGGCACCTCGGACGTGAAAAACATCACATTTTTCACATCTGAGTTTCCCCCACGTTCGTGTGAATCTAGCCTTATTCATACATTTTTGGAGGAATAATAGGGCACATCGGCACATGGGGAAAACAAGTATTTACTAAAACAATTATTTTTAGAGTGGGTTTCCCACATTGCGTATGTGGCGCAGATATTAGAGACAAAACCAGAAGTGGATCGAAGGAGTTCTTCCCATTCCTTTTGAAACCACTACTGGCTTTGGCTCTAAAATCTGCAACAAAACGAATTGTGAGTCAAGTCTTCTGGTGCAGTCACACGCGGCAGATTTTGTTGCAGAAATTTCTGCGACTGAAAATCAGCTTAATTCATTTGATTGGAACCTGCAGAAATCTTTGTACTTGCCATAGAAACAACCTCACTCAGATGAATGGAACTGATTTTCAGGCACAAAAATTTCTGCAACAAAATCTGCCGTGTGTGAAGTTTTCTGGTTGCCTCAGATCCTCATCCTTTTCAAAATTTTGGTTTACGGCTGAAAATTTCTCCCAGCTGATAATAGTATCCAGTCTAGACAATCCCCTGAGCGGAACAATGAAGAACGCAACCTACTTTGGGACTTTGACGACGCAGCGATTTTTTTCATTGCCGAATTACAAGTGCCATAAAACTTTTTATTTTTTTTATCGATATATTTATGTATCTGATTGACTAACTTTTATATAAAAAATAAAAATGGAGGGGGAATGTGAATAAATTGTATATCCGCTATAGCGTCTTTTTTTGTTTTTTTTTACACCATGCGATGTGCTGTATAAATACTATATTTTTTATTCTACGGGTCGTTAGGATTGCAGCGGTAGCATACGTCTTTTTTTATAGTTAACTATTTTTAATAAATAAAATATTTAATGCTACAACGGGGTTTATTTTATCTGGAACTTTTTTTTTTACCTACTAGGAGACTTGATATGAAAGCATTATTGCTACACTGAAAGGCAATCTATTAGTCCTTTGTTAGGCCCTCACCTGCCATAGTAAAAAACCAGCACCCTGCAATCACATGGCGGGAGTGCCGCTGATGAGATAGATGGAGTCCTCTCCCTCTGTCAAACACATTCGGTGCCGCGATCACTACGGACTACAGCCGGCACCCGCAAGTGATGGGGCGGGCACAGCACCATTACTTTGACGTAATAATACGACGGTTCGTGGGAACAGCTAACGACATACTATATTGTCACAGCAAGGGAAAGGGTTAAAGTGGCTCTGTCAGTTCTCTGATGCTAACTATATAAGAACAGTATGGGACAGAGGGAGAAGACACAAAGCTAGGGGATATATAGTTTATGATTTTAGTATTTTTATGTAAAAAGTAGTTAAAATGCATCGAGAAAGCTTATGAACCCTGTGCCCCCCCCCCCATATGTAAGGAGGTGCTCCGCATAAGTGGACTTTGATAGTGATCCCCACCACTTTGGCCCCATGCACACGACTGTGTCTGTAATCACGGTCTGTAATTACGGGCATGGCCAGCAGTCCGCATTTGCGGGCCGTGCTGCCATTATAAAGTATGGCAGCACGGTTCATAAAATACATGTCCTATCTTTTGCGGAGCCTTTCTACGACACGGACACCTTCCCATAAATATACGGGATGGTGTCCGTGAGCAATAGAAATTAATGGGTACATAATTACGGCTGAAATCTATGGTCGTGTGCATGGGGCCTTACCAAGAAATGCACTTGGATTGTTCCCGTGAAGTAACTGGACTGTTATGTTCTAACATGTTTTCTGTAGCAGGTGTTGTGCCTTTAACGTGTTGTAATGTTTCTATTTCAGGCTGTATAATCTCTGGTCAGGTGTGCAGAAGCAGAAACATGGCGGCGCGCAAGCTTTGTACTAGAATGGAGCGAGTCTCTAAAGGATGCGTTTTGGCACGTCTTGTGGTGAGAAGGGTCAGTGATAGTCACAGTGACGATTGTGTCAGGTGTGACCGTAGGAAGTGCATGGGACTAAAAGCAAGCAGAGATCTAGAGCGAGTCAGAGGATTGTGTCGTGCCAGCGTTTGTCTTCTGAGGGGCTCCGGACTGCTGTGTATCTTAGGTCTACCGGAAGAGTGCTCAGTGACCGGAAAAAGCCAAGTGAGTGTGGTTTCGTACGACTTCCAGCGTAATCCTGTACTTTGGACAGGTGAAGGCCTAGTCACACATGCCTGGAAAAGTCACTAAAAGACCAGAGATTGTGCTGCCAAGACAGGTGCCTACAAGAGTTGTAACCATCAAACTAAATGCCTCTCAAGAGACTATACTTCCAAGCTAAGGGCCCTTTAAGAGACTGTAACCAACAAGTTGTGTTATAACCCTGTAATCGTT
Organism: Rhinoderma darwinii; assembly: GCF_050947455.1. Classification (NCBI taxonomy): domain Eukaryota; kingdom Metazoa; phylum Chordata; class Amphibia; order Anura; family Rhinodermatidae; genus Rhinoderma; species Rhinoderma darwinii. The sequence continues at coordinate 87,282,968 of NC_134688.1, forward strand.
ACGTTTAGTAGTACTGCCTGTTACCATTACACATTGTGCCCCAGCCAGAGTAAAACCGGGTTTCTTTGAACTGTACTTGCCTCCATTACTGCACCATCCTTCAGGGTGGCATACCCTAAAAACTGACCCTCTTACATATACACTACAACGTCTTTCCGGTATACAAGCTCATATATCCTCAGCGACTCATATAGGGTAGCATAGGAGGCCTAATAGAGCAGCTATAAATGTATCTCCACTAATCTCTCTCCCGATAACTTACTATAGTGTATCCGTGTAGGTGAAATGTATCATCCTGGAGTCAAGGCTGCTTAGCTAATAGAGGATTGGACTGCATACAACTGCAGCAAACCTTCAGCTGTGAGGCATATTCGGTCTGTATGGATTTTAAATCTTCCTATGTATTATAGTTCAGTGTACGGAAGTTGTTCGTGAATTGCAAGCGGATTTAAACAAACTAAGTGTTTGGGCGTCCAGTTGGCAAATGAGGTTTAATGTAGATAAATGTAAAAAGTTATGCATCTGGGTACCAACAATCGGCATGCATCATATGTCCTAGGGGGCGCTACTCTTGGGGAGTCGCTTGTTGAGAAGGATCTGGGTGTACTTTTAGATCATAAACTAAAAAACAGCATGCAATGTCAATCAGCTGCTTCAAAGGCCAGCAGGATATTGTCGTGTATCAAAAGAGGCATGGACTCGCGGGACAGGGATGTAATATTACCACTTTACAAAGCATTAGTGAGGCCTCATCTAGAATATGCAGTTCAGTTCTGGGCTCCAGTTCATAGAAAGGATGCCCTGGAGTTAGAAAAATACAAAGAAGAGCAACGAAGCTAATAAGGGGCATGGAGAATTTAAGTTATGAGGAAAGATTAAAAGAATTAAACCTATTTAGCCTTGAAAAGAGACGACTAACGGGGGACATGATCAACTTATATAAATATATTAATGGCACATACAAAAAATATGGTGAAATCCTGTTCCACGTAAAACCCCCTCAAAAAACAAGGGGGCACTCCCTCCGTCTGGAGAAAAAAGGGTTCAATCTGCAGAGACGACAAGCCTTCTTTAGGCCTCATGCACACGAACGTAAAAACGCCCGTAATTACGGGCCCATAGACTTCTATTGGCCACGGGTACCTCCCCGTATGCTTACGGTAAGGTGCCTGTGACGTTGAAAAATATAGAACATGTCCTATTTCAGGCCGTAATTAAGGAATGGGCAGGCCCATAGAAGTCTATGGGGCTCCCGTAATTACGGGTGACTACGTGTGTGCACCCGTAATTACGGGAGCGTTGCTAGGCGACGTCAGTGTATAGTCACTGTCCAGGGTGCTGAAAGAGTTCAACGATCGGCAGTAACTCTTTCAGCACCAGGGAGAGTGGCTACCGATGACAATATAGATAAAGCTGTAAAAAAAAAAATCAAAGACGTTCATACTTACTCAGAACTCCCTGCTTCTTCCTCCAGTCCGGCCTCCTGGGATGACGTTACAGCCCATGTGACCGCTGCAGCCAATCACTGGCTGCAGCGGTCACATGGACTGCGCGTCATCCAGGGAGAGCGGACTGGATGTCAAGAGAAGGACGCGTCACCAAGACAACGGCTGGGTAAGTATGAATTTTAATTTTACTTTTATTACGGAAAGGGCTGTCCCTTCTCTCTATCCTGCACTGATAGAGAGAAGGGCTGCCGATTACTGCAGTGCAATTTTGCAGCGAAAACGTGCCCGTAAATACGGGTGGACAAAAATACGGTCGTGTGCATGAGGCCTTACTGTGAGAACTGTGAATCTATGGAATAGTCACAGCAGGGACAGTAGATGGCTTTAAAAAAGGGTTAGATAATTTCCTAGAACAAATAAATCTTCGCTCCTATGTGTAGAAATGTTTCCCTTCCTTTTCCCTTCCCTTGGTTGAACTTGATGGACATGTGTCTTTTTTCAACCGTACTAACTATGTAACTATCTATTCACTGATAGCAAAAAGAGACCTTGAAAAGAATGGAATTGAAACAAAGTTTACTAGGAAGTTGATTAGCTTATCAATCTACAATGATTAAGCTTTATTTAGATAAAATTGGGAAAATCTTTAGGGTAAGCCCGCAAGTACCGGAATCGCTGTGGATATTACCTCTGAATTTACACAGGTAAAACTTGCAGCGGATTACAGTACCATGTTTTACTACTTTTACGCAGCAAAAACACTTTTTTCAAAATTATTTGTTTTTGTGTCTCCGTATTTGAAGAGCCGTAACGTTTTTATTTTTTCGCCGATGCAATTGTATGAGGGCTTTTTTTTAGTGGCCCGACTTGTATTTTTTTATTGGTACCACTTTGGAGTAGATGCGACTTTTTGATCACTTTTTATCAATTTTTTTTTTTTTTTTTAAGGCTGGATTCAAAGAAAACAGCAATTTTTGCATTGTTTTTATTTGATTTTTTACGACGTTCACCGTGCGGGTTAAATAGCGTAAGAACTTTATAGTTGGGGCCGTTATGGACGCGGCAATACCAAATATGTGTAACTTTTTTTACTTTATTTTTTTTAGTAATAAAGGGAAAAAAGTGGGTTTTTACATATTTTTTTTAACTTTTTTACTAGTCCCACTAGTGGACTTCACTATGTAATCCTCCGATCGCATTTATAATACACTGCAATACTTCTGTATTGCAGTGTATTAGTGCCTGTCCGTGTAAAACGGACAGGCATCTGCTAGGCCATGCCTCTGGCATGACCTAGCATGCATACACTACATGCAGACCTGGGGGCCTTTATTAGGCCCCCCCGGCTGCCATAGAAGACACAGACACTCTGTGATCACAAACAGGGTGACGGTTAAATGGGTGAGATCGATACGGATATCGATCTCACAAGTTAGTGCAGGGACGCCCCCAGCTACCTCTGGTAGCTGAGAGCAGGGAGATTTAACAGCTCCCTGCTCTGTTTATTTATTCCGATGCAGGCCGTAAAAAGGCTATTTCATCGGAATAAAGCCCGTTAGTGGCCGCAGTAAAAACACTACGGGGCGGTCACTAACGGGTTAAATTAAATATTGTAAACAAAAATCTTTTAAAATCTGCAACGCTAACAAAACAAATAAGGCCCCTTCACAACACGTTTATGCCCACGTATAGCGTGTACGTAGAGAAAGCACCCGATGTACACACTAAATGTGTCCATAGGGCTCCACTAGCCCGATGGTGGCCAAAAGAGTGTCCTTTTGACCTTCAGCAGGCTGATATACATCAGTGTACCTTTTCTTTTCTTTTGAAGGCTCGAAGGCATAGTAGACTACATCCTGAGGAATACTTTTATTTTTTTTTTAACATGGGAGCCTTTGGGTCACAGGTATACAATAGACATAGATGTTGGGTTCCCCCAGAGCCGGAGTCCAAGGGAGAGCATCAAGTAGTTCTCTTCTCTGGGATTACTGATGACACGGTCAATATATATGGACAGTAATGTGACATTTTTTATGCATGAAGCATTTTTTGATGCGTTTTTTAGGGTCGTTTTCGGAGCGGTTTTTCTATTGGGACAATGAAAAACGTGTCTAAAAACAGCTCAAGAAGTTATTCTGAAGTGCACTTCTTTTTTATGCGCCGTGTTTACAAACGACCGCGTAAAAATACTCCCCGTGGCAATGAAACGCAGTTTTTCCCATTTAAATCAATGGGCAGATGTTTACGGCCAGAAAAATGGTTGAAAATAAGCTGTGTGAACATACCCATAGGCTGAAAGATATCTGCAATGATGAGAATGATTTTGCATGAGTAAAATGTTGCAATTATTATAAATATATTACTCTGCATGTATTTTATCCTCTTGTGTGACTGCTTGCTCTATGCGAAGATCATAGAGCTCGATGTATTAAGACTATGCCAGGAACTGGTGTACATTTCCGCTATAATTTAGTTTCTGGCATAAATCATAGTAAACGCCACACCCCATTTTTTTAAGCTCCACCGACTTTTGGGCCGTTATCAAAACTTTCAGAAAACTGGCGTTGAAACTTTGTTACATTAGCCCCTGTGTTTATCAGTAATGATAAGAAATAAAATTAAATCTCTTCTGTACCACAGAAACAACGATCAACGATCATTCCTTATGGTCAGATTGTTACTGATCAGTTATTGTCTTTGGCTACCTACAACCATTAAACTCTATCACATATAGGCGGCTTTAATTTTGCATCACAGAATTTATTAAATGTTCTACGCCAGTTTTTTGTCATAGAAAAGTTGCAAATGTGTCAAAAGTTGTAATAAAAATTACAACTTTTGATGCATTTATGCCATTCACAGAACTCTAGAGAAAAGTGAGCGGTGCCTAGTGGAATGGGTGGGGTCACCTGCGGCTCGACACATTTACTACAAGGGTATGTTCACACGACAACGCAAAATACGTCTGAAATTACGGAGCGGTCTTCAGGCGAAAACAGCTCCTGAATTTCAGACGTTTTTCGAACCATCCATTACGGTCGTAATTGGAGCTCTTTTTCAATGGAGTCAATAAAAAACGTCTCCAATTACGTCCCAAGAAGTGACATGCACTTCTTTGAGGTGGGCGTCTTTTGACAGGGGCGCGTAAAAAAAAAGCCCGTCTGCACAAAACACCGTAAGACCCATTGAATTCAATGGGCAGATGTTTGCCGACGGTTTGGAGACGTTTTTTCGGCCGTAATTCCAGGCGTAAAACGCCTGAATTACGTCCGTAAATAGGGCGAGTGAACATACCCTAAGGCTAAATTCACACGAGTTCCGTGTGTCATAAGTGTTTGGTGCCTGACTGCGTGATTTTCACGCATATGCCATCCTTATGACACACGGTTTTGATGCTTAGAAACTGCAATGAATGTGGTGCTTTTTTTTCCCCTTCATTTATTTAAAAACTGTAGGGCAAATCACGCGTGGCACACGGAAGCGCGTCCGTGTGCGGTTTTCACGCACCCATTGACTTCAATGGGTGCGTGATGTGCGAAAAACGCTCAAGTATAGGACATATGGTGAGTTTTACGCAGCAGACACGCTGAGTGAAAATCACGGACAGTCTGAACGGCCCCATTGAGTTACATTTCCGTGAGAAACATGTTCGTGTAAATAAGGCCTAATTGACACCAGTAACTAGCGTAAATTATAGGAGAAATCTCATAGATGGACAACACATGATGTGACAAATTTATTATAAGACGTGCACCTCTTAATAAATCATGCGCACCTTACTTCTGTGGGATTAATACTAGGACTGGTGTATGAAATGTCAGTCTTAGTAAATTTGGGCCTATATATTTCTGTCTTCTGGGTAACTTAGTACAGATTTTTTTTCATGGGGCGAACACGCCATTACCGTGAAATTGTAGCAAAACACTGTGCTTTTTGCCAAATCGATTTAAACGCACCATGTGAATGGACCCTAAGGGTATATGCACACGGTAGCAGGCTTTTACGTCTGAAATGACAGACTGTTTTCAAGGAGAAAACAGCTGCCTCGTTTCAGCCGTAATTGCTCCTCCTCGCATTTTGCGAGGCTTCTCCGACAGCCGTAAATTTTGAGCTGCTCTTCATTGAGTTCAATGAAGAACGGCTCAAATTACGTCTGAAAGAAGTGTCCTGCACTTCTTTTGACGAGGCTGTATTTTTACGCGTCGTCGTTTGACAGCTGTCAAACGACGACGCGTAAATGACAGGTCGTCTGCACAGTACGTCGGCAAACCCACTCAAATGAATGGGCAGATGTTTGCCGACGTATTGTAGCCCTATTTTCAGACGTAAAACGAGGCATAATTAATACGCCTCGTTTACGTCTGAAAATAGGTCGTGTGAACCCAGCCTAAGGGTATATTCACATGTAGCAGTTGATTTGCAGTTGAAAACCGCTTTAATTTTTTTTTTTACCAAATCGCAGGAAAAACAAATGTGGTTTTGAACCGCACCTCAATTGCTACGTGTGAATATACCGTTATGCCTCAGTCACACGACGGTCCGAGGGTCGGCCGATAAAATCGGCAGTTTTGGGCCGGTCGGTTTGCATCCGTTCCGTGTTGCCGTTTTTAACAGCCGATTTTGACCCGTTTAGCAGACGTTTTTTCCCTGTCCGTTTTAAAATTGGATGAATTTCATTTAAATTTGTTGCCACACACAGCACCCTGTAGGTAATGCCACCCAGCCCCGTTGGTAATGCCACCCAGCCCCCTGCAGGTAATGCCACCAAGTCCCCTGTAGGTAATGCCACCAAGTCCCCTGTAGGTAATGCCACCAAGTCCTCTGTAGGTAATGCCACCAAGTCCCCTGTAGGTAATGTCACACAGCCCCCTGTAGGTAATGTCACACAGCCCCCTGTAGGTTGCACCCCACGGACTTCAATGTCCATATATGGACAGTTTAGTCACTGACTTCTCCTGTAGCGGAATCCCCGGCCAAGGTGTCGGGGATTCCGCTTCAGAAGTGAGTGACGTCGCTGTGTCTATATAAAGACAGAGTAGTCACTCACCTCTCCTGTAGCGGAATCCTCGGCCAAGGTGTCGGGGATTCGGCTTCAGAAGTGAGTGACGTCGCTGTGTCCATATATAGACAGTGTAGTCACTCACTTCTCCTGTAGCGGAATCCCCAATCCCCGGCAGGGATTGGTGATTCTGACTTCTACAGGGAGCGTGAAAAGACCATCCTCCTCCTCACATTCACACTGCGAGGAGGAGGAGAGAGAGCGAGCGACGGAATACATGGCCATCACTCGGGACACATTCCGGTGATGGCCGTGTATTACCCGGCCCCATAGACTTCTATGGGAGCCAGGCGGCCGGGTAAACGGCTCAAAATAGGGCATGTCCCATTTTTTGACGGCCAGGTTTCCCAGGCCGTCAAAAAAATCGGTCGTGTGAATAGCCCCATTAGGGGTCTATTGTTCCTAATGCAGCCGGGTGACGGCCGATTTATGAACGGCCGTCACCCGGCTGGGAAACCCTGTCGTGTGAATAAGGGCTTAGGTCTTATTCACACAGTGCAGTTTTTTTTAAATCTATAACCAAGAGTGGCTAGGTAGGGTCCATTCACACGTTGCGGGTAAAACCGCATCCGAAAACTGCATGCATTTTTGCCGCAATTTCGTGATTCTCGACACAACCTTATCGAAATACGCAATTCATGGTAAAAACGCATACATTTTTTAATGCATTTTTTTCAATGCGGTTCGACCCCCCTTAACGTGTGAATGAACCCTAAAGGGAGGAAAGTATATAGGAATGGTTCTACTTCTCACCTTTTATTATTCTCTTTTCGTAGTGGCTTCAAAAACTGCACTGTGTGAATATACGCTAAGGCCTCATGTACACGACCGTAGCCATGTGCACGGCTGTGATTTTCGGGTCGGCCAGCCGCGGATTGTCACCTGCGAGCCGGCCGCAAATCTCGGGCCGTGCACATGGTCGCGTCCATTATTCTCTATGAGCCGTAATAAGACATGTCCGTTCTTTCTGCGGTCCAGGCTCCTGGGCCATGCACGGACCGTGAAAACCACAGTCGTGTTCATGGGCCCATAGAAATGAATGGGGCCGCAATTCTACTGTGGATTTTCGGGTGAATTGCGGCCGCAAAAGCATGTTTGTGTGTACGGGGCCTTAGGATTCATTCAAACATTGGAGTTGAAAAGCAGTAAGGAGCGCATCGAAAAACTGCATGCGTTTTTAATCGCAATTTGATGCATAAAAAAAAACAAAAACATCAAATTGCACTGAAAACACATGTGTTTTTTATGTGGTTCTAACTGCTCTTCAACCTCAGTGTGTGAATGGACCCCTAGACTATATCCAACGAACCCCAGCAGTTTGTTCACTAACAATTGGTTAAAGCTGCCATGAATGTCCGATGATAGGGGCAAATCACGGCTCTTCGTCCAAACTTGGATGGTGTGGTCTGGATTCCGGGATGGTGCTGATCTACCTCTCTGGCTGGATGGAATGTTCTGAACAAATCATATTACCTACCTGAGGTGCTTTGTCTGTATGTGTTTTCCCTTTGTTGTCTGGCGTTATGTGTTGTGCGTCCATATATTCAAAAGTGCTCTTATATGTGTCACTTCTCACTTTACTGGGGGGGCGGTCTCCCTGACTATTGCACTGATTTGATGCGAACATGGTACAGTTATTGCCGATATATCTCTCTTATCACTCAATTCTGATAGGTGGGAGGCTACCTTCTACTGTTGTTCTTATAACATATACATATATATATATATATATATATATATACATACATACATACTGTTGTTATACTATGATACTTCACTTAAATGTATTGCACTGCGTGCAAATTTCAATTTTTGTTTTGCACAAACCGTGAAATGTTTATGTATTGTTATATTTTCAAAATAAAAATCTTTGATAAAGAAAAAAAAAAAGTTGCCATGAATAAACCCACGCACACCTGTAGTACATTATTGGATTATATAGCGTAGGAATGTCCTCTCCTACTCTGTTAGGCCTCAAGCACACGGCTGTGCCCGTTATCACGGCCGGCCGCATTTTCGTGCCGTGGTCCCATGCAAAGTATGGGAGCATGGCCCCTAAAAAAAAAAAAACGAAAAGTAGGACATGCTCCATAATTCCCGGCACGGTTCTATGGCACAAACACCCATCCGTAGCGATTCGGAAAGGTGTCCGCGGCCAATAGAACCGGGCGGGTCTGTAATCGCGGTCCGCAATTACGTCGATTTTTCATGGCTGTGTGCATGGGGCCTTATTTGTATGTCTATTATATTATGCATACCTTATATCAAGGGTCAGCAACTTTTGCCACTCCAGTTGCCGTAAAACTACAATTCCCAGCATGCCCTGGCAGCCTTTGGGTGGAATAATAAAGCATTTGGCTATTAGGGCATGCTGGGAGTTGTAGTTCCACAGCAGCTGGAGTGCCGAAGGTTGCTGACCCCTGCCTTATATAATAACTTGGCACTTTATAAAGGATATTAATTGCATATTCCGAAGAATAATATCCATAATATTCATCCATGTTCTCTGAACGCCCAAGTAAACTGGATATGAAAGCAATGAAGCGATTACTGCTCTAACTTACAACTATAATATACATTCTTCACTAAAAGTTTATATTTATTCCTCTCTCGATATTCGTCTATGACTTATAAAGGGTTAAGTTAGAGGTTTCCCCTCCTCCATTTGGATGTAAAGCAGCACAGTAGCAGGAGAGAAGAGCTGCAGAAGAGGCTGAGCCTCCCTTCCCCCACAGGTTGGTGGGGGAGGGAAAGGAAAGAAAATCAGATACAGCCACTATTGAGGATAGAGCAGCTACAGTAATGGTAGAAATGCACACATGAAGAGTCCATGTCCATTCTCAACCACAGGATACAAATACTAGCAAGAAACCGAGAAAATAAAGCCAAATACACATGAAACGCATCTAGGCTGAGACACCAGGATATCGGACGTTTCTTTCAAACTGGAAACGTACAGTAAATGGTTGTGGTTTTGCGATGCGGTTATTGGCTGCGCGGTTCTTACAGGTGAAGTATATAAGGATGCATGTAGATGAGACGTTTTCAGCCGCACCATAAAAAATTTAACCAAAAACGCACGTAGTTTTACTGCAAATTGCCATGGTTTGCTATGCGTTTTTTGCCCGTTTGGTGTTTACATGTAAAGAAACACATTTATTTCACAAGTTTCACCCGTAAAAACTGCACAGGCAAAAACCGCATTGGAAACAGTGGCAAAACGCAGAAAAACCATGCGCTGTTTTGCCATGATTTTTGATGCGTCTCTTAACGTGCGGCCAAAAACACCCCATCTAAATGCACTCTTACAAAAATGTATTTCACTTGTAAACACCGAGCGGCCAATAAAGCATCGCAAAACCGCTGCAACGCTCTGTAAGGGTCTATTGAGACGTAGCGGTCGAGGTGCGGTGAAAAAACGCACCAAATTGCAGTGAAAACGCAGTATTTCGGAAAAAAAAATTATGCAGTTTCAACCGCACTTCAACCACGTCGTCTGTTTAGACCCTAAGAACTTATTCACACGAGCGTATTTCACGTCCGTGTTAACACGCGTTAAAACAACGGACGTCACACGTTCCTATGCAATTTAAATGGGCCAATCAGTGTTTTTCGCGCAGCGTGTGTCCGCTGCGTGTAACTCACCGCATGTCCTATTTGGAACCCACTGCATGCCACACGGAACTGCAACGCAGGAAAAACGCTGAGTGTTTTACGCGCGCAAAACGTACACGCTCGTGTGAATTAGGCCTAAAACAAGTGCGCAGACATCTAATCAACAGATGGCGACACAGATGCCAATCCAGAATGTACACATTTTTTAGCACAGCATTAGGGCTAAACGTGCAAACTCGGATGTGAAAACCCGGCAGTTTTTCACGTCCGATTTACACCCATGTGGGACCCGTTTTCACGGATCCCTCATATACTTGAGTCTATTGAGGGATCCGTGAAAACGGAAAAAAATAGGACATGTTTTATTTTACAACAGACCTTCACACTGTCCGTTAAAACGGCCCCATTCAAATACATGCGTCCGTGTAACGGCCGTCAGACGGACGTATACAACATATAGCCCTTAGGGCTCATGCACACAACCGTATTACAGATCTATAATGGGGGGGGGGGGGGGGGGGGATCCAGGAATCTGAAATGGAGATCATCCTGTGCTTGTTCCAGTTTTGTATGACCGTGTCAGTATAAAGGGGGCATTGTCTACTGTCCTTGCTATTTTACTCACGGGCTATATTACTGTGCAAAATGTACACAACGAGAATGTAATACATTCCATACAAATGGAACACAAAAGTGCCAGCAGGATATCCGGAATACACTCCATACACACGGTGACTTTACAGCGGCATGATACTGCCAGGGTGGCCAAGTGCACCATATTCACATAGTGTATGAATGGCACAGATTATTTTTTTACATTTGGCCAGCAGCTTTGAGCGGATGCACAATGTAGAAAGGTTTTTCTAAAAATAAAAAATAATACCCACTGATCACCCATTCCACCACAGCGCCTCTTCTGGCTCACCCCTTCAGGACAGAGCGGGCATGCAGACCGGGGTGAGTGACGTCACCAGTTTTCCGGTCCACCTCATTGACTTATATTGAACTGATGTCTAATTACAGTTAGATTACCATTGGGGGAAAGTGGTTTGGTCGTGACATCCATCTACCTGCAGGATTGCGTCTGTGGCCTTTAGCCACTATCATGAGAGGACGTGGGGGCTGAATGGCTATACAGCACTTACATATCGAAAGTGACTGCCATTCAGTTGCTTTGCTGTGGTGTGATTCTCAACATGTCAGTGTTGCTGTTTTTTTTTATTAAAACATGAAGGCAATAAAAGAAAAAAAACATTTTACAAAGCATTGAATAAAATCTGCAGCCAGTTTATTGTACCTGTTGGGGCCTCAGTGATGTCCATTATCTACGTCGGATGTGGGTTGAGCCGGAAAACTTGAGTTGTAAAAAAAAGACAAACATTTGACAGATATACATGTGAACTGTGTCAGGACATCATATTTGAAGTGAGACTCCAGTTTGGAGCCATTTTAACTATTAGGGAATTACATTACAAACAATTCACAAATGTTATTACTCTATTAGGTTGGCCATACGCATTAGACGCCAGTCGAACCAACAATTTTGGTGGGACTGGACGACCACCTAATGTTTACGGCAGGGTCCGGACTCTCCCCAACGGCAAAAGTCAAGGTAGTGAAGGGTCGGACATGCTGAATTTCAAAATGCCCGATCCTTTTTATGCAAATAGATAAACCGCTGCTAGGAGTCCGGGAGCAGCATTCTTACTTCTCCCTATTGAAAACACATTCACGCTTGGCCAAGCGGAGCGTGAATTTGTATGGGGTAGCCGGGAGGAATAGCTGTCGGCTGAACAATAATTTGGCCGACAGCTATCAAGTGTATGTATGGCCAGATTTCGAGTATTGGTGGGAATCCTATTCCACAGAATACAAACCGCATGCACAGTAGTTTACAGAATAATGGCTGACAAATAGCGGACAGCCCTGAGGGAATACTCTGGACTGACCTTCATACCCTCCTGTAATATTGCAACTTCCTCTACTTAGGTCTCATGCACACGGCTGTATTATGGATCCATGTTGTAGAATTCCCATAGAGCCTATACTGTACCTTCATGTGCTGATTTCATACAATGACATGTCCCGCTGCATGCTGTATTACCAATGTATTCTCTCCAGAAACATTGCTTCTAGGGTAGAATATGGCGCCGCATGAAGGTAGATTAGAACACAGTCTACAGCTCCACAAGGGAAACGTTGCGACACTGAGTTCCGCCTCTGTCGTGTTCATGAGGCCTTAAAGGGGTTTTACTATCAGGGACATTTATGAGATATCCACAGGATATGCCATAAATGTCAGATAGATGCGGGTCCCATATAGATGCTCGCATGTAACGCGGTTTCCGTAACTGCCATTCCCTACTATGGGACTTACGGAAACAGCGTAGCTCAGCGGTTTCTTTTTATGGTCGGGAATCACACGAGTCAACCAGAGCACAGAGAGGTAGAACAGGGTTTAGGGGGGCCCGCTCTAGAGATAGGTGCGGGTCCCAGGCCCTGTGGATATGCCATAAATGTGCCTGATGGGAAACCCCTTTAAGTTAGGAGGGCTTCTGATAATGACATTATAGAAGGGAAGTGCTCACAATGCAATTCCCAAATAATGTAGTTAAAGTGTGATCTCCTGCCCGACCTGACATTGGGCGTGGAGAGATGCTCCTGCACGCTAGGCAGTACAGTTGCGCGATATCAGGTCAGGCAGGAGATCAGAGATCCACTTTAATAGACATACATTAAAAGGGTTGTCTCATGGCAGACATTTATGGCATAGCCACAGTGGCTGCCTCGTCAGGCAGGGACAGGGGCCCCAGTTCTGGATATAGGTGCAGGCCACATAGGCAGAACCCGCAACTATCAGCCATTTATAGCATATCCTGTGGATATCCCATAAACGTCTGTCATGAGACAACCCATTTAAGATATATCTGATATCAAGACAACCCAGCAGGTATGGGCAAATTCCGACAACTTCATCCGTTAAGTACAAATTGAAGTTCTTCAAGGAAAATCCTGACCGCTAAACATTATGTCTGCCCAAAATGTAGAATAATGACAAAGTGCTAATTTAATCTGGACAAGTCTTCCCTGCAAATGTAGTTTACTGAAACGGTGTCATAAATTGAGTTATCGCTTCATTCTGACTGATCTATTGTCTTGTTTTAATTTCATGTTAATCAGAAATAAACCAAATTCTATTCAGAGTAATGTTATCATGTCAAAGAGTTTTTGGGTGTGGTGAAAATGTCTTTGAGTGATGTGTAAGCAAAGAATGAATAAAACGAGTCCAGAACAGACAGGACCCAACAATCGACATTCCCAGTTCAATACCCCTACATGTTACATAAACAAGAACAATGACCCCCCCCCCCCCCCCCGAGATGTAATGAGAAAGACACTATTTCTCTGCATAACAATACACCATCACTGCAAGCAGAGCACATGCATAACAAAGACATGGAGACATCATGTGGCCACATGGTGTGAAACTGGCAAGATGTAATAGCAGGTCTGACCCACAAACAAACCGATTTGCCCAACTACCTCCATATCAGCAGTGGTGTAACTGGGCATACAGCAGAAATGTCATTGGACGGAGACCATAAGGAATGGGTGACCCAACATCTACGGAGGTAGCATTAATAATAGTCCGTGATCCCTAAGGTGCTGGAAGATCACAGCTTTGAGTCCTTGTGATTGGCTGACAGGTATTATGCCGGGCCTAGGAGTATGTGCCAGGAGCGAGACCCTGTGGCTATAGCGGGCACCATCTCCATCTGGGCCCCTATGCAGCTATACGTCCACCATTATGGCAAGGGGTATTCTGTGTACATGATCTACCAGTATACTCTGTATATCAGGAGGTTATGTTTTTATTCACGGTTTTATTGCTTTTTTTACATTTTTGACGCTACTTTTTTGCAACAGAATAAAACCATAAAAAAGCTCTCCTGACCAGCCTCACCCTCCTTTCCGGTACAGCTGCTCACTTTCTCCGGATCTGGCAACAGCAGAGCAGCCTCTCCCCTCCAACGGCTACTTGTCTACGTTCAGATAATGGTTAATGAGTAAGCGTACGTACACACGTTCAGAGGGTTTTTTTTTCTGTAGAGGAACCGCCAGGAAAACGCAGGTTAGAAACAATGAAAAAAAAAACTTGAAAGTATAAAAATGTTTGTATTCTTCCATTTTTTTGCATTAATTAACTTCCACAAATAAAATCAATACATTTTTCTGTGTCCTCCACAATGCCTGTAGTGACGTAATTCTGCTCACACAGGAACTTTATATAATGTAATCAAAATAATTGATAGCGGTTTTTTTAGCGGTTGAATCTTTCCCCATAGAAGTCGGTAGGGAAAAAAAAAGCTTAGGATTGTGACAATTACCACAGCGGATAGCGCATGCACCTGTTTTTAAAATATACGCCACAGCTTCAAAATTGCACGCATGATGAACGCAAGGTCTGTCAGGCTGGGATCCCACGTACCGTAAACTCTGCGGAATTTCCGCAATGCAATTCTGTGCGGAAATTCCGTAGAATTTACAGTAGCAGCAAAGCGGATGAGATTTTGCTGCTACTGCAAAATCAGATGCGGAAAAAAACCGTAGTGAAAACGTTAATAAATTGACCTGTGGAGCGGAATTTAAATCCGCAGCATGTCAATTTATGCTGTGTTTTCGTTGATTTTCTGTTGCGGGTTTTCCCTCATAGAATTCAATGGGGATGCAAAACCTGCAACAAATAGCCAAGTGATTCCACCGGAAAAACGGCACCTAACGTGGTGCGGTTTTTCGGACAGGATGTGCTGCGGGTTCCAGGTGAGATACATTGCGTAGTTTTACGCAGCGTATCAGACCCATGGGAACCCGGCCTAACCACTACTCTCCTTTGCACAAAAATGTTGACGCAGCGCACCTTTCCCCTAGAAATACACATGATGAGATTGAGTTGAGTGTGACTATGCCTTTACAGGCCTGTAGAGGTGTTATTGCACCCTCTGACGGGTGAAATATCTTAGGCCGGATTCACACGAGCGTGTTCGGTCCGTAAGTAGGCCGCATTTCCCGGACCGAACGCAGTGCAGGGAGCCGGGCTCTTATCGTCATAGGCACCTATGACGCTAGGAGACATTTAAAAAAAAGTTATTCAATCTTGCTTTTAAATCCCACTGTGACTTAAAGAGGCTCTGTCACCAGAATATAAGTGCCCTATCTCCTACATAATCTGATCGGTGCTGTAATATAGAGAACAGTGGTTCTTATTTTGAAAAACAATAATTTTTGAGCAATTTTAGATTTAGGGTATGTTCACACGGCAGCGTCCGTAACGGCTGAAATTACGGGGATGTTTCTGCCTGAAAACATCCCCGTAATTTCAGCCGTAACGGCATGTGCAGGCGATTGAACGCCGCGTCAATTACGGACGTAATTGGCGCTGCTATTCATTGGAGTCAATGAATAACGGCTCCAATTATGGCCAAAGAAGTGACAGGTCACTTCTTTGACGCGGGCGTCTATTTACGCGCCGTCATTTGACAGCGGCGAGTAAATATACGCCTCGCGTGAACAGACAAACGTCTGCCCATTGCTTTCAATGGGCAGATGTTTGTCAACGCTATTGAGGCGCTATTTTCGGACGTAATTCGGGGCAAAAGCGCCCGAATTACGTCCGTAATTAGTGCGTGTGAACATACCCTTATGCTAATTAGGTTCTTAATGACCAACTGGGCGTGTTTTTACTTTTTACCCACTGGGCGTTGTGGAGACGTGTATGACACTGACCAATCAGTGACCCATCAGCGTCATACACTTCTCATTGTTCCAGCCCAGCTTCTTTCACTGCACAATCACACTGTAACAATGGGCTGGAACAATGAGAAGTTTATGAGGCCTATTAGTCACTGATTGGTCAGCGTCATACACTCCTCTGTACAACACCCAGTTGGTCTAAAGTAAAAACACGCCCAGTTGGTCTTTAAGAAACTGATTAGCATAAATCTAAAATTGCTCATAATTTGCTCAAAAATTAAAGTTTTTCAAACTAAAAACCACTGCTGTTATCAACATTACAGTGCCAATCAGATTATGTAGGAGATAGGGCACTTATAATCTGGTGACAGAGCCTCTTTAACAGGTATAACTTTTAGTAGTTGAGTAATTGCATCATTTTCTTTGTGCTTCACGATACAGAAAGAAAACGGACATAATGACATTGAGAACTATGCCCCATTGTCAGAAATAAGTGATCGTTCACAATGCCTAACAAATGTAAAGTCCATGATCCGTCCATTTTATTTTTTTTACAAAAACAGGAATGGATCGTAGAAGGAAAATATAAATGCTGGAATCCATTCCAGTTTAGCAATAATTATGTAGAACACAAGTCCATGGAGTAGATCTTGAGAAGTTTTACCATTGATTTTGTGAGAAAAACCACAGCATATGTAAGAAGGCCAGTTTTACCACGTTGTATCAGAGATTCTCTGAGGACTTCTTTATTTAAAGCAGTTTTCCAGGACTTTTAAAGACCTTTCCTAGATACTAAACTATCCCGTACTTACCCCTGAAATGCTGCACCCCTTCAATCCTAGAAGCTCCTGCAGCCCCATGTGCTACCGCAGCCAATCACTGCCCTCAACAGATATTCTGCCATGAAAGGAACACGACTGCTAAGACCACTGATTGGCTGCAGTAGCTCGTGACAGAAGCGGAGGGGAGCGTAGCAGCTGTGCAGGAGCAGTGGGGAGGGGGATTTCAGAGAGAAGCACTGGATAGTTTATTTTAAAGCATTCCCTGCCCTAGGAAAAGTTATAAAAAATCGTGGAAATCCCATTAAAATAACTGTTACAATACTACCAGTACTGTGCTTTTTGCATGCCCTTTGCTCCATTCATGGTCAAACTATGGCCACAGGGGGTCCAGAATACAGACAGTTAACTTTGGTGTGGTAACCCCCATCTAGATGAGACCTTAGGCCACTTTCATACAGCATTGTAGTCCGTATTTTATATCAGTGTTTGTAAGCCAAAACCAAGGAATGGGTCCATAACAGGACGGTACAAATCCTTTCATTACACTTCTTCTCTGAGGCCGTTTCACTCCTGGTTTTGGCTTCCAAATACGGATATAAAATCCTGCCATGGGTATAAGGCCAGTGTCACAAGTTTTGATGCTGTTTTTGGCTCAGTTTTATTAGCCAAAGCCAGAAGTGGATCCAAAAGGAAGGAAAGGTATAGAGAAAAGACTGATTAAGGCTTCGTCCACGTCAGGGCTCCGTTCATTGGTTCCATCGGAGCTTTCCGTCAGGGGAACCCATGAAAGGAATCCTGACTTTAACAAATGCATCACCATGGATTTCAATCGTGACGGATCCGGTGCAAATGGTTTCCGTTTGTCACCGTTGTGCAAGGATTCCGTTGTCGAGACGGAACCAATACCATAGTCAACTGCGCTATTCATTCCGTCAAAAGACGAAACTCTTGCACAACGGTGACAAACGGAAATCATTTTGTTCTGACGGAAGCAATACCATAGTCGACTGCGCTATTCACTCCGTCAAAAAATGGATCCCTTACACAACCCATTTGCACCGGATCTGTCACCATTGAAATCAACGTTGATGCAAACGGAAACCTATGGTTTCCGTTTGGATTCTGTTCATAGGTTCCCCTGATGGAAAGCTCCAACGGAACACCTGCCGCAGACGTGAATGGAGCGTAATCTCCTCTTTCCTTTGTCTCCACTCCTGTGTTTGACTAAAAAAAAAAAAAAAATAATAGAGCAAAAAAGTGCGTGCGTGTGTGTCTGGCCTGTCCTTACGACCCTTTTATACTGGCGTTCACAGAATGCTCGTTCCCGATAATTGCCCTGTGTAAACAGGGCAACGATTTGGCCAATAAACGAGCAAACGCTCATCGGCTGATTGTATTGTTTATGCAGCCAAAAAATATTATCGTTATTGGCAGCACATCTCCCTGTGTAAACAGCAAGACATGCTGCCAACACGATAGAAACGTACGAGGACGAGCAATCGTAGTAATGAGCGCTCATCCCCATACAGAGCTCCTTGTGAAAGAAGCAAACCAGCTCTCGTTTACACGGCCCACGCCAGGCCGTGTAAGAGGACTCTAAGGCAGGATTCACACGAGCGTGTGCGTTTTGCGCACGCAAAAGGCACTTGACAGCTCCGTTTGGATGTTTTCATTAATCCTTTTCACTGCTGTTGCGCGAATCACGCTGGTCGCACGGAAGTGCTTCCGTGTAGCATGCGTGATGCGCGAAATACGCCCAAAGAACGGACATGTCGTGATTTTTTCAGCGGACTCACACTGAGTAAAAATCATGCACCTGTCTGCACGGCCCCATAGACTAATATAGATCCGTGCGACGCGCCTGAAAATCACGCTCGTTGCACGGACGTATAACCCGTTCGTCTGAATAAGCCCTTCGGCTGCTTTCACATGGCTGTACAACATGCATTTTAGGGTCTGCAACACCAAGACCTCTGTTTTACTAAACTTAAAGAGGCTCTGTCACCACATTATAAGTGCCCTATCTCCTACATAAGGAGATGGGCGCTGTAATGTAGGTGACAGCAGTGCTTTTTATTTTTAAAAAAACGATCTATGTTCACCACTTTATTAGTGATTTTAGATTTATGCTAATGAGTTGTTTAATGCCCAAGTGGGCGTATTTTTACTTTAGACCAAGTGGGCGTTGTACAGGTGGGTGTATGACACTGACCAATCAGCGTCATGCACTCCTCTCCATTCATTTACTCAGCGCATAGGGATCCTGCTAGATCACTATGTGCTGTCTTATACTAACACATTAACAATACTGAAGTGTTTAGACAGTGAATAGACATTCCACGGAATGTCTATTCACAATCTCTGCAGTTCGTTACGGTTTCTATGGTAGTTACAGCAGAGAAAGCGTAGTCTGTGAGTTACAGTATAGCAGGCGTAGTCTCACGAGATTACTCTGTCAGCTGTCATTTACAGCGAGATCTCGCTGTGCTGGAATCTCACAGAGACGCTACAGAAGTGTCAGGATTCTGAATACACATCACGTCCTGGCTGGAGGTAATGCATATTCATTGTCTGGACAGTGCAGTAATGTTATACTGTGTTTATGTGGCTGCACATAGCGATATAGCTATATCACTATGTGCTGTGTAAATGAATGGGGAGAAGTGTATGAGGCTGATTGGTCACTGATTGGTCAGCGTCATACACTCCTCTGCACAACACCTACTTGGCCATATAGTAAAACATGCCCAGTTGTCCATTGAGAAACTCATTAGCATAAATCTAATATAGGTCATAACTCCGTCAAAAATGATCGTTTTTCTGAATAAAAAACACTGCTGTTCTCTACATTACAGCACCGATCACATCATGTACAAGATAGGCCACTTATAATGTGGTGACAGCCTCTTTAAGGCACCATAGAAGTTTTCAATCCTATCCCATCTATGTCCCTGTATATACTGCAGCATTCACACGGTATAACATGGCTTACATCAGCTGAGAATGAACATTTTTTGCAATAAGGAAATGGGGGCAGACTGTCAGACACTTTTGGTAGCACATATTGTCTGGGGGAACAAAGGATCAGGCAGTCCGAATCTGGTTACAACAGATGTTGATGTAACATGTATAGTCCCCTTACATTTCCATTGAACAAATGAATGTGTGAGGCTCTGATCACATTATTTTTCAGGCACATGGAAGGGCTACACCAGGAGTATTCGGCCATTGACTCCCATTATATAAAAAACCGTATAGCACATGGTATGTGTTTTTTACTGTGCCCCTCTACATAGAAAAGCGTAGACCACCCCTCTTCTATACAGTGCGGACACATTCCATACCGACCCACCGCATGCCAAAAGAAAACACTTAGCATATACTCTGACTGCACGAGAGTCCATGGGCACATCATACACCTCCGGCGTGCCTGAAAAACATCTGTGAGCAGAGCCCACCCTGGGCATCAGTACCGTCATCGTGCACTGACTTGGCCCTGGATCTATCCACCAAGGGTTGCTGTTGGCTCCACAGAAATCAATGTGACCGCGTTTCCCTTGACTTCTATGAGAAAGTCAGTCCCTGGAACTACAGGAGCGTAGTAGCTCATGTGACACCAGGAACAAGCATCCGATGACAACACCTTCATGTAATTCAAGTCTTACAACTTTTTATAGATGTCAAAGGACTGGAAAATAATTTGGATTGCTACAGAAAGAAAGACGAACCTCACCGAGGCCGCTCAGCGCAAATACAGGCCGCAGTCTGATCAGAACTATGGGCAAGAACTTAATATCCTTACCCTCAACCTCCCCACAATGTAGACTTCACCTCCCCCAACATAACAAGGGATACAAGTGGTCTTTAGTCCATCCGTGTGGAACCTGTGGCTCGCCTTTCCGTGAAACATGTTGGGAGTCGTAGTCGCACAACATCAGTTAGATTAGTGCTTTAGGGAATACGGATTTCAATGAGCAGTGCTGTAGTGAGATGCAGCGGTGGCTGGTACTACGTGCTGTCTGGGTGCGAGGATCAGGACACACGGATCACATACGTATGTTCATACACAAACAAGACACGCACGCCCCGGACAACAAACGGATGCCACCCATCGTCCCTGATATACTCTAGGAGCAAAAACCCAGGAGGCCTCGATACCTGCTCCGCACGCCTTCTCCCTGGCACCGGCAGTCGCTCTATGCCCCGCCCCTTTCTAACAAGCCGATATTGGCAGCCGCCCGGTGATTGGCTCCTTGCTCTTATCAATCAAGTTTCCCCTCTACACTAGTAGCCGGCACCGTCTCCTTTCAATGAACCTCGGGAATACGGGTTAGTTTATTAAAGGTGTCTCTTTAGATTCCTGCTACAATAAACAGGGGCGCTGCTAACTCACCTTCCCCAACGACAACCGTGAGAAGCGGCCGCACTGAAATGCCGCTACCGGAGAGGGCTCTGCGCAGCGAATAAACCCCGCCAAAAACAAGCCAGGAAGCGCATGCGCAGACCCTCCCTCTTTGCACGCTCCCTCCCCCCGGTACTATCTCCTAACAAGGCTCTAAGATGCTTATCGCTCGGTTCCTTTGTAGTCTGCGTATAACGGCCAATACCGGGACGTGCATCTGATAACATTCACGCAAGGCCGCACTGCGTACCACACAGCCTTAAAAAACCACGAAAAACTACAAAGCCAAGCGTTTAAACCATTGATTGACAAGGCAGTGGACCAATGAGATTATGAATCGGAAACAGGCGTGATCAAGGCCACTTTGACCATAAGGAAGAGGCGTGTTTTTGTTTATTCTCCAATCAGAGGCGAGAATCGTCATAGGCTTCAGCTATTCACAAGCGGCGGAAATCGATTACGTCCAATAGGAAGACTTCGGGGCGTATAGCAATGAGCTAAATAGGTGGTTTGGGCTGGTTTGAGCTTTAATACTAGGAGGTCTCGCCTCTCTCTGGTCATCGTCGTTGCGGAGCAAGCAACAAGACATCGTCATCATGCATAAGTCCGAGGTAAGGGGTTATTGCGGGCTAATATGAGGCGATGGCGTTACACTGTATACTAAACACACGGAAGCGGATGGTTGATTTTTATTTTTTCTAATGTCCATTCGTAGTGCTTTTTTTTTTATACTGTTATTTTCGTGGGTGCGGTCTACATCGGTATGTATTGTTTTGTAGATTAACGATTATAAGCCGAACGGCCGTTTAGCCGGTCGTGAAGCGGGTGGTAGATGCGAATGAGTCAGCAGGCCTGTAAGCAGGCTTTGTCCGCCGCCATCTTGTGCGGCCTAGTCGTCTCCTCCACGTGTGCTGCGGCCTTACACTCGTCTGTATTAGAAGCTATATTTTATCGTAGTAGTCTTTCCTTATTCGGTTTAGTTACGTTTTAATTTTTTTTTTATGTTCGACTATTAATTTTTTTTTTTAATGGCGTCGACGCCAAGTCTCGTGGCGCCGTTAAATAGGTGCGTATTACAACCAATCAGATTTCATGTTACTCGGCCACTTATGTAAAAGACGCGTTCTGATTGGCTGCGACGCCTATCTGTTCTGTCTCCACCTGGTAATACGCCGGTTGTTTTTTTTAACCTCTCCCTCTCTTGTAAGGTATTGACTATTGGCGGTCTCTTTTGTATTTCAGTCACCTAAGGAACCTGAACAGCTCCGCAAGCTCTTCATTGGGGGCTTAAGTTTTGAGACCACCGATGAGAGTCTCCGCAACCATTTTGAACAATGGGGAGCCCTGACAGACTGTGTGGTAAGTTTCTATAGCGCGAATAGTAAATACATCCATATTTCTTACATTCAAGTATATGCCTGCCCTAAAATCTAATCATGAAACCCAAAGCCTCGTCTCCATTGGCTGTGCACTTGGTCTCTGGTTTACATCCTAAAATGTCATCTTATGGACAATAGGTACAGTGTTCAATGGGAATTCTGTTAGTCCTGAGAAATCCTTGCCCCCCATTTGATCACTAGATCTCCACCAGTTCTGAGAACCTCCTTTTTGACATGATCTGGGCTGGTTTGTGTTGTCAAGCGTCCTCCTTTCAATGGTCCTTTCTACCAAACGTGCTTATTTTATACACCAGGTAAATTTAGTGATCTGCTACTTTTAGTTATACAGTTAGAGATCATATATAAGCCATGGTGAAACCTCTGCAGCAAGTGTTTGATTTTCCTGCAGCGCCACCTCAGGGGGAGTGAAGCATTGCAGTGCTCATTGAAATCAATGTTTTATCTGCACAGTTTAAAGACTAATTTTAGCCTCTGCTCTCGTTGCTAGATGGGGAGGGGGGTTAAATTATTGGACTCGTTACTTAACCTAAATGGGTATGTGAAAATGTTGCTATTTTTTTTCCCCATCAACCCCTTTTAATCAACTCTGGCTTTTGTATGCAATTAACATATATAAATTTTGCCATTTAGGTCATGAGAGATCCAAACTCAAAGCGTTCCCGTGGCTTTGGCTTTGTCACATACACTTCGGCAGAGGAGGTTGATGCTGCTATGGAAGCCAGGCCTCACCGGGTAGACGGACGCGTAGTGGAACCGAAACGTGCTGTTTCCAGAGAGGTAGGTGTCCTATGTGGTGTATTGGGATGGGGGTTCATTTGTTCTTTCTGGTGCCTGATCTAATAAAGCCTTGTTTTATAGGATTCTCAAAGGCCTGGTGCACACCTCACAGTTAAGAAGATCTTTGTTGGGGGAATAAAGGAGGACACAGAAGAACATCATTTAAGAGACTACTTTGAGAAGTATGGAAAGATAGAGGTGGTAGAGATAATGACTGACCGTGCCAATGGAAAGAAAAGGGGATTTGCTTTTATCACATTTGAAGACCATGATTCAGTTGACAAGATTGTTAGTAAGTGCAGTTATTTTTGGTAAACCAGAATTGAGCTTATGTGAGGTTTTAGTTGCATGCTAATCTTGTTTTGGTGTTTTTAGTTCAGAAATATCACACGGTCAATGATCACAACTGTGAAGTGAGGAAGGCGCTGTCCAAGCAAGAGATGGCATCGGCATCTGCCAGCCAAAGAGGTGAGTTATCTGCCAGTTTGCATATTACTAGCGTTAACTTGGTAACTTCAATGTAGTACAGCTGAACATTGACCAGGCATATTTTAGATGTACTGCCTTAATTTTTTTAAATCTGCCTAGTTTTGGCTGTCTGCTTATATCTAGGAAGAAGGTTCCATGTGTCAGATTCTTATAACTGCATTGTATAATGACTTTTGGAGAATTGCGTTTCTCCCATCTGTATTGGTCCATATGCCATACTGCTTGGCGCATACAGATGTGTCCACCTTTTCTTTTTCTAAATCCAAAATAACCAGAGACATTAGAACAAGGAAAGTACCTCAGCTGGATGCCATCCGTTGCCCTTAGTCTTGCATGTTTTAATGTATACAATTTTACTGCATGGCAGGAGGTTGTATTGAATTTTTATCATGACAAATTGCTTCGCTTAATGCAATTGAAGAAACAGTAAGGGTGGATAAATCAATACTAGAATAAACTGCTCCAAGGGCTTTACTGGACTGTATTAAATGGGTGACATGTAATAGATTTTCTCTACAGCTCCTTCAGCATTTTGGCCTATTACGTAGGACTAGCATTTTAAAATCCATAGGTGCTCTACATTCAAGTGTACCTGAGGCTCTTTGCTCCTAGCTGTTAAAGAGGCTCTGTCACCAGATTATAAGTGCGCTATCCCCTACATAATCTGATCAGTGCTGGAATGTAGAGAACAGCAGTGGTTTTTATTTTGAAAAACGATCATTTTTGAGCAAGTTATGAGCTAGTTTAGATTTATGAGTTTCTCAATGGACAACTGGGCGTGTTTACTTTTTACCAACTGGGTGTTGTACAGAGGAGTGTATGACGGTGACCAATCAGTGACTAATCAGTGTCATACACTTCTCATTGTTCCATCCCAGTGTGATTGTGCAGTGAAACAAGTAAACACGCCCAGTTGCTAAAAACACCATACACGTCCAGTTGGAAATAAGAGAAAACACGCCCAGTTGCCGATCACATGCAATAGGAGATAGGGATTTGATCTGGTGACAGCCTCTTTAAGCCTCACAGATCGTCACTGACTGTCTTCAGGCGTGCAATATGAAAATTACATTTGGTGTAAATGTAGTCTCCTGAGCGTTAAATACTTTGGACTAAAGTTGGGTTTTTCGGCATTGTCCCTTCATAATGGATTAATGCTCTTGCAGCTATCTGTGGCTTGTGTAATGTTTATGCCTTTGACCTTGTTTAATTTTGCTTTTTTAATTAGGGCGTGGTGGTGGCGGTGGTGGAAGCTTTGGTGGACGTGGTGGTTTTGGTGGAAATGATAACTATGGAGGACGCGGAGGAAACTTTAGCAGTAGGGGTGGTGGTGGTGGTGGTGGTGGTAAGTGACTTTATCATGGGAGCTTTTGTAGGTTCTGTCCCCCCAACAAGATTAATGTAACTCTTTCTCTTTCCCCAGGTGGTTTTAGTGGACGTGGTGGATATGGAGGTGATAACTACAATAATGGGTTTAACAATGATAGCAGCTATGGTAACAACCCACCATATGGGGGTAGCAATCGTGGATATGGTGGAAGCCAAGGTTATGGAGGAGGCCAAGGTGGTGGAGGATATGGTGGAGGAGGAGGAGGAGGAAATGGCGGTGGCTACGATAGTTTCAACAATGGAGGAGGCGGAGGAGGAAGTGGCAGTGGATTCGGTGGTGGAAATGGTAAGTGGCTTTGTTGTATTGTCTTTGATGCCTCTGGAAACTCGGGCTTGTTCTACAATCTGCTTTGTTTGTTTGTTTTTTTAGGCCAAATGTTTAAAGTCTAGTGAAATATGAATGTCAACTTTTCACGTGTTTTTAAGTCTCTAAAGTATGACTGATTCTTGATTGTCTTGCTTTAGGTAACTTTGGAGGCAGTAGTGGTGGTGGAGGTGGCAGTGGTGCTGGAGGAGGAGGTGGGTACAATGACTTTGGCAGCTACAACAACCAGTCATCTAACTTTGGACCAATGAAAGGAGGAGGAGGAGGCGGCAACTTCAGTGGAAGGAGTTCTGGACCTTATGGCGGTAGTGGTGGTGGAGGCGGTGAGTAATTATTTTAGAATACTTTGTAAAGTCGGTGTAGCTTGTATAATGGCCTTATGATGTGCGATGTCCAGTTTCCCTCAGGTTTTTAACTTAATAGGTGGTTCACAATTCTGCTTAATAAGCTTATTGGTTTCAATGGGAGGAGTGTATTCTTTGGATGTTTTCTTAAATTATAGTTTTTGCTCTAGGTGGATTTGGTGGTGGTGGCGGCGGCAGTGGAAGCAGCAATTATGGAAGTGGCAGACGTTTCTAAACAAGGTATGTTCACAAGCAATTTTGTCAACTGGTTCTTCGGACTATGTGCAGAATAGGAAACTGCCGTTACATTTCAGCTGTCAAAGTATGTGTAGATTAACATACGTGTCCCGTATTATTCAACAGGAAACAATGCTTTAGCAAGAGAGGCGAGCCAGGCAAGCGACAGGTTACTACACAAGTTGAAATCAGCCAAGCACAGTTGTGGCAGGGCATAGCTGCTGCATGAAGAAATGTTAGCAAATCAGAATTACGTGTGAGGAAAACACAGGACTGTTCATGATTTAATTATGAAGACTTTGAGTTTGTTTTGTTAAAGTGTCAAGCATTCCTAGGAGTGGGTTTTACTGTATAGGACTTTTATATAATTTTTTTCTTTTTTTTTGCTGTTCACAAACTGTAAACTGCATCATGACTCTTTAATAAATGTGTCCTTTTTTTATAATTCTCTATCTAGAAGACATTCCTTTTTTGTAGGGGTTTTAAAGTCTCAGACGTGAAGGCTATAAGCTCTTCAGTTTGTGTTGGGGTAGAATTTCACGGGTCGACTATTAAAGCATACCTCCACTTTCACTGAACTATTAGTGGAAGAGTGTACAATCGCTTTTCTAAATAAGTTGTATTCTAGTTTCTGCTTCTAATAGAAGCCGAGACCTTGTATAGTCTGTTCTGCCAGCAGCTCATAGTTCTCAAGGGCTCCTGTATGCAGAACGGCCGCTGGTATTGTAGGATTCTACAGTGCTGGCGGTCTATCTGCATATGGGAGACTAGTAGGTTGCGTTCTCCTGCTAAATTATGAGCTGCCAGCAACACTATACACAGCCCCTGCTGTTTGAAGCTGAAATGATAGTACAAGTTGTTTAAAAATTAAAAAAAATAATTGTACACAGGTTGTTTTTTTTCACTGAAATTGGGGGTATGCTTTGTTAGGCTGTAGCAACCACTTGTCTGTTTCTAGACCAGGCCAAAGCCGTTATGAGTTTTTTTAAATACCTGGCTTACAGAGATCCAGATGAATATTAGTCTTATCTTAAACAAGTCTACATTGAGGCTGCTGGCTTTTTAATCTGAACGAGAATTAAATGGTTTAAGTCTAGCGGGACTGCTTTTTTAATCCAGTGACTGGGGGCCTCAAGCCTGAAATAACCATAACGGAGAATTCCCCCTACATTCACAATTTCATTGTACAGAACGGCATTTGTGTACCAGTCTAACATGGCTGAAGATGTGACAGCTAAACGTCTACAATATCATGTAAAGTGAGGCAGTAAATAAAGCTGCCAGTGTTAACAGCTTTTCAGTCAGACAATAACTGACAGGTCGGCTACAAGGTAGTGCTCTTGTGATGAATATACCTCCGGTTTGGGGTGCGTGTTAAAGGCCTTGAGAAATCCAGCAAAGAAAGCTAGACCTGTTTGATCGTATACAAGATGAGCTAGCATGGCACTGGAAGATGAAGACAGTTCAGAAACTGAGGCACAATAGCTTATGGCTCCTGAGACGGCTAGCAAGGAAGATGCACTCCAGCTCAGACCAGTTTTGCTACTTCTAAGCATAGCTGACATCCAGTAAGATAAGTGCACATTATTACAACTAGCAAGATAAAGGGGATTCATCAGCACATCGGAAGGAGGCAGACCAGAGTACAGAAGTTAAGCCTAGCATGCAGTACCAGCCAGAAGGGGCAGTTTTGTTACCTTGTAGGTAAGAACAGACTTTTCTTATGTCATGTACTATTTTGTGACATCAGTTATACAGGGTGCTTGGCTTAGTGGCTGGGTAAGTTGTCCTGCGTTGTCTTTGTATCTGGGGTGTGTAAAGACTAGATCTTGCAGCATATGAACTCTAGCTATTTTTCCAGTTTCCTTATTACTTGGGTTTGAGCTCTAGTTGAAGACAAACTTAATACAATAAAAGCTTAGCTGAACGTGCTAATTTTAAAGGAGCTGTATGTGAATTTTAAATACTGGCAACAACTTTCATATTTTTATTGCTTTAATGCATCTAAAATAAAGCAAGCTTGCTGTAGGTCTTGATTAAAAAAAAAATATTCCAGTTCTACAGCTCCTGGTAACAGACTACAGACAAACCTTGTGTAGTCTGATTCTGTAGCCACTATCGGTCTCCTACCTGGCTTATGAGTGATTCTGCTGTCACTCCATCTACTTGCTAAAAGATTACCTTGGAGACACAGATCTGATTCGGAGCTGTAGACACTACAATAGATATATTTTTTTAATCAAGAGCTTTTGCAAAGTTGCTTCGTTTTAGATTAATTGAAGCAATAAAAATTGTTTGTGGGTCGGCATAATTAAAGGTTGCCTGATCTAGAAAAGTAACTTTTTTATTTGGTTAATAGATGGAGAGATTCTTGTCTAACTTCAGTGGCACGCAGCTACAAAAAATGCATGCGCACAGCCCATCAGTTTAATGAGCGCTGTGTAATGCTTCACTTTCCCCTATGGTTTCGCTGCAGAGGAATTGAACACTTGGTCACTATTCCCCCCCCACTGATGAATTTCCTTGTGGTCCACTTATCTACTGGGGACAAAGGATGGTCAAACAATCCCTTTAAGCAGTGTTGAATTTTTTTTTTAGCTATACCATAGTAAACTTTATTTTCTCTCTTTGGTAGGTTGAGAGGAGCCCTGATTTATAAACACTGGTGGCTCCTTTAATAAACCTGAATGTACTCAAGTTTGGGTGCTCATTCTGTTTTACTAATCTCCCTCGTACTTCGTACAGTAGCAGCAGTTTACTTTAATTTATATTATAGTGTAATTTTACTTCTGGAAAATATTTTGACTACTTGCTGACTCCTTTGCTTTCTACAAGTAACATGTAATTTAAGGCTGTGGATGACTGTAGGGTAGTATGTTTTTTAGTTAGATGGTACACCATCTGCAGAATGTACAGCGCAGTTTGAGGGCAGTGCTTCATATATGAAATGTAAACACGTACTGAAAACTAAGGCTTAAATGTATGAACTCTCACAGGTGATGACTCAAGGCAAGAGCTTGGCATGTTCCAGAATTGACTGCCATACCGGAGTTGCTGTCATGGACTACAGAGTATAAGGTAAGGTGGTGGTACTTTATATACCCAGTGTTTTTATTGATGCGTAAATGATACCTTTTAATGTGATAGTTAAAAATAAATAAATTTGCATCAAATCATACTGCTACTGCTCCATTCCTTTCTATGGGGCTGCCGCTCTGCTATATTCAGCAGCCCCATAGACAAGAATGAAATGGCGGTCGATCATGCACTACCACTCCATTCCTATAAGGGTCCCAGGAATGGCAAGGTAAGCTTGATATCAGTGTGTCCAAGTTACCAGAACCCCACCAATCCGATATTTATCACCTATCCTGTTGAGTGATTAATAATTATGGGATAACCCCTTTAGACCGTTTCAATGGAAGTGTCTGGTGCATGATTTTAATGTCCAATCACCCAAACAATTTAATGGGGGGACTTTATGGCTAATCCAGTGATTCCATTGGGGTAGTAGTTGTGCTGTAGTTGCTGCTTTTTAAGGAAATACCCTAAATATTCACTTCAAGTTTTGTGATCCTATTGTCTGTCCCAAATGTGTTTTAGGAGATTCTAACTCTAAGCCCTTTATCCTCTGCAGGTGATGTGAAGCTGGTGAACCTACATCCGAGAATGCACTATTTTTAAAGAGATTTTATTTTTTTAATAAACGTTGTTTTTTTTTTACTTCAGTTGTCTTTATTTTTAGTCTGACTCTAGGTACTTCTAAATGGGTAGAAGTGCATGGAATGGTTTTGTTTAAGAGCAACTGAAAGGGGGGGTGGGTCGTTGGTTGGCATGGCAGCCTGTTCTGCCACCTTTGTACTCCTATGAAGCCCTGCTTTGAGCAGATAGGAGCCTGGCAGTATCCTGATATACTGCAATACATTAGTATTGCAGTGTACATGAACCAATGATTGATGGTTCAAGTCTAGGGCACAATTAAAAACATTTTGTGTTTTTTTTTTTTTTCAATTTTCCATTCGAGCACATTGTAAAAAAAGAATTAACTGGTAACACATCTGTAAAAGTCGAAACTATTACAATGTCGTTTAGTCTGCACGGTGAATGCTGTAAATTAAAACTGCCAGAATCTGTTTTTTGTCACTTCCCCTCTAAAAAAATGAATTAAGTGATCAAGTCTCATGTACTCCAAAATGGTACCAATGGAAACTACAGCTCATCCCGCAAAAAAGCACAGATATCGCTCAATTGACATAAAAATTTGTCTCAATGTGGTGAAACACTAATTTTTGTCTTTTTTTTTTTTTTCCCCTGTAAAAGTAAAACCTATATAAATAGTTAACATGCAGTTTTTCCCCCCACTGAATGCCGTCAAAACAACCCCAATGATTGACGAATCACTCTCTCATTCCTCAAAGTTTGGAGTGTGTATTAGATCTGGGATATATTTTTTTTCTCTGTATAGGGGAACATTTATATACTCCTTCCTCAGCCTTGCTGTAATAGGCAGACCAGGACACAAATGCACCGTTTGTTCTATAAAAAAAAATCTGCTATATTTAAGAAATGTTTTGTCAGACATGTACTTCTAAAATATTATAGGAAGAAAGACCACACATAGTCCCGACAGATGGTGCGGGAAGAGACGTCTTTATCTGCTCTAACGCTTGCACCCATGGGGGGGGGGGGGGGAGAAGCATCTGGATCAAAAACAATGAGGAGATATGCGATATCATCAATTTCTGAATCTGATCCCTACTTAAATTCAGACTCCGGATCCTGGTGAGGCTAAGGGTATGTTAACATGCAAACTCAAACATATGAAAATACGGAGCTGTTTTCAAGGGAAAATTTTCAGACTTTTTTTTAAGCCACTCGCGATTTTCATGGCCGTTTTTGGAACGGATTTCTATAGAGTAAATGAGAAATTGCTCGAAAAATGTCCCAAGAAGTTATCTGCACTTTCTTTTTCGCGTCTTTTTTTTTTTACGTGGCTATTTTTCAAAACTGCCGTGTAAAAGAACCGCCCGTCGAAACCGCATCGTTTTTCCGATTGCAATCAATGGGCAGATGTTTAGAGGTGCTCTGCTTCCGATTTTTCGGCTGGTTACGGCTCAAAAAACGGCCAAAAATATCCAGTGTGAACATACCCTAACAATTTATTAGTCCCGCTGAAGACCACAGGAAAGACTAGCCCAGGAGAGACAAGGAAACTGATTTTCCTTTTAGTCCTGAAAATCATAAGGATGAAATTGATGCGAACGAAGGTCGCAAAGTAGACCACACTGCCCTTTATGGACGCATCACAATTAAAAGACCCCATGGATAGGAAGGCTGAGTCTGCTCAGGGGTTGGGAAACAACATTGGCCTTACTTAAAGGAACAGTGTCATCACAAATATTTTATTTATATGTTAAAGATGTTAGTGCCTTAATATAAACGTTTATTTTCATTTGTGTGTTTGTGTTTTACAGTTTCTTTTTTTCACACTTTTTTTTCCCTATGGGGGCTGCCATTTTTTGTTCCATTTCTGTGTGTGTCGATTAACGACACACACAGACATGGAATACGGCAGCCACAGTCCCATAGGGACTGCGAACGGCTCCCGTCCCATTGACTGCCGTGTACGGCGTCTGTGTGGGAACTGCGCATGCGCCGCTCCCACACAGTCCTATTCGAAATTGGCGCCGTCCGGCGCCATTTTCCTGTGGACCGGAAGTCGCGGCCGGACAGTAATATTACTACTTCCGGTCGCGGCTTCCGGACAAGTGCACATGGAACAGCGGCAGCAAAGGGGGCGGACGGGCCGCGGCGGCAGGAGCAGGTAAGCGATTTCAATGTATGTTAGTGTTTGTGTGTGTTTACTACTGCATGTAAACCTACTACACTGTGGGTTACCTCAAAAAATGGCGACGCACAGTGTAGCAGGTTAAACCTTTCAAACCCCTCGTTTATCCCGGCACTAGCCAGGATAAAGGAGGGGGGGATGCTGAGCGCTCACTAGAGCGATAGCTTTTAACCCAATGTTGCAATGCTGCAATTTTGGGAACTAGCTCCAAACAGCTCCATCTAGTGACCAAAAATGGGTAGTATTATAAATTTGAAAAAATTTATAATATTTCCTGACTCGCGAAAAAAATAAAAAAAATTTGAACAATGTTTTATCACCCACACACTAAATGTTTAAATTTTAAAAAAAAAACATGTTTTTGGGGCGACACCATGCCTTTAAAGGAACAGTGTCATCACAAATAATTTTTTTATATGTTAAAGATGTTAGTGCTTTAATAAAAATGTTTATTTTCATTTGTGTGTTTGTGTTTTACTGTTTCTCATTTTTACACTTTTTCTTCCCTATGGGGGCTGCCATTTTTTGTTCCATTTCTGTGTGTGTCGATTAACGACACACACAGACATGGAATACGGCAGCCACAGTCCCATAGGGACTGCGAACGGCTCCCGTCCCATTGACTGCCGTGTACGGCGTCTGTGTGGGAACTGCGCATGCGCCGCTCCCACACAGTCCTATTCGAAATTGGCGCTGTCCGGCGCCATTTTCCTGTGGACCGGAAGTCGCGGCCGGACAGTAATATTACTACTTCCGGTCGCGGCTTCCGGACTTGTGCACATGGAACAGCGGCAGCAAAGGGAGCGGACGGGCCGGAGGGAGCCGCGGCGGCAGGAGCAGGTAAGAGATTTCAATGTATGTTAGTGTTTGTGTGTGTTTACTACTGTATGTAAACCTACTACACTGTGGGTTACCTCAAAAAATGGCGACACACAGTGTAGGAGGTTAAACCTTTCAAACCCCTCGTTTATCCCGGCACTAGCCAGGATAAAGGAGGGGGGGATGCTGAGAGCTCACTAGAGCGAGGGCTTTTAACCCAATGTTGCAATGCTGCAATTTTGGGAACTAGCTCCATCTAGTGACCAAAAATGGGTAGTATTATAAATTAGAAAAAATTTATAATATTTCCTGACTCGCGAAAAAAATAAAAAAAATTTGAACAAATGTTTAATCACCCACACACTAAATGTTTAATTTTTAAAAAAAAAAACATGTTTTTCTGGCAACACATTCCCTTTAAAACAGATATCTTCACCACCTGTGTCTCCAGGTCCATGTGTGTGTATGGCTTGACCATCTAAATGACAGAACACCAAGGGATCAAATAATAGTGTCTATTCCCCTACTAAAAATGGCAACCGCTTTCATGGCGGATGCTTCAGCTGAGTGGGTTAGTGTGGCAGCGAAGGCAGATGCTCAACGATTCAGCTAGACATGCATTTTGGCGTCTCAAAATTGTGGCATTGCAGTTGAAGGTAATTACGTGTTTTGACTAGCACTAGAAAATATACTTGAAAAATCCTCAGACAAGAGGAATTCTCAACCTGTTGGCAAGCTCTTTAAAAAGGGGGAATCCTTTCATCCCTTTAGAGACCAGGAGAATTTAAGAGGTATACGGAAGACTGGTCGATGGAGCTACCCGAAAGGAGGTAGGGGTAAGAACAGCTTTAATCTGGGAAGAAGCACTTAGGATAAACAATGACGTATTGGTGAAAAACTAACTGACTACTGCTCCACTACATGGACGCCACGTGTTCGTACTGTCAGCCAATAGGACAAGCTCATTTAAAACAGGGGAGCTCAAGACATGCTTTCCTTCAATTGATAACCACGAACATTTTTAGTGTGCAGTGACTCCGATCCCTATCGACCACACATCTGAAGGGTACAGAAAGCAGTCAGGTGGATTTACTAACCTGCTCCCGCCATGGGATTTAAATACAGTCCTGGAAGGTCTTACTAAATCTCTATTTGAAACATTGCTAGATTCAAGCGGCAAAATGCTATCTTGGAAGACTATTCCTTATAGTAATTACTTCAGCCAGACGAGTGAGTGAGTGAGTGAGCGAGCGAGCTCCAGGCTCTATCTATATGAGAGCCAAATTTAAAAATTCTAAACTACAGAATAGTCTTCAAATTGGATCCATCGTTTTTGCCCAAAGTAGTATCAGACTTCCATAGGTCCCAGGACATTATACTATCTTTCCTCTGCCAGAATCCCAAAACCAGACAAGAAGAAAACTAGATGTAAGGAGAGTCCTTCTGGAATATATAAAGATCACTGAGCCATGGTGAAAGTATAGAAACGTATTCGTTCAATTTCAGGGAATAAATAAAAGCAAAAAAGTATCTAGAAATACCATTTCAAGATGGATTAAAAATGCCATTTGTAAGGCCTATAAGATCCAGGGAAAGATAGTACTGTCCCACTTAAAAGCTCACTCTAGCAGATCTATTTCAGTTTCTTGGGCCGAAGGCGCTAACGCTTCGATAGAGCAGAGCTGCTACCTGGACTTCATACTTTCACAAAACATTAACGCCTCGACCTAGGTTCAAACTCTGAACTAGCATTTGGGAGAAAGGTTCTCCAGAGGGTAGTCCCTCCCTAAAACCATTAATTTGGTATTCTCCTGTGGTGCTGTCATGGAGGTGAAGGGAGAAGAGTAGAATTAGTCCTCCCGGTAATACTATTTCTCTGAATCCTCCATGGCAGCACTGAGTCCGTCCGTCATCGTCGCGCCCCCCCCCCCGGTACTCTTTCACTTGTAACTCTTTCTTGAACATCAGATAGGTGATCGAGTAGTTACTTATAAAAACACTGGTGAAGGTGGGGTGGGAGGGGCTTTTAACCTCTTGTGTTTGCCTGTCCCTATTAGGACCAATAGACAACCCCTGTGGTCCTGTCATGGAAAATTCGATTTGTGGAAACCGTATTACCGGTAAGACTAATTCTACTTTATTTTTATTTATTTTTCCTGAGTTGTGATTTTTGCAGTTCCGGCACAAAAGTTGCAACGCTTGGCTGTTTGTTGTGGATTTTGCACCTCCATTGAAATCAATAGGGAAAACCCGCAACAGAAAAGCAACGAAAATGCAGCATAAATTGACATGCTGCAGTTTTAAATTCCGCTCCACAGGTCAATTTATTACCGTTCCCACTGCATTTATTTCCGCAGCCTGAGCATGAGATTTTCCATCCACTTTGCTGCTACTGAGAATGCTGCTGAACTTCCGCACATAATTCTATTGTGGAAATTGTTGAAGGTGTAATCCAGGACTAGGAAAACATGGCTACTCTATTTTAAAAACCAGCACCACATCTGTGCCTGAGTTGACCGGTATTGCAGCTCTGCTCATTTGAAGTGAATGGAGTGGAGCTGCAATACCACATGCAACCTATGGGAGGTGCAGGTTTATGAAGAAAGTAGTCATGTTTCTATAGTCCTGGAAAACACTATTTAAATGAGCGCTACTCTTAACGTTTGCTTTCCTTTTATGTAAAAACCACAGCCCTATAAATTTATTATAATTTATTCCAGAAAACTAGCATAAATTACAGTGTAATTCTAAGCCAGCTTTTATGGGGTGTAGCAAGGTAGTGGCCTTGCCATCCCCTGACCAACTTACCAATCCCAACCCCATTGTACAGTTTAAATAAAAATGATACTCGCTGCTCCCCTCATCACACCAGCATAGATCATACAACGTAATGATGTCGGGAAGTGTCGGGACTTTGTATACGACGCATCACTGATGACTGCAGTGCTGCATCGTATATAAGGCCATGATGCTACTTGGTGTCAGGACCTTATATGAGCTGTGCTAGAAGGATGAAGGCACGTGGAGGAGAGTTGAGTATGTGGGTTTTTAAGTTTATAGGCAACGTGGGGGGACCGTATGGCGCATGGCCGAGAGATGCAACACGCCAGTCTTAATACATTGCCATATTTGCCAGCCAAAATCTGGCCTTTGGGTATAAAGTCCTCCAAGTTGTTGTCCCTCCCAAAAGCCTAGTCTGCTGGGATGCAGTCAAGAAGGACAAAATATGAATGGCAGAAGTGGCAATTCTTTTTTTTGAGGTTCTAAACGGAAAGTCACTGTTTGAAGTGGGAAACGCTTTTTCAACTATTCTCAGTCACTATTGTGTTACACATCCCTCTCTGGAGATCAAATGCAGAATTAATATACTACCTTTTTCCTGCGCAGGAGCAACAAAGTGATTTAGGTGTTTTGAGAGATGATGTTTAATTTTAAACTCCCATATCTTATGTCCTTTATTTCTAATCAGATGGAGCTTAGCATGTATTCAACAATACAATACATTTAACATAAAAGCATTTCTGTAATCAGAAGATTGTTGGTTTTTTTTTTATTAACAAATGTTTTTCTACTATCCAATAAAATTTCCTTTTAAATTAAAATATATTTAATACGAAAGGATATGCGCCCCAAGTAGATACTTAAACCAAATTGTTATGACTATTGAATCTGTTCATCAGATACTACCGGGACAAATTTACTACTTAAATTATGGCAGTATTGTGGTGTACCACATTGTGAAGTATTTTAGATGCTTTTTATGGCTCACCTGAAGGGGATGTGGCTTAAATCTGACCCAAGGAAATGTGGTGCCTAGAGGTTATTTAAGTCAGCCAGGAAGAAAACCAAAAAATTGATCAAATATATTTTATGGACTCCTGGAATTCTATCACTCTCCCGGCAAAAAATAACAGCCAGCTTTTTGACATCACTCGGGTTTTGTGTGTACACTTAGCCTTAAGTTATAGCTTTTATATGGCCACGACACCCGGACCTAGAGCCCTGCAGTGATCTGAGTCCGGTTGTATGGAACCACGAGATGCCTGGCCGGTGCAGCCATAGTACAGATACTGAGATGCGGCCGCATTATGGCTGTTAAGGCTAGGTTCACATCTGCTAAGCTGAACACTGCATTATTTCCCATACGATTTATCACCAGTGCAGGCTGTCATTCCTGTGCCTAGGTATTGCACGTATTCCACATAAGCCAGTCCTGTTGTTCAGTTTTCAAGGTGTCTCAAACACCGATCACGGC
The DNA here is from genome assembly GCF_050947455.1 of Rhinoderma darwinii. Taxonomy (NCBI): domain Eukaryota; kingdom Metazoa; phylum Chordata; class Amphibia; order Anura; family Rhinodermatidae; genus Rhinoderma; species Rhinoderma darwinii. Next base: position 87,319,908 of record NC_134688.1, read on the forward strand.
AGAAGTGATTAATAAATACCATGAAATAACCAAACTAATGCACAACAATCCATGTACCACAGCACATCATATTATGGGAAACTTTGTATGTAAATGTCATTAGCTCATTCATATGAAATTGGTATTTCAAATTTTGTGGTTGCTCAAAGCTCTATGGGTATACATACTGTTATAGTCCACGTATAGAGTCACAGTTCTTTACTACATAGTGATTGTAGATCCAATATTCCCTTATGATGCAAGAGTAAAATTCAGAAAAGAGACAATCCATACCTCACAGATATTACCCCCTGGCTTTCTTTGGTGTCATAATAGGTTAATGTTGGCAATCGTTTCAATACATACTGTGATTTCAACAATTAAAGGCAATATCCAAAGACAAATGTGATCAATGTATGATCGCTGGGGCCCCACCACTAGAATGTGGGTTCAAAGCCCCCCGTTCTTCCTCATTGCACAACTGCAGCGAGAAGCAATTTGAATAAAGTTGTGGTCACACATGCGACCTGCTGCTCCATTCAATGTCTATGGTTTAGGTGATAAATGTTTTTGTAAGATAACCCCTTTAATGATGGTCATATATAGACAGATCCTGCTGCTCACTCGAAGAATAAAGCAGCAGGATAAAATAATTCATATATGCAGGTACTGCCATATCCTGACTGATCAACTACTCAGACTAGTGCAGATTGCTTTATATTATATGGCATATGAGCTCATACACAATCTGATATGAGTTATTAGAGGACAGTTAGCACCTGTATTTTTAATAAGTAATGACCCATTCAGGAGAGCTGTTATCGGGCTCTGCATGGGTTCTAGCGTATACACACTAACGTATGTCAGCTGCCTGGTTGTGGCTTCACTGTAATAGTTTGCTAGGCCATTGAAGACAGCATGGGCCTCAAACTAAAAAGAAGTGCAGATGTCTACAGTCTGAAAACCCATATACCTTCAGCATAACTCAATGATATGTACAGAAATAAAAATGACAAAGCATTTGATAAAAATTATTGTCTGAAAATGGAAAATCCAATCTCTTACGATGGGAAAGAAGCATTAGCATTTGGTGACTGTTGGAGCAAAACATCTGCTGGGAAGTGATGGCCATCCTGATTTTTTAAAATACTATAAACCTCTTGCTGGAGCACTTTCATGTTGTTTTTCAGTTTAGCAATTAGATTTTCTACTTCCTCTCGTTCCCTGTTTAATCCTTCACGATCTGACCTGAGCTGCCCAATTTCTTTTTCCAAGATAGTAATGTTTTCCATCTTGCGCTTGCGACAGTTCTGGGCAGCTACTTTATTTTTGCCACGTCTACGGATGTCCCTGACCAAAGCCATCTGAGATTCAGTCAATGTGTAGCGCGACACAAGTTCATTAAAATCCTCCACAGGAAGATTGACTATCCTGTCTGCGGGGAATGGGATCTGCATGGCAGTTGCCCTTCGTTCATCCCTACTGCAGACAAGCTCTTGAGTCCCAGATGCAAAGTATGTTTGCGTTTCACAAGCGTTGTTTTCCATAACATGTTGGGTGAAGTTTGGTGCCAAAGGATATTGGTTTTGGTAGGCATGTTGTGGAAGTATTTCCATGTATTCTGAGGGAAGCCTCTGGCTGTCAATATTCTCTATTTCTATTGATTCCCCATCACTAAAGTTCAGAGACAAACCAGAGTCCGATTCAAAATCATCGTGGTTTTTGGCTGGCAGAGGCAGACAATTAACATTGCTCAGGTAGGGCTCAGGCATTATTACCTGGTCTGCTGGTGCAGTCATTGCACTAGGTGGTATGTGCTTTAGTGACGGATAGTGATTTATTGCCCCCATCTGAGAGGTGCTTGATGAGATTAACATTCCTGTGTATGATGTTGGACCGTATCCAGAAGTCATAGGAATTGTTGCTACATTCTGTGCTTGACAGTCCATGTAAGATCGATTGAAGATTGGCATATTAATGTTTGCAGTGGGTGTGATACCATCTCTTGGGAAGCTACCAAAACTGCATCCTGAATTGGGCAACATGGGCGTTTGATACCCATTCTCAACTTCATATTGGGAATCTGGGTGTAAATCCAGGCCCTGAATGATACAAGAAGTTAAATAATTTAGTTATTGAATGCTGCAGAATATGATTTAATAAAAGTTACTTAATGTTTTATAGAGATTCTCAAGCTGCATTGATGGGGTGAATATTAACAAGATTCAAACAAAAACTAAATTTAAAGGTAAACTCCACTTTTGTACAACACACAACATTCCACAGTTTATACATCAAATGTTGAATATATTTGCACACAATTTGCTTTACTTATCTGATTTTTAACGATACAATATTTTATGGCGCTCTTCAGACAGAATTGATAACTAGATTCTGATACCAGCGCATTGTGGGAGCTCAGAGGACAGTTAAAGCTAAGCTATCCAAAAATGTCTTCAAAGGGCAGATAAACCCCTCTGCAGATTCCAAGAAGAAATTAGCAGAAATTTTACCTAGGGTGAGGAATAGTGAATATACTATAGCTCAAAATCAGTACAAGATAAACTATTTACAAAGTCAAGGATATAAGTCATGTGCACAGACCAATGGGCACTACGTGAGATACCATATTCTTCACTAGAAGTGCTGTATTATAGATCCATACAACACAAATCCATAATGCAGCAGTGTGCATGAGGCTTAACTCAACTTTTTTTTTTTTAACATTTTAAATTCCCCCTCACCATGACAGCATTACCGGAGAGAGGGTCCGACCTCAGGGACAGAAAACCTAGTGATGAAAAAAGAGAACCTCCTACATTTACTGTACCTGACAGTAGACCTGGAGCGGGGCCTTAAGGTCTAAATTTCTAGGAGCTGGGGTTCCCTATACCTAGGCAGCTCATCCTACTCATCTGCCTTAGGAACCAGTTCCCGTGAGTTCACGGTTATTCCAAGACTCCAGGTGCCGGGCAGCTCCTCTTTTGCCCTCTTTCATCCTTGGTCGAAGTATGCGTCCAGTTTGGTGTAATTTCCCCGGGTACGTGTGGAGTGTTTATCTTGAGGCTGAAATTGGAGTTTCAGCATAGCGCAGTCCAATGACAAGAGTGAGCAGGGAAGTGACTTCTTTTGGTGCGACCTGATGTGTGAGGTAATGGAGGCGACCCATACCTGATATGGCATAGAGGCTATCATACTCATGTGGTACACAGGTTTTCCAGCGGGGAAACTATTTCTAGTGGTGTGGACGCTAGAAAGTTGCTTCTGTTTGAGTCCTGGCCAGATGATCATTTCAGGCAGCCGCAGATTCTATGACCTCACCAGACCATGGAGGCTTCTGTAGAAGGAAACAAACCCGATACTTCTGATGCTTCCCCGCATGCCTCAAGCATGGTGCCTTGTGGGTAGTCGCATTGTTAGGGTGGTAAGTCTATACTTTGAAGATGGCCCTAGAAAGTCCTTGCGTAAAATTCGCCATAGCGAATACAAAATTTGCACCAAAAATTAGCTCCTTGAAAAGCTCACATGTTCGTATTGTATTGATAAAATTATTTCTGAGCAGTCTCCTCTTTTAAAATCCATCAGAGCCATCCATCCATAAAAGAGGAAGTGCATAACTCCCTTAAATCCTTTCACAAACACTCTGACCGTCAGAGTACCTTCTCGGCGGATGATGTCTCTTCTGGCTATAGTTCTAAAAATTAAGGGTTGTTGGAAGATAGCGGTGAATTAGAGTCAAATTCTGACTCCTCTTCCTCAGGCAACAACTCTGAAAACCCGTCTTTCCCCCTGAAGAAACCGAGCAATTGCTTAAGGCAGTCAGGACTACAATTATGGTGGAGGAGTTAAGAGAGGATAGATCCATTCAGGATATCATGTTTGAGGTATTGGAGTCTAGACGCAAATGTGGTTTTCCTATTTACAAAAAACATTTGGTCAATAATTTGCAAAGAGTGGAAGAAACCAGATAAGAATGTGTTTATTCCAAGAGCAGTAAAAAGAAAATACCCGTTTGATGAAGGGCACACTGCGGCTTGGGACAGAGCCCAAAAAATAGTCATTCACATTGCTAAGGTATCTCGCAAAACTTTTCTTCCCTTTGAGGATATGGGATTCTTAAGGGGTCCAATGGACAAGAAAGCTTCCTAAGGAAAACATGAGAGTCTGCAGCAGCAGCTTTCAAGCCAAATATAGCCTCAACTTGTATGGCCCGATCTCTCCTTATTTGGCCTAATCAGCTGGAAACTCACATTCAGAGCAGAGCCCCAAGGGAAAATCTGCTGGCCTATCTTGCAATGCTAACGAACACTGCAGGTTTTATGGCAGACGCATCTTCAGTCGCTTTAAAAAGTAGACTTTATCCTACTCGCTTCATTGCCACAAAAACTAAATTTTCTTGTCCGGGTCTATTTGTTATGATCTTGGAGGCAGACAACCTCATAGGGAAATGTTTTCTAGCGGCGGTTCCGCTAAAAGAGGAAGGTCAGGGATTTTATTCGATTAAAAAAAAAAAGCCAAACTGCACTTTCAGGACAATCCTCAATCTCAAACCCTAAACAAATTCCTTGTCTATCAAAAGTTCAAGATGGAGGCAAAAAAATCCAGGGTCAATCAATTATCTCCAAGTTTTATGTCCTCCTGTTTTATATTTATGTTTTTATGTTTATCTCCTGTTTTAGGGCATCAATTTATCTAACCCCTTCCCAACCGCAGCCATTTTTTCAGATTTTCACTTTAGTTTTTTCCACCTCACCTTCGGATAGTCATAACTTGTTTTTATTTTTCTGTCGATATAGCCGTATGAGGGCTTGTTTTTTGTGGGACAAGTTGTAGATTTCCACTGCACCGTTTATTGTACCATATAATGTAGTGGGAAACTGGAAAAAATTTCTTTGTGGGGAGGAATGGGAAAAAAATAACGATTTCCACTTTTTTACGGCATTCACCTTGCGGTAAAAAAGGAATGTTAATTTATTCTGGGGTCAATACAATTATGGCGATACCAAACTGATATAGTTTTTTTAATGTTTTACTAATTTTACAAGGAAAAAAAATGATTCTTAAAAATAGAAATTGTGTTTTGTCTCAATATTCTGAGAACCATAACTTTTCTTTTTTTTTTTTTTCGTTGGAAGAGGGCTTATTTTTTGTGGGGTGGCTGTAGTCTCTATTGGTACAATTTTAGGACACATGAGACTTTGATCACTATTTATTCCGTTTTTTTTGTCGGAGATGAAGTGACCAAAAAACAGCAATTCTGGCGGTTTCATTTTTTTTTTTTAGTTCAGACTTTTATGGATGTAGCGATACTAGTCATGTTGATTTTTTTTACATTAGCTGGGCTTCATAGGAGTACAAGGATGGCAGACCTGGGGCCCTTCATCAGGCCCTCAGGCTGCCATGCCAACCATCGGCACCCTGCGATCGCATTGTACGGGGCAGATGCAACATTACAATGGGCTGTCCCCTGTTTCTAACCACTTCGATGCAGCAGTCGCTTTTAACCACAGCATCTAAGGGGTTTTAACATGCGGGATCCCACTCGTTACACACAGCCGACACTCTTGTTCTATGGGGGGACTTAGCTTGTGAGCCCGCTCCATACTCTCCCACCCGACCTGCGCCATATATACGATGGATGTCGAGAAGGGGTCATAAGATTTATTTTGGTGGCTGTACAGTATCAATCCCAAGTAAGACATCTTCAGTTCTGTGCCCTACCATTTGGGATCTTCATCGCGCCTCAGGTTTTGATTGAAAGTGATCTATAGATGGCAGCCCACTTAAAAGAGCAGGAAGGAAATTTTATTCCATACATAGGCAGATTTCTTCTGGTAGGGGAGTCGGTCCAGTCACAAGTCACCCAGACTTTAAAATCTTGAGTGATTTAGGATGGATTTTAAATCCAGAAAAAATTATTTCTGATTCCTTCACAGGTCCTAATCTTTTTAGAAATTCTTCCAGATTCCAGGCTGCAGAAATCCTTTTTGCCTCAGGAGTAAAGGATAAATCTAATCTATTCATTAAAGTAGCACTCCACTTAACTTTCTTATTGCACCCTCCATTTGTACATTGGTGTTTCAGTGCAGTGCTGTGTGCAAAAATACATAGCGATCCCTGCATCTTGTCTTTTTTGGGTCCAGCGCCGCTTACGTGATCTTCCTTTTGACCTGATTGGAATCACTGTGCTTTTGAATAAACTGGAACTCAAGCTCTCAATGTATTCCTATGGAAGAAAGAACGAGGCTCCATAGGAATGCATTGAGAGCCTGAATTCCGGTTTCCTGAAAAGCAGTAATTCCAGATCAAGTCAGACTGAAGATCACGTGAGCAGCGCTGGACCCAAAAAACTACACGATGTGGGGATTGGTAAGTATTTTTGCACACAGCACCCCACTGAAACACCAAAGTACAAATGGAGGGGGCAATAAAGAAAATAAAGTGGAGTGCTTCTTTAAACTCTGGAATCCCTGTTATGGTGGATAATACCTGAAAATATGGAAAGAGGACTCCCCTGGAAACAAGAGCCCCTCAGATTCTGATAACAGACGCCAGCCATTGGAGGTGGGGAGCTCACTTAAAGTGATTAGTTTTTCAAGACACTTCAAAGAACGTCAAAGGAAAATTCTCAAACTACAAGGAATTATTGGCAGTCTTCCGGGCTCTTCAAGCAGCAGGACCATATCTGGAAGGGTCAGACATACTGTTGGACAGTTTTGCAACAGCGGCCCAATTAAACAGGCAAGGGGGACAAAGAGTTTATCCCTAATGGAACTGACTATTCAGATTTTTGTCTTAGTGGAACAAAATTTCATCTCTTTAGTGGCTGTAAACCTAAAAGAGAAAGAATATCTCAGAGACTATTAACTAAGTCGTCACAGTCTAGCTCAGGGAGAATGCATCCACAAGTCTACCAGTGATAGTAGGTTTGTGGGGAACACCACTAGTAGAACTGTTTGCAACAAGACAAAATCACCAAGTGGAACATCCTGCAGATCACCCTCTAGCGCTGGATGCTTTGTCCCAAACGTGGCACTGGACCCTAGTGTATGCATTTTTACCCTTGGCATTGATACCAAGAGTTCTGAAGAAGATAATGGAGGACTGTGCCAAGGTAATATTAATAGCCCCTTTCTGGCTATGGAGAGCTTGGTTTTCATGCCTGAGAGCTCTCTCTTTGACCCTTGGATTCTTCTGAAAGGACCCCATGAGTGAGGGTCTAGTGTTCCATCCAGAAATAAAAAATCTGCATCTGACAGCCTGGCTTGTAAAAGGCTGATATTAAAAAGTAAAGGCCTTTCAGATTCAGTAATAAATACGCTTCAATGCGATTCAGACTCCCACCAGTCCCAAGAAATTATTCTTTCCTCTTTTTGTAACAACCTGTCTTCAGAAAGATAAAGGGAATTTCACAACTTGGACGTTAGCAGATGCATACTTCAATATAATGGTCATGGTGAGAGGGAAAATTGATCATTACTCTTACCGGTAATTTTGTTTCCTCGAAGCATGACAGCACCCTTATATTCCTAACGTTGTTCTGGTTTTTTTCACATGGTGAACGCAAAAAAAAAAAAAAACGAAAACACTTATGTTAAAACTGCATTAACCAAAGGAGCTCCCTATGGATCTCTGGAATTTATTTAGGCAATGTAGGAGGGTCTCTTTTTTTTTTTTTTATCTCCAGGTTTTCTGTCCCTGAGGGCGGCGGTGCTGTCATGGGTCAAGGAAACAAAATTATCAGTAAGTGTAATTATTGTTGTTATTCATACAATATTGCACGTTACAGCTTTTAACAATAGTAAATTCTACAATAGTATTATTCCCTGAACCCACCCTCGCACATAGGGGCGGAGCTAAAGGCTCATGGGCCCTGGTGCAAGAATTTAGCTTGGGCCCCCCCTGCTGCGCCTATTGCCAGCTGCCTTTCCCAACAGCCCCCCCAGTATACTTCCCCCGTTGCTGCCCCATACAGTATAATGCTCCCGGTTGCTGCCCCAATACAGTATAATGCTCCCCATAACTGCCCCTATACAGTATAATGCTCCCCGTTTCTGACCCCCACACAGTATAATGCTCCCATAGCTACCCCCCACAGTATAATTTCCCCCATACAGTATAATTTCCCCCATAGCAGACCCCATACATTATAATGCCCCTCATAAATTCACCCATACAGTATAATGCCCCCATAGCAGCCCCATACAGTATAATGCCCCTCATAGCTTCCCCCACACAGTATAATGCCCCCATAAAGTATGATGCCCCCATAGCGGCCCCATACAGTATAATGCCTCCATAGCTGTCCCATACAGTATAATGCCCCCCATAAATGCCCTCATACAGTATAATACCCACATAGCAGCCCCATACAGTATAATGCCCCTCATAGCTGCCCCCACACAGTATAATGCCCTCCTTAGCTGCCCCACGCAGTATAATGCCCCATACAGTATAATGCCCCTTTTAGCTGCCCCCACACAGTATAAAGCCCCCATAGCTGTCTCCCTACAGTATAATGCCCCCATATGGTATAATGTCCCTCATAGCTGCCACCATATCAGCCCCCCTTACAGTATAATGCCCCTCATAGCTGCCACCATATCAGCCCCCCATACATTAATGCCCCTCATAGCTGCCACCATATCATCCCCCCTCCTTATACAGTATAATTCTTCCATATGTGCATAATAGAAAAATAATAAAGATACTTGCCTATCCCCGTTCCCACGACGGGTGGAGGAGGAGATCCTTCTCCTCCTTTGCTCTGTGTTATGGGTGACTCGGCGCAGACAGGCGCGATGACGTCACAAAATCGCACCTGTCTGCGCCAAGCCGCTAATAGCTCACGGCAGTGAATGCTGGGGGAAGGAGCCGTCACCTCCTTGCTCCAGGATTAAATTCAACTGGATCTGCGTCCTGAGGACGCGAATACAGTTGGAAGCAGGACCTCGGTGAGTGGTTCGCGACCCCCCGGAGGTCTTCACATGACCCCCTAGGGGGAGTGCGACCCACAGTTTGTAATATATTGTGTCGTGCAGTTTGTGTTTGCGGTGGAGAGAGGAGAGGGGGCCTGTAATTTAAAGCCCCTCTCTCCACCGCAAACACAGACAGTACAATAGAATACAATACAACACACATACATTACGGGCCCCCTCTGCAGCTCGCCTGCAGTCTTCTATGCTCTTCTGCATTGGCTCTTCCACAGTGGCTGGAACGCCCCCTCTCGTGACGTCACGGACACATGGTACACTGAGTGTACCATGTGACGTCTAAACAAACCATGCCCGTAACCAGGAAGTGCCGTTATCACGGCACATACAAACTTTGTATTAGCGCGCTGTGTGGCAACGGGGGCACTGTGGGCGCTGCGACCCCTATAGCTACGCCACTGCTCGTGCATCCCAAACCCTACAGCAATACCTTACCACAGGTTGGAGAAGCAAGGGCATAACTATAGGGTCACACCTGGAGCCTTACAGGCCCCTTTGCCTCATACTATGATTTTGCATTGGGGCCCAAGAGCTTTAAAGAAGCAGTCTGGGTTTATCTCTTCCCCCCCCCCCCTTTTTAGCATATGTGAAGTAGTGTAATCTATACATGTTTATTGACTTACCTGGAACGGTATTTCACGGGATGCTGATCTGTTCCGCGATGGGGTCTCGTTATCTGTACTTGAACAACCCAAATCCTACAGCGCCTACTGTAGAAACCCGACGTGAGTCTCTAAATGCAAGTCTATGAGACATACATCGAGTCTTCCATAGACTTACATTGAGAGCCTGACTTCCGGTTCCTACAGCTGTAGAATGCATTGAACCCCAACGACCTGGAACGGAGCTGCGGCCCTTGAAATACAGCACCAGGTAAGTCAGTACCTATGTCTACATTACACTACATCACATTTGCAAATGTGGGTGGGAAAAAAAAACCGGAGTGCTTCTTTAAGTTACACCTCAGAAGAAAAAGGAAAAACAGTTATTACTGTCCATGATTCCATTTCTAATCCATATCTATTGCTAATACATTTTCCACAGGCATTTTTTTAGATTGATAATAAATTTATTTATTGTGCTTAACAAACCATTTTTCAAGTTTTCTAAAACTGTTAATATTACAAACGCATTCTGTGATCTCCAGAGGTGCCCGACTCATCCTGCTTCTTCTAGCAATGAAAATCAATTTATTGATCATTAAACTATGGCTACCAGCTCCCTCTATATTTAGCATATTGCCCAATATACAAACCAAGATTGTTCTTGGTCTACAGTTGTAAACATCCCCTATCATTTCTATTGAGTTACACCAAGATGGCCGTATATTATAATCCCTCCACCACATATGTGAAATATCTGCATCCAACGTGGAGCATCTTCCACACCCCGCAGAAGGTTTGATCTTAGATTTATACAGCTCTTTTAGGGTATAATATGGCCTGTGTATAATAAAAAATGGTGTTAACCTGTTCCTCAAATTTTTATGTAGATTGTAACTGAAAATTTGTTACAATTGGGAGCCTCCCAAAATAATAATTGATTTTTGTAAACAGGATAAATAATAGAATATCATAGTGAACTATAGTTGAAATATCGAAAGGACCTTTTTTATTACATACATAAAACTGTATAGGAAATCATAAAATAATATACTGTAATACAGATTATCCAAATGTTCTGATTTTAGTGACCACAGCTAAAGGGGAGAGTAGGATTTGTCTATACATGTATGTATTGTGGGCCATATGGACATGACACATTTATAGAGAAAAATGTACGTGTGACAAAAAGCACTCAAGGACCATATGTAAACAACATAATAGCAATCTAGAGCTTAATTATTCCTGTCTTAGATGACCTTTCTTTAAAGAAAAATATGAAAGACATTTTAAACATATAGTCATGTACAAAAGTTAATGCACTCTTCCTTAAATTACATTTTGTGTTGATCTTTTCAATGAAATGTAGGTAACTCAACCTCGCCAGGGAACAAACTTAAATATGACATTTCTTTAAATTTTAATGCACTTTTTCTGTATTTATAATTTTTACCTAAAATTTGTGATGTGCAAAAGGAAGGGGAACCTTTCCAGTGGTGTAAAGTTTCAGAACTAAATTAATTTGCTAGTCCTCAATCCAAGTCTGATGTACACAATTCCAGTGCAGTTAATAAATTCTCTCAGGATGTTCCGTTTTACTCAACAGCCATTGGCTCCTCAAAGCAGCTGACTGTAAATAATTAACCTTCACAAAACCAGAGAAGACTATAAAAATCTATATTTTTGTTGCTTATAATCTTGACTGTCTAGAATGTTATTAAAGGGAACTTGTCACTAGCATTTCGCATATTAAACCAGCAATACCTGGTTTGTGGGTGAAAAATAATTTTTATGAACCTATAAATATCTTTTAAGTAGGCTCTGTACCTTTTAGTTTTCATTTTTTTTTTGTGTTCCTGTGCCAAATGCTAATAAGCATAAAAGAATCATATTTTTGTTTGAAAAGACTCATATCTTCATTCCTCAAGCCTTTCCTCAACTTTTTATTGACCGCTCCACGTCTCCCCCCAGCAGACACGAAATCCAGCGCTTGCGCATTGATGTCCTGTTCTGGTGCCTGCGCACAATGGGACACCATAGCGGCGCATGCACAGTAACTAGATTTGAGGCCCGGACAAGGCAGGGAAGGGTATTGGACCATACATGACAGGCGCATGCACGCTATCTGAGACGAGATTTTGACATTAAGGGCGGGCCAGTATTCGGTGGTGGGCAGGCATAAGGAGGGGGACGTATGAGACTGCCATTAAGGGTGCAAAATGTTTGCAGACAATTATTTACCGCAGGAGGATTTGAGGAGAGGGGATAACGGCAATTAACTTTTGACAGCAGTGGCTGAAATGCTGGTAGGTTCCCTTTATGAAATTGAAGTTAAGATGAACTATTGTTACGATAACCGGAATTTGGACTTCGATACCGATACTTCGTGTAGTATTGCGATACTTGATACCAAAACGATACTTTGCCAACAATAATAAAAAGAAAAGTTCTTCCATTTTCTGATGTGAGGCACGTGGTGTGATGAATTTTGAACCTCCATTAATAGTAATTAACCCCCTCATGTTCCTCACAGTCATAATGGACAACATTGGGTTAATGTGTCAGGTACATGATGGGGTTAATTACTATTAATGTGAGGCACATGGAAGTTCAAAATTCATAACACCTCGTGCCTCACATTAATAAGTGAAAGAAATCAAATTTTATAACAGCGTAAACATCATAAATGACGCTATAAATTTGTTATTACGGTCGCGATGATACCGAATATGTGTATATTTTATGTATTGAGACTTACTTTAATGTTTATTGTAAAAAATTTGTGTATTTTTTTTTTCCTGATCGTCCGTCGGCAGCACACATATGAGATGTTATCTCCCTAGATATAATTAGAATAGAACAGGTTAACAAGCAATAACCAATTAACTAGTAATGCAAGGACCTCCTATATAAGGCCCAGGGAAACCCCACCTCCTTGTATTTTTATTTCTCTTCATGTTTAGAAGACTACAGGTGGGACTCTTTGGAGTCCTTATTTAGTTATTTTCTTCCTTCCTTCTTTTACTATCATGCCGGGCTGTATACCAGAAGAGTTTCAGGTCCCTCGGCCCGAAGAGTCATTATGCCCCTTTGTTTTTTTTATTTCTTTATTTTAATTTAAAAGTCTATGGCTGTGCATGCATCTGCTGCACCTATGTGTGTGTCCAACTGGCATATTGGACACACAAATATACCAGTGTCCTGCTTAGGCAGCCGTACCTGGTTTTCCCTTCTCAATGCACTTCCTGGGAATCGTGCAAAAAAGGTGCCGGTGTTTGACCATCTGACTCCGGGCAAAGATGGCGCGGGAACGATCTCGCTTGCCGTAAGATGATGCCATCTAAGGTAAATCCCTTGCTTGTTTCCGTGTGCGAGATGTAGTCGCAGTCTGGGCTTGGACGCGCGCATACATGGGATTTCGGAGGATATTTTAACTTTGGCGCTGTGTTTGATTACACCATTGCCTAAGCAGCAGAATCCTCGGTTCCTGCCACGTGAGTAGTGTCCCTATGGGAGTCTGATGGTCATCTGTGGAAAATGTTTGATGTATTTACTGTGTGTACTATACATTATAAACAGCGGCTGTTGCTCTTTTGTTACCAAAGCTCTTAGTCTAGACTTGCTGAGTTTGGCTTTCTGGGCTCTGTTTCCACTGCTATGTTGCATGTTGATTGCAGATGTTGCCTCTTTATCCTAATGGCTTTCTCTCTGTGTTTTCTGCTAGATGTCCTCCAGACATGTCAGTGGATAGAGAAAACCTAGACATAGAATGTGTGAGATGCAGCCGGCCCTGTCTGAAGACGCAGCATTAAATATATGTTCTATATGTTGTGATAGAGGAACAGGGTCCTCAGAGGGCTGAAGCCCAATCCTGCTTGTCTTGGTTTAAAGACCAATTTTCCTCCACATTTGAAAGGGGTTAAATCTTCTCATAAAAAGAGTACGCATAACCCAGCCAGAGCAACTTCCCCATCATCCTCTAGTGTATCCCCATCATCTGAAGGGGAATATATTTCTATTGATGAAGACTCTGATGATCCTGAGGATCTTTTTCTTCTCAAGAAGGAGAATTTTGCCCCCTCTCATTAAAGCGGTAAAAGCCACTATGGAGCCTAAAAAAGACACAAAATATAAGTGTAAAAAAGACCCAAAGGATAAGTGTAATAAAGAGCCGCTCTTTTTTACTTCCCTATCACTAAAGATAAAGGTCTTCCTGGCCACTCTGTCCTCACGGAGTGTTTGCAGAGGGAATGGGCTAAGCCTGGAAAGAGATTTGAGCAAAGTTTAAATCCACCTATAAAATGTATTCTCATTATGTGGATCAGTGGGACTCTGTACAAAAAAGGGATGCCAAGCGCTCTAAAGAATCCATATTCCCATCAGCAGATTCTACCCTGCTCCAGACCCTATGGACAGGAAGGCTGATGGGTTATTTAAAAAAGATTTAAAAAATAAATAAAAAAAATCCTATTTATCTGCAGCTGCTGCATGTAAAATGTTTTTTTCTCTGCGGTTCCGTGGCTAGAGCCATACGTGTGTGGTTAAGCCAGTTAACCCAAGATTTAGAGGATGGGGTGTCTAGAGATGACACTTTGGAGTCACTACCTCTCATTAAAAATAAGTCTGAATTTCTTTGTGATAGGGAAGGGTCACTCCTTTCCTCAAACGAAAATACCTAATCCCAGTTTTAGGTCCTTTTCGTTTTCAAAAGAAAGAGGTCCCAAAATTCTGAAGGAATAAGCAGTGACGGTCCAGACCTCGCCAAGACAACCCGGGTAACTTCAAAAAGAAGCAGAACCCAATGATTTATGACGCCAGAGCTGTAAAAGCGCAGGGGGGAGGAAGACTACATTATTTTTTTTTGTCCATTTGGTCCAAGACCTCCTCGGACGAGTGGGTGTCCTCCACAATTCAAAGGGGGTACTCCCTAGAATTCAAACCCGCCCCCCCCTGTACAAATTTTTCATCAATCAAGCAACTCCAGTATTGATTGATCTGGTTGAAGAATTTATAAAGAAAGGAGCCTTGGAATTGATCCCATCCAAACAAAAAGGGAAATTACTATATTCCAGAATTTTTTTCTTGTCACAAAACCAGAAAAAAATGGCGCCTAATTATAGATACACATTACATATCTAAACAAGTTCTTGAAAGAAAAAAAAAAAGAAAAAATTCTAGATGGAAACTATTTGATCTGTCCTTGCCATTCTTCAAAAAGACAGTTTATGGCAGCCATAGATCTAACAGATGCATATCTACATGTTTCCATCTTACAAAACCACTGGAAATATCTTCGGATAGCCATCCAGAACAAGTCACAAACTCTTCACTACCAATTCAAGTGTCGCCCGTTCGGCTTCACCTCAACACCTCGGGTGTTCACCAAAATTGTGGTAGTTCTCACTGCAGCTCTTCGTCTCCAAGGGGTAACAGTGTTTCCATATCTAGACGACTGGCTGATTGTCTCCCCCTCCAAAGAAGATCTTATTCTCCATCTTCAAGTGACTGAGAGCTCTGAAAGATCATGGGTTCCTGATAAATCAGGAGAAATCTCAACTCACTCCGGTCCAGGAGATAAAGTTCTTAGGGTTCCTGATCAACTCAAAATGTATGTCCCTAAGATTATCTTTAGAAAGGAGAAGGAGAATTGTGACAGAAGTGACTGACTTAATCTCAGACCGCAGAGTCTCTACCCGGTCATGAGGGTACTGGGGCTGTTAACATCATCCATAGACGCAGTTCCCTGGGCCAGAGCCCATATAAGATATTTACAATCGAACATACTGGCCCTATGGAACCAGAACCTGACAAGTCTAGACAAAGTCATCTCTCTCTCCACACCATGAGAGATCTACTATGGTGGCTAAATCCCCTCAGACTTTCTCTCAGGCAGAACTCTGACTCCTCATCCTCAGGTGACTCTCACAATGGATGCATCCTCTTTGAGCTGCGGTGCTCATGTAGAAAATCATTGGATCCAACAGTTATGGTCACCTCAGGAGAAGTCTCTTTCATCCAACCTAAGAGAATTCAAAGCGGTCAAGCTAGCACTTCATCATTTTCACTCTGTCCTTCATAATCTCAATGTCCTGGTCCAGACAGACAACCTGGCATCAGTCTACTATATAAACAAACATGGCGGCACGAGGAGTATTCAACTTTCCAAAGAGTGCAGAGCTATAATGACATGGTCCGAATCCAACCTTCTGAATATTCGGCAGCTCATATCCGGGGTTCTCTCAAAGCAGTCTGGCTAAGTCGGAACACTCTACATTCAGGAGAATGGAGCCTGAATCCAGAGATATTCAGACCGATCACCATGAGGATGGGAGTACCAGATCTAGACGTGATGGCATCATGGGACAACACGAAAACAAAAATTTATTTTTGTTCACTGTCCCCAATAGGTCACACAGTGGCCATAGACAGTCGATCAGTTGGTCCAACAAGTTTATCTATGTCTTCCTGCCTCTTCCTCTAATTCAGAAACTCCTCAAGAAAATCTTAGATGAGAAATCAGAAGCCATCGCAGTGATACCCTTCTGGCCACGCTGGGCTTGGTTTTCTCTTGCATTATATATTTCGAGAGGCAGATTCTGGAAATTGCCAGCCCATCAAGACCTCCTCATCCAGAAAGGTTACTTTCACCAACAGGTCCGCAACTTACATCTGACAGTTTGGAGACTGTTTTAGGGACTCCCGCTCAATCAGGCATGTCAGAAGTGGTCATTAAAACACTACTTGCGGCTAGAAAACCAGCCACCATTTCTGTGTACAATAGAGTCTGGAATATCTATAAATACTGGTGTGTGTCTCAAACTCTGTCTCTATGGACGTTCTCGCATCCCTTCTTCAATTTCTCCAAGAAGGTTTCAACAAAGGCCTTAAATACAACACGCTGAAGGTGTACTGCACAGCCATAAATGCTCAATTAGAATCAAATCCGGCTCTGATCCGTAGATTCTTCAAAGCTATAAGAAATCTAAAACCGGAGGTTCATAATCCTGTTCCTTCATGGGATTTGTCCTTGGGCCTCCAAGCGTTAACAGGTCCTCCGTTAGAACCTATTCTCCAAGCAAGCCTGAAACACATATCCTTCAAAACTCTATTTTTAGTGGCAATCACTTCGGTAAAGAGAGTAGGAGAACTGCAGGCCCTGTCATGCAAAGAGCCGTATCTTCGTATATTACATGACTGCATCATGTTTTAAACTCTTCCAAATTTTAGACCTAAAATTCCTTCTGCGTCACACGTTGAATAGGAAATCATCCTAGCTGTCTTTTTTTCCTGAACCAGAATTGGATCATCAAACCTCTCTACATACTCTGGATGTAAAAAGAGCAGGGCTCTCATACCTTCAGACAACTCAACCATTCAGAATCCTTATTCTTACAATTTCATGGCAAAGCCAAAGACCAGTGAAGCTACCCTGGCTAGATGGATAAAAGACACCATCAGTCTGTTATTCTCTGTCCGGGCAGATGGCTCCGATCCATGTAAAAGCTCACTCCACTCGTTCTATTGCAACCTCATGAGCAGAATTTGGTCTTATGCCCTTAGAACAGATCTGCAAAGCAGCAACTTGGGCATCACCTTCAACCTTCATCCGTCACTATAGGTTGGACGTTTCTGCTCCCGTGTGTTCAGCCTTTGGAAAAATGGTGTTAAATAAAGCGACTGGATCTCCCACCCCATAAATATTGCTTTACAAATCTCATATGTGTGCTGCCGACGGACGATCAGGAAAGCTGAAATTTGCTTACCGAAATTTTCATTTCCTGGAGTCCGGAGGCAGCAGAGCTTCCCACCCTGATTAATTATTTTAACTGCTACATACCATACAAGGAGGTGGGGTTTCCCTGGGCCTTATATAGGAGGTCCTTGCATTACTAGTTAATTGGTTATTGCTTGTTAACCTGTTCTCTTCTAATTATATCTAGGGAGATAACATCTCATATGTGTGCTGCCTCCGGACTCCAGGAAATGAAAATTTCGGTAAGCAAATTTCAGCTATTTCACATTACTTTTTTTTTATTAAACTTTAATGTACAAGCATATAGCTATATCTATATGCTAGTACATTAGCCTGTGTGCGGATAGTACACAGGCAGTTGTTTGGACATACCTCAGTATGCCCTAAAAACAGGAAATATCGTCAGACAGCCCTGGGGTACTTCAATGGACCCTGAGCTGTCTGCCCATATATGGTATGTCCCTCAATCGCGTCACAGGAATTCCCTGTGACGCAATCCAAAGGGCTTCCCCTTCTCATTTTCCCCTTGAATGCTGCGGTTGGCTTTGATCGCAGCATTCAAGGGAATAGCGACGGAGATGAAAGTTTTCTCTGATCTCCACCGTTAGAGCGGGGCTGCGGCTGTGTAATACAGCCATTGCCTCGCTCCTGAAAATACGTGTGCAAGAGCGATCATCATCAGGTGATGCGGCCAGCGCTGCAGTGATGAGTGGCGGTACAGGAACTGAAGACAGAACATGGGGGTGTTTTGCAGTGCCCGCGCTCATTAGTGCAGCGCTTGTCGCATCACATCATGCTGACCGCGCACACGCTTGTCAGGACTCAGGATCGGGGCAATGGCCGCAGCTCCGCTGCAGCAAAATTCATGTGTTACTATACTTAGCTGTGTCGCCACACAACTTAGTATCGAAATACATGAATTAACGTTATTGAACCGTTTCAGAGTGCACAGTACCGAAACAGTATTGAGATTTTGATGCATCGTGCAACCCTATACTGAACAAAGTATAAGATTTGAAAGACAAAGAAAAACTTCTGATAGAGCAGCTTGAAGACTGGTCAGGTCTGCAAAGCTAAGCTGCCATATTACTGCCAGGAGACTGCAAGAGTGTTTGACTTCCACAGTAGTAGAGACAAGGAACGGAGGTAGGATCCAGCGCTGGATAGCGTTAAAATGGAAGACTGTTTTCCAAGTTTAATGATGTAGATTTAAAAGGAAGTCCAGTAGTATTAGGTCCTGGGTGTGTACGAAGTGGAGGGATGGTGTCCTCTTAGGCCTACGCGTTTCGGACGACAACTGCGTCCTTAGACTCAGTTGTCGTCCGAAACGCGTAGGCCTAAGAGGACACCATCCCTCCACTTCGTACACACCCAGGACCTAATACTACTGGACTTCCTTTTAAATCTACATCATTAAACTTGGAAAACAGTCTTCCATTTTAACGCTATCCAGCGCTGGATCCTACCTCCGTTCCTTGTCTCTACTTGTTATCCGTGTGCCGACACGAGGATCCGGGCGCTATCTACGACACACCGGAGTGTGTCAGGTGAGCTGGAGGATTTCTCCCCATGTTCCACAGTAGTATTTGGCACTGGTCCACTGAGCGGAATTACTTGCACAAACATGACCTATGTACACGTAAAAAATCATAAAATAACCTTACCCGTAATACATTTAAAAAATGCCAACATCTCAAGTATGTGACATAAAACCTGGACAAGCCAGATACATTTTGGAATTCAGTGCACGTGGTCCATTTGAACTATTATCTAACAACCAAATATAGATCGCGAGAAAAAAAGAAGCCGTTCAAGAAAAGAATGCCAACTGTTAGGGTATGTTCACACGGCCTGTTTTCAGGCATAATTCGGGCGTTTTATGCCTCGAATTACGCCTGAGAAAACTGCTCCATTACGCCTACAAACATCTACCCATTGCTTGCTATGGGTTTTACGATGTTCTGTTCAGACGAGGTGTACGTTTTTGGAGGCGTTTTTCATTGACTCCATTGAAAAACAGCTCCAATTACGTCAATAATGGACGCCGCAAAAAACGTGAGTACTTGTAAAAACGTCTGAAATTCAGGAGCTGTTTTCACCTGAAAACAGCTCCGTAATTTCAGATGTAATTTGTTAAGACGTGTGAACATACCCCTAAGCTTGTCTGGGGTTCTGTTGTGCTTTGGTATTATGTGGCAGCCAATGGTACTGAAAATATTCTTGTGCTATGATGACATATAAACTGGAGTACATTCACCTGTAGTTCTGTGATAGAAAAGATCTCTTGCCAAGTGAGATCCATGTCTTCTTGGGCACACTGTTCTCCCATTTATGAAAGAAATGTTCCAAATCGAGGCTCTACATTGAAGAAACCAGGTATTTATTCTACTGAAACTGCAGAATGAATGAGCAGAGTTCACAATAGTTCCCTGCAACGCTAAAAAAAAGGAAAACAAAACAATAAGGATTAATGAACAACTAAGTTTGTAGCGTTTTCCATGCTACTAGTACTAACATTATTATTATATGTTATATTACATTGCTTTTTTAAAACAGGAGTATTTCCTTCAAGTAGCCTGAGAAAGACACACAAACATTCAATCCATATAATTGTTGATATTGGTTTTGAAAATGTAAAACACCTTGTAATATGTATGTCACAATACCTGAAGATTTGTGGGACTGCATTGGAAATTAGAGATCGCACAAATAAGGCCCTGGATTAAGGCTACATGCATCAGTTGCGGAATTTGATGTAGAAAATCCACATCAAAACCGCAGATAAACTCTGATAATTCCGCGGGTAAAATCTGCGTATTATATTGCGTTTTTTTGGTGCCGATTTTACATTTTAATGCGGAAATAGGTGTAGATTTTATGTTGCGGATTTTGGTGCGATTTTTTTATAAACTTGTCAGATTCTTAGAAGGAAACACAAGATAAATTGATATCGCACGTCAATTTACGAGTGGAAAAAGTCTGCAAGGTGTTGATGAAATTACTTCAAATCTTATTTACTATGCTGGTACAGTATTATGCTGGCGATTTTCCACAGAAAAATCCACGCGGCAAATCGGAATGTAATAAGCATCGTGCGCATGTGGCCTAATAGTATTTAATGTAGGATGCTACTTTCAGGGTTAGTTGGAAAACGGCAGTCAGGAGCCCTTTGATTTGACTTTTATGACATGTGCAGGTCAATCATCAGAAAACTTATTTGGTGATTGATACATCAGGGGGGTTGGGGGGGGGGGTGTTATTTTGTAGGTTTCTCATATTTGAATGCTAATAGTTGCATTATGAAATGTACAGTTTTCCTTTTCAAGCTGGTTATGTCAATAAGTTTCCCTGACTTTCCCTCTCTTCCTTTGTATGTACTGCACAGAGTAGATAAAACTTATCATAAGTAGTGCAGTACTCCAGTTCTAAAATAGGAGAACCATTTATACTATGTATGATGTACAATAGCTAAAACACAAATTAATATTGATCTCTTCAGGTGTGCTGAATGTTAGTAACGGGTAGTTCAACCGGTCTGAATTTGGAAGCTACACGAGCACCTTGAGGTCAATAAGTCAATTGCCATTATTATTTTGCTGGACGGAGAAAAGTTACTGCCATTACACACTCTTCCCATACTGTACACATTTTTTAGATTTTCAGCAGCACTCACGCACACAGCAAATCGATTTGCACAAAAAGCGCAACATGGCTTAGCAGTACAAACCAATATTGCACTTCGTGTGCCAATGTGTGGTACTTTTGTAATGGAGCATACACTAGCACATGCCACAATTTCTTCTTGTCATTAACTTTAGTGAAATCTTGAGGCAAGACCTCTACGTGCCTCCTTGTAAAATTGAAGGCATATGGAGGTACAGCATGGGCTTATAGCATGCTATGGACGGCAGATTCGGCATTGCATGATACAGCTTCCAAATATAGTTATAAGCATGAGGCCTAAGGATGCGTGATATGTCTTGTTCTTGTTATGATGTGGTCACACACACTATGCAGCTGAAATTCACAGCATGCCCTATTACTTGCAGTATTATCAAGTCTTTACTTAATGGGGAAAAGCTGCAGCAAGAAAAAAAATGATAATTTGATTCTGTTTTTCTATTAAAACAGTTATACGAAAGCCTGGTATTCACCGAGCAATTTTCTGCCACACCACTGCTGTAATGTGTGAACGTATGCTAACAAATCAAAGAGTAAGCCCTACCCCATAATCCTAATTAATACTTCTATATATCAGTGTACCTGAGAGCAAGGTGTCCAAATTAAATTATTGAATAGCACTGTGAAAACTAAAATCTAATTAAACTTGTGCATCTCTTTTATCGAATATGTATACACAGGAAAACTTAAATATAGCTGCGAAACATGTGCAGCATGTATAGGAAGGACCTCATATACACCAAGTAATAACAATTCACTATGTGTTGACAGACATTGGCCCCATTCTTGATTACATCATGCTCGATTCTCCAGATTTGTTGACCCCCCCCCCTTATTTTTCTTGGACACAAGCACGAAACGTGAACAGCAGTGTACGGAGGCTGCAAGGAGTGTGGAGCCACACAGCTTCCGTGTCCTGCACAGGTTCCTTCAGGTGCAAAATGTGCGGAAATGTTCTCCCCTAGCAGCAATTCTTCTACGTCATCCGATGGAGCATGCCACAATTTGTTTTCTGCACAGAATCTGAAAGAGAAAACCAGTATTTGTCTGGAGCAGTAGAGGCATCTTGGCTTGATTCGCGCCTAAATAATAGCGGTTGTAACCGATATTGCAGGACAAATTCCTGCTGAAGAAACACGCAAAAAGTAATTTGCTTATCACGCAGGAGTCATTACAAATTTTTTCTAAGGCACACTTTATTCTTGTTGGCACACATGGGTATGTTCAGAAATGTCTCTATAGACCCCATTAAGCATGGATAGCAGATTGGGTGGGGGGGTCAAAGCTGCTAACAGGTTCCTTTTAACCCCGAAACACTAAACACCATCTATGTAAAAGCATGTAGAAATCTGGCAGTGAGTAAAAAGGAGGGATTCTGCCATTTCTGAAGTCGGCACTAAACATTTTTAAACCCACTTTTAACAACTCTACATACTTTGTGTGTTCTCCTTTGAGCATATAATATAGAGCTGGACTATTAATTGATTAAATCAATAAAATTGCCTTTTCAAGTAAACATGATTCAGAATTTTCCAATAATTGTGAAATTGATAGAAGCCCCACCGCCATGGCAGGAGATAGAAAAAAAACTTTATTAACAAGCAGACGCAATGCACAGTATGTGCGTATGCTTCACTGAATGCCAAACGCCAGCCCCTGCTTTTACTGATATGCGGACATCTCTTGTAGGCTAAGGCTGGGTTCACACGACCTATTTTCAGGCGTAATGGAGGCGTTTTACATCTCGAATTACGCCTGAAAACACGGCTCCAATACGTCGGCAAACATCTGCCCATTCATTTCAATGGGTTTGCCGATGTACTGTGCCGACGACCTGTAATTTTACGCGTCGCTGTCAAAAGACGGCGCGTAAAATAATAGCCTCGTCAAAGAAGTGCAGGACACTTATTGGGACGTAATTGGAGCCGTTTTTCATTTAATCCAAGGAAGAACATCTCCAAATTACGCCCGTAATGGACGCCCCGCAAAACGCGAGTACGAGCAATTACGTCTGAAATGCAGGAGCTGTTTTCTCCTGGAAACAGCTCCGTAATATCAGACGTAAATGCAGTTATCGTGTGCACATACCCTTACTGTGTCCAGGAAGAGGCAGAGCTGTATTCACCACCGGGCTGTGAGTCTACCTGTCTCCGATTAGAGTTTTTACCAGCAGTAGTAAAGCAGTGGACCCACGGTGGATGTACTTAACGTCAGCAACGAACAGGAGTCTCAGTGCTTGTGATGTATAATGCAGCTGCCGGGGTCATTAGATCTCTGTAGTAACTGCTGGTACTACGGTATGAGAGACTGACTCTGGGTCTAAGAAGCCTGCCATAGGCCCTGAGATGCCCAAAGGGCCGCTTATAAACGAAGATAATGGCACACTGCCTGTTGGTTTATCAATTGCGTCCAGCCTCCCACCGCAGTTAAAACCAAAGAGTCATAGGTAATATGTGTATACACAATTGTGTATGTATGTAGTACCCCATAAAAAGCATAACACCAGATATGTCCCCATATAAAGTGCCAGCAAAGTACACCCATACAATGTGCCAGCAAAGTGCCCCCATAAACGGCAAGTATAATTTATTTTACAAAAAAACTAAATATTGATATACTATTATCTCACTGTGCTGCCATACTGTATTAGCACCAGTAATATAGAATCATCAATGGGACTATTTTATCTAAATGTGCTGCCATATTACTTATACTGTAATATCTTGCTGTACTGCCATATTACTTATTAAAGCACCAGTTATAGCAGCCTCACAGCGACTTACTGACAGTAATATAGCAGCACAGCGAGATTACAGCACCAGTAATATAGCAGCACAATATTGCCATTTGTGATGACCGCTATTTCAGTAGTAGAGACACAGCTATGTTTTTATTATAACATTAATATAAAAAAAAATTGCCACTAAAATTGTGCATTTGGCTCCTAACTTTTTAAAATTAGGAGCCAGAGGCATTTAGGTATTCTCAGCATATATTAATAAAATTCTTGACTGAATGGAGTCTTGGCATCTTTGTAGTTTATTTAGCAAAAAAACAAGAAAATCGATATTCAAATCGAGAATCGTCCATAGGGTTAAAAGTAATCGTGATTTTATTTTTATACCTCATCGCCCTGACCTAATCTAATATATGATACTACTGTCCATCCTTTGGTTGCTGTTTGCAATAATACAGATCAGTTTATTGTTAACAATGTGGGGGCCCATTCCTGACTTTGCTACGGATAGCCCTATGAATTAGTTATGCCCCCGGTTCTGATTAAGATTGGGAAACCTACTAACCAATATACAAATTATGCCTTTTTGCAAATAAAGGGTTGATCCAATCTAAGACATTTATGGCACATCTATTTCTGTTTAGTTCCCTGTGTTCTGATAAATATGATTGCTTCTAATCACTTCAAGGAATTAACCACAATCCCCTACTTGTAGTTAGCCCAGCAACATGACAATATTTTCCCCTTAAATATGCTGCATAGGTGAATCATACCAGAAAAGGCACTCTAAAGCAGGGGTGCACAACCTTTACTAGTCTGGAGCCACATTATACCGTTCCCAAAGACCGCAATAAAACTTAAAGAAGTACCTCTAGCTGAGCCATTTATGGCATTTCGAATGTATTTTCAATAAATGTCTGTCAGGTAGCGTTCAACTTTTGGGACTACGACCTATCAAGAGAAACATGGAAACAGTATAATCTACAAGGGGCCTGAGGGGCAGTGAATGACGGAGGGATTCGAAGGGTACCAAAGAGAAGATACCACTCATACACCACCCCTTCAGGTCTGTGCTTGGTATAACACAGGCCTCATGCACACGACCGTAATAGTTTTTATTGTCTGCAAATACGGATCCGACTGCTATGGATACACATCAGTAGTTGTCCGCAATTGCAAAAGCGCCCATAGACTTCTATAGGCGAGTCTGTGCCACAATTGCAGACAAGAATAGGACATGTTCTACATTTTGCGGATAATTTCTACGGCCCATACACACGTCCAAAAATATACGGAAAGGTGTCCGTGACCAATAGAGATTAATTGGTCCTCAATTTCATCCATAATTATGGATTCCGTAATTACAGATGAAAATTACGGTTGTGTGCATGGGGCCTTACAGTTTTGCCTGGATTGTTCCTTTAAGTTGCTTCAACTAGACCTTATACAGCCTCATAGTACCCCCATAACAGTGCCAGCCACACAGTGCCACTAAAGGCCACACAGAACGGCTTCGCAAGCCAAATGTGGCCCCAGTGCCACAGGTTGTGTTCCCTTGCTCTAAAGTATACCCGCAGACCCTTGCCCATTTAGATGACTTGCTTCTATTTAGGTAGTTTTACAAGGATTACCACATTACTGTATGTAATTTGGATGCTAACAGTGGCGTAACTACCGCTATAGCAGCCGTAGCGGCTGCTACGGGGCCCGCGGCATGGGGGGGGCCGTGTTGCCCGCCGGCACAGGCCCCCACCATGGCCGGAGGCTCCGCTAGCAGCCGCTATGGCTGCTATAGGGGTAGTTACGCCACTGAACACTACGCCACTGTCCCTGCTCTGCCATTAAACAAAAGACATGTATCCCCTCTCCACAGGATAGGGGATACATGTGTGATCGCTGGCAGCGATAGGGAGAACGGGGGACTGAAAGTCCCCTGACGTTCTCCATCACAAACCTCGGACTTCCGGGGTCTGTGTCGGCAGCTCCATAGAAATGAATGGAGCGCCGGTCGTGCTTGTGCGCATGCGTGACCTGCGCTCCTTTAATTTTTAGTGAGCTGCGCAGACGCCGGAAGTCAAAGGTTAGTCATGGAGAACTTGGGGGACTTTCGGTCCCCCGTTCTCCCTATCGCTGCCAGCGATCACACATGTATCCCCTATCCTGTGGATAGGGGATACATGTCTTTTGTAGGACACGCTGTAGGTAGCATTTTTTTGGTAGGGGGGACGCTGTATGGAGTTCCCTACAGGGGGGGGGCGCTGTATGGCGTTCCCTACAGGGGGGACGCTGTATGGCGTTCCCTACAGGGGGGGGACTGTATGGCGTTCCCTACAGGGGGGGGGCGCTGTATGGCGTTCTCTACAGGGGGGGATGTATGGCGTTAGCGCCATACAGCCCCCCTGTAGAGAACGCCATACAGACCCCCCCTGTAGGGAACGCCATACAGACCCCCCTGTAGGTAGCGCCATACAGACCCCCCTGTAGGTAGCGCCATACAGCCCCCCCTGTAGGGAATGTCATACAGCCCCCCCCTGTAGGGAATGTCATACAGCCCCCCCCTGTAGGGAATGTCATACAGCCCCCCCTGTAGATAACGCCATACAGACCCCCCTGTAGATAACGCCATACAGACCCCCCCTGTAGATAACGCCATACAGTCCCCCCTGTAGATAACGCCATACAGCCCCCTCTGTAGATATCTACAAAGGGGTCTGTATGGCGCTATCTACAGAGGGGGCTGTATGGCGCTATCTACAGGGGGACTGTATGGCGCTATCTACAGGGGGACTGTATGGCGTTATCTACAGGGGGCTGTATGGCGCTATCTACAGGGGGCTGTATGGCGTTATCTACAGGGGGGGCTGTATGGCGCTATCTACAGGGGGTTTGTATGGCGTTATCTACAGGGGGGCTGTATGGCGTTATCTACAGGGGGGCTGTATGGCGTTATCTACAGGGGGGCTATATGGCGTTATCTACATAGGGGGCTGTATGGTGTTATCTACAGGGGGCTGTATGGTGTTATCTACAGAGGGGGCTGTATGGTGTTATCTACAGAGGGGGCTGTATGGCGTTATCTACAAAGGGGGCTGTATAGCGTTATCTACAGAGGGGGCTGTATGGAGTTATCTTCAGAGGGGGCTGTATGGCGTTATCTTCAGAGGGGGCTGTATGGCGTTATCTACAGGGGGGCTGTATGGCGTTATCTACAAAGGGGGCTGTATAGCGTTATCTACAAAGGGGGCTGTATAGCGTTATCTACAAAGGGGGCTGTATGGCGTTATCTACAAAGGGGGCTATATGGCGTTATCTACAAAGGGGGCTGTATGGCGTTCTCTACAGAGGGGGCTGTATGGCGTTATCTACAGAGGGGGCTGTATGGCGTTATCTACAGGGGGCTGTATGGCGTTATCTACAGGGGGGGGCTGTAAAAAAGGCACTATCTACAAGGGGGGGTTGTGTGACACCCAGGGGAGGGGGGCCCCAGTCAAAAGTTTGCTATGGGGCCCAGTCTTTCCTAGTTATGCCCCTTGATGCTACTGTATGCTTTTCAGTTACTGATTGTTCCAAAATGTCATCAACACATGATCTCTCTGTACGTAGTTTATCTGGTAAGAGACCGGTCACCTTCATGATTAGAGCATGTAGTATAGTGCATTCTGTACTGGAAATATAAGTGTTTCAGTTATTACATAACCCTCTGGCAGAGCAAAATTGTGACACAGTGAAGACTTGGCTAAGAAGGATGCAAGTGTATTTGCTACATTAGATCACGCAGGAATACAGTACTTACAAAGAAAGGTTGCAAAAAGGCTAGCGTTCATTAGTTCAACCTGAAAACTATAAACCAGAGGAAGTAAAAAAAATCTTACGGTTGGTACAATTTGCCTTAATAAGGAAAAAATGTATTCTCTCAATCTCCAGTGTTCAGCAGATTGGAATTACTTTAAAGTGTATATCTAGCATTTAGCGTTATGTAGTTTTTAGGTTCAAAATTCGATGCTTTCTAATTTCTTAATATAGCTTTATAGAAACTGGAGCTCCATTTTTCTGATACAGAGCTCCAAATCCCCTGCATGGATATAGGGTTAAATGACAAAATTCTGCCACGAGAGGAAGGTTTAAGGCTTCTACACACCAGGGACTTTTTCCGTTGTGGATGTCAAAGCAAATCCGCAAGGAATCCGCAATGAAATGCACATGTGTTACATGCATGTTTTGACACAGATTTCACCCTATGAATTGCAAAAGGTGAAATCCACAACAAAACTGGACAGAATTGACATGAATTGACAGATTCGAAAATCTCTCGGATGCCCTCAATTCTGTGTGGGTTTTTTTCCGCTTTATGCGGATGGAGTTTTTAAACTTCCATCCAATTGTATTGTACTATAAATTCCGCAGTGTGTGAATTCACCCCAAAGACTTACTGCATAGTTTTATATTTGTGTTCAATTAATACACAGTTTATAGTAAACTGCTTGGTGTGACTGTAGTCAGCCAGAATTGTATTATTTAAAGGAAACTTTCAGGTGATTTATGAATCCCTGTGATTTATACAAGCTAGCACCCACCATGTACGGCACAGGCTTAGATCCTGAGTTTGCGGCATATTGTGATGCGACGTAACTGTATGTCAGAGTGCGCCAAGGAGTTATTTCTATGTTTATGAAGGGGATTTGGAACTCTGAATCAGAAAAATGGAGCTTCAAACCCTATAAGCGTATATATGAAAACAATCAGCACTGAAACTTGGACCTACTGAGGCTGGGTTCACACGACCTATTTTCAGACGTAAACGAGGCGTATTATGCCTCGTTTTACGTCTGAAAATAGGGCTGCAATACGTCGGCAAACATCTGCCCATTCATTTGAATGGGTTTGCCGACATACTGTGCAGACAACCTGTAATTTATGCGTCGTCGTTTGACAGCTGTCAAATGACGACGCCTAAATGGACTGCCTCGGCAAAGAAGTGCAGGACACTTCTTTGCCACGTAATTTGTGCTGTTCTTCATTGAACTCAATGAAGCACAGCTCAAGATTTACGAGCGTCTCAGACGCCTCGTAAATTACGAGGAAGAGCATTTACGTGTGAAACGAGGCAGCTGTAAACAGTCTGTCTTTTCACACGTAAATGCCTCTCATCGTGTGAACATACCCTAAGGGCATGGCCACACGTGGCGGATTTCCTCCGCAACTGTCCGCATCAATGCCGCACAGAATCTGCGTTGCAGATTCTGCGGCGGATCTGCCCAAAATGTGCAGTAAATTGATGCGGACTAGCTGCTGCGGACTGCGGGAAAAGTGCTTCCCTTCTCTCTATCAGTGCAGGATAGAGAGAAGGGACAGCACTTTCCCTAGTGAAAGTAAACAAATTTCATACTTACCGGCCGTTGTCTTGGTGACGCGTCCCTCTTTCGGCATCCAGCCCTACCTCCCTGGATGACGCGGCAGTCCATGTGACCGCTGCAGCCTGTGATTGGCTGCAGCCGTCACTTAGACTGAAACGTCATCCTGGGAAGCCGGACTGGAGACAGAAGCAGGGAGTTCTCGGTAAGTATGAACTTCTATTTTTTTACAGGTTGCTGTATATTGGGATCGGTAGTCACTGTCCAGGGGGCAGAAACAGTTACTGCCGATCGCGTAACTCTTTCAGCACCCTGGACAGTGACTATTTACTGACGTCTCCTAGCAACGCTCCCGTAATTCCGGGAGCCCCATTGACTTCCTCAGTCTGGCTGTAGACCTAGAAATGAAGAATGAAGAAATGTCATGTCCAAAAAGCAAGACGCATCCGCACCACACATAATATGTGCATGACAGCTGCGGACTTCATTGCGGAATTTAGAATCTCCATTGAAGTCAATGGAGAAATTCCGCCATGAGTCCGCAACCAGTCTGCCCCTGGTCCGCAACAGACAGAGCATGCTGCGGACACCAAATTCCGCTCCGCAGCCTATGCTCCGCAGCGGAATTTTACGCATCGTCTAAACGAACACTGCTAAATAGAAGTGGAAGTCAATGGAGAAACGGCTCCGCTGCGGATTAACGCTGCGGAGTGTCCGCAGCGGAATTCAAGTACAATTCCGCTACGTGGGGCTTTAGCCTAAGAGTGGACATTCACTTTAAAGGGAATGTATAATAAGAAAATGGCCTAATGTTCGAAATTAAGTTCTTATGATAAACATATTTTTTAAAAATGTTTGGTGAAATTTTTTTAAAAACAAATTATCATTTTCATGTCATTATCCATTTAAAAAATAATCTTAAAATCTTGCAGTTTTCACTCTGGCCATTAAGCTTCATAGTAGGGTGACACTTCCTGTTCTGTAGAGATCACTTCTCAGCAGTCATCTCATTATCATCACAGTCAGGATTACTATGAAAGGGAACACCTTTATATAGATAACACAGGATCCACCATTCACAACAGGTGATTTACACAGCTCCCCTCCTATCCCTTGCTGCACAATGACCTCTGCAAAGGTCACAGAACATGCCTAGAAAACTCTCCCATAGAAGTCAATGGGTCTCCTACTTTTCAGAGGTTCCTATGGTGCATGTGGCTGCTGTAAAGTAAATCTCTAAATGCTGTTAACAGCCGTTCAGGCAAGATACCTGCTCCCATAATCATGTACAGAAAACAGAATTTAAAAAATCTGCAGTCAAAAAATAAAAACCGATTAGGTAAAAAAAGATCATGTTTCACTATCTGATTTTAATTGGGGAATTATTTTAATTATTGTAAATTGCATAGCTATTCCAATGTCTATTCCACTATCAGAAACCATGCAGAACAGATACGGGTGAGGTTTATTTTTTGTAAATAATGTTGTTTTATTTTATTTAGTTATTCTGCATAATGCAGTTAGATAAAAATAATGATGCATATATGCAAACGGCTATGTATAAAAAGTATCATTGGAAACCTTTAAAGGGGCAAAGATGTGTCACTGTCAAGCAACATATCAGAACATGTCATATGTCACAGTCACACAACATATACAACGTCTCACAATGTGCAGAAAGAGGAATATGTCATATATGAGAGATCCTAAAAGAGCAATTTGCTGCCATACATTTCCAACAGTTTATTTCTTATTAGTCACGACATAAAGTAATATCACTCCTGTTATTTCAATTTGCCAGCGATGTCTGAACTGCTCCTAAAATGGCAATGGTATTTAAGTTTATACAGAGTAGTAACGAGGCTTTCCACCACCCAGGGCAAAGATTCAGTTTGTTGCCGTAGCCCCGTATCTAAACACACTGGTCAAGGCAACGTGGCTTGTGTGGCGACCCTCATAGCATCCCGCCCCCGGGGCACGTCTTGCTGCGCCTCTGGTTTATATATTAGGATTATGGACTCTATCTGCACCTCTTCTCTTCCTGCACCATACTGCTTCAGATTTTTATACTTGTCCCCGACTGTAGGGTCCACGTATAAATAGCATTGTTTGTAAGACTCTTATGTTTTAATACTGATTCTCCTAATATGCAACAACACTACACCTTTATTTTTTGGGTAAAAACTGCAATACACATGTTCCTATATATATATATCGGCATATAGCGATCACTTAGCCACACCTTCTGTTTTAAAATTGTCAGGTCTGTCGACATCTGAAGTAAAGGAATATGTAGTAACTATAGATAGAAAACTGTCCTCCATATTTCCTGACATATTTTATTTCTGTGTCCTAGGACAATTGATACATGACTACATTTATTACGTTCAGTGTATGCAATCCCAGGAAGATCATCGGTAGTTTCTGCCAACATCTTGACTATTCTGCCACCGGCTTACAAACCAATAATGTCCTCCAAACTTTCTAGATCATTTGAAAAATAATATAATGCCTATAAACTGCTTGCTGGCTAAAGTGTAGGACGGTCCTAGCAATTGTTATGCCACACGGGCTCTCCTTTATTGCTGTACCAGCTGCTTGTTCTTTCCAAGTCCCATCAAGAAAAAATAATAGATTAATAGCATGGTCTTACCTGACGTACTGCTGACTTAAAATAAATTTAGTCTGTAATGTAGAAATCCGAAATTGGTAGAGGCCAACCTGTTGACCGATGATAGTGTTTCTTGATATGAAGAGGATCAGTCGGCTGACTTAAAAAATGTCTCCTCCTTTACGTTGTCTGTACTAAGTTCTTTTTGTAGATTGGCCATTGAAGGTTCTCGTGCCCTATCCCTATCACTTTGTCCTGTGCTTGTATTCATACCTGTTTCAATGATCACTGTGCAAAAGACTTATCCCATTAAGCCTCTTGTCACATTTTGTTCCCTCACATTTTTGTACGTTCCCCATACCTTGCTTACCTCCCAGTCCCCATCCTGTCATATCACTGGAAGTGGCCTCATACATAGTCCTACCCTGTTTATCCGCACTTGCTGCTGAAAAACCACAAACTTGAGACAGTGGCATCCTCTCCCCACCCTCTTTTCCCCCACCCTCCTGATCACAGCTACCTCCTTCGCTGTAACTGAGGGCCATGGGTAAAGATTAGGGACAGTTGTTTAAGACAGATAAAAAAAAGAACTCGTATGTTAGCTCTCCTATTTAGTTCTGTATAGCAAAGTTTTACAACCGCAAAAAAATCCACCTTATATGACCAATATTCAGGAATTCTCTTTATAAATTCTGTTTAACTAATGACAAACTTTCTATCTGGATGATGTATAAAAAGCATGATGGAAAAATGCCCCAATAGCAATTATTGCAAGCAGATCCAAATGTATAGAATACTATTATTATTTTATATTATAGCAGT
The DNA here is from genome assembly GCF_050947455.1 of Rhinoderma darwinii. Classification (NCBI taxonomy): domain Eukaryota; kingdom Metazoa; phylum Chordata; class Amphibia; order Anura; family Rhinodermatidae; genus Rhinoderma; species Rhinoderma darwinii. The sequence goes on from NC_134688.1 coordinate 87,352,437, forward strand.
AAACATTTCAAACTGTCAACTGTTTTTTATGGACGTCTTGCATCCGTGTGTCTCAAAATTTTCCTCCATTTCCCAGCTGTCTGACCGTTTTCAATGGTTGTTTGTCATCCGTTTTTCACGTCCGTTAAAAAAAACCTGATGAATTTCCCAACCCCCATAAAGCACCCATAGAAAGGTCACATAATCACCTCAGATGCCATTTTCTCTGGCTTTTACAGCAAAGAGAGCTGTGTTAGAGTCCTGTGTTAGAGTTTGGATTGCTTTCTGGCATATTTCTTGCTATTTTTGGATTGCGACATGTCCTCCCGACCTGAAAACCGTGTATTGCTGATTTCTGGGCAATTCGGAGAGCCTCCAAAAATGCTTGACGAAGAACCTAGAAGGAAGCAGAGGCATTACTGGGTTCACCCCATTGTGTCTCAGCGGCCTGGAAGGGATACTTCCACATTATCTATCAGGATATACATAGGTTCAGCCAGAATGAAGAAATGTCATGTCCAAAAAGCAAGACGCATCCGCAGCACACATAACATGTGCATGACAGCTGCGGACTTCATTGCGGAATTTAGAATCTCCATTGAAGTCAATGGAGAAATTCCGCCATGAGTCCGCAACCAGTCCGCCCCTGGTCCGCAACAGACAGAGCATGCTGCGGACATCAAATTCCGCTCCGCAGCCTATGCTCCGCAGCGGAATTTTACGCATCGTCTAAACGAACACTGCTAAATAGAAGCGGAAGTCAATGGAGAAACGGCTCCGCTGCGGATTAACGCTGCGGAGTGTCCGCAGCGGAATTCAAGTGCAATTCCGCTATGTGGGGCTTTAGCCTAAGAGTGGGCATTCACTTTAAAGGGAATGTATAATCAGAAAATGGCCTAATGTTCGAAATTAAGTTCTTATGATAAACGTATTTTTTAAAAATGTTTGGTGAATTTTTTTTAAAAACAAATTATCATTTTCATGTCATTATCCATTTAAAAAATAATCTTAAAATCTTGCAGTTTTCACTCTGGCCATTAAGCTTCATAGTAGGGTGACACTTCAACTGTTTTTTACGGACGTCTTGCATCCGTGTGTCTCAAAATTTTCCTCCATTTCCCAGCTGTCTGACCGTTTTCAATGGTTGTTTGTCATCCGTTTTTCACGTCCGTTAAAAAAAACCTGATGAATTTCCCAACCCCCATAAAGCACCCATAGAAAGGTCACATAATCACCTCAGACGCCATTTTCTCTGGCTTTTACAGCAAAGAGAGCTGTGTTAGAGTCCTGTGTTAGAGTTTGGATTGCTTTATGGCATATTTCTTGCTATTTTTGGATTGCGACATGTCCTCCCGACCTGAAAACCGTGTATTGCTGATTTCTGGGCAATTCGGAGAGCCTCCAAAAATGCTTGACGAAGAACCTAGAAGGAAGCAGAGGCATTACTGGGTTCACCCCATTGTGTCTCAGCGGCCTGGAAGGGATACTTCCACATTATCTATCAGGACCTGCACCAGAGCCCGGAGAAATTCCAAGCATTCTGCCGGATGTTTATTCCGACGTTTGAAAGGCTGTTGGAGTTGCTGCGGGCTGGTCTAACCTATTAAGACGTGTTTCGTTTCAGCTGAAGGATTACTCATCGTCACCCTGAGGTAAGCCTAACTTGCTGTCCCCTTTGCCCAATGCTGCCATGTCACCACCCTAGAGCTGGTTTATGCCTCTTTTTGTATAAAAACACCATGTCACCTTCATAGAGCTACTGTATGCCACCTTTTGTATAATAATACCATGTCACCTTCATGGATATAGTACTACTTACCATGCCCCTTTTACTACAATCTGCTCTGCCGCATTCCACTTTTGGAAACATGGTCTGAAACTCTAGCTTGAAAAATGGAAAATGCCAAGAGTACTGACTATAGCACAGTGTAGTATGTGGAGGACTGTATATAGATCCATTGCTTAAAATTCAGTTTTTTCTTTTCCAGACTCCTGGGGAGTACCATCACGAGGATCATCCGGTCAACCTGCCAGCTCATCTGGACTACACTCAAGGAGATGGTGATGCCTCCACCCACACCTGAAGACCGGCTGCATATTGCTGAATCAATTGTTAAATGGGTTTTCTGGTCCCCCATACAGGCTGCCTCGGGGTGCCGGAAGCTGTGAGACGGGGTCGGATGCAGCCCTGCTCCTATTCAAGTAATAGGACCAGCGCTGCAGTACCCCGGCGCCACCACTATACAGTGTACGGTGCCGGAATAAGACATATAACACTGTTGTAAAATATTTAAAGAAAATATAAATGAAAAATGTAAAAATTTAAACCACCAACATGTAGCAAAAGTACAGTTAAAATAAATATATAAAAAAATAAAACACTTTAATTGTCCAGTAACTGCTGGAATGAGGTGCCAAGGGGAGTTGTACCCAAACTTCCCTCTGAAAGATCCTGGCTACCCTGGATAGGGTAGTGCACTGAGAAGGCTGGGCTAGGTTGTGTGCCAGATGGTGATGTGGGACGGTCCAGGTTGGCTGAGTCCTTTATGTCCAGAGTATAAAGAACTAGGTCGGCCATAAGGTCCGGATAATGGTCTGGACACTGACCCTGAAATTGGCCAGGGGGCCCATAATCGGGATGATAGTGGCAGTCCTGACTATAAAGGAGGGGGGACGATTCCATCTCCCAATAATTGGTGCGTGGCGCTGCTGTGGCAGTTAGAAAGCGTGCCTGATCCAGCTGTTGTTGGTACAAATTGTGGCACCTCACTACTGGGGATGGATCATTTGGCAGTACAAAAGCCTCTGACACTAATCTTACCACCGTCTGAGCCTGGTATCCTGCTGGCTTCTGTGAACCGGTGAAAGATGGGTCCCAAAAATTGGGGGAAAGCCTCCTCAACACCATCTTGAGAGTTCTGCTCCATGTACTCTAGCACCCTCTGATTGATCGTAGCCTGGTTCAGTCATTCTCAGGGCAGGAGCTGGTGCTTGATATTTACGTCTAGCCGCTGGACGGGTGACAGAGCTTCCAGGATTGAGGGAGTTCCTGGCATTTCTGTGGTGCTGGTAGTCATCTCCTGGGTGCTAGGAAGGTCGATCTGGGTGGCATCCATATCGACATCCCCCTCTTGCTTATCTTCCTCCTCTTGCCGCTGTGGTGGCTGGACCGGCATATTATCAGTTGACATATGTTTTGAAAGAGATGGAAAAAAGTAGGATTAATCACTGTGAAAGGACATGCTATAATGCCATCTGTGGAACCATGGTACGTACCAAAGGGGAATTTTGGCCAACCATAATGCAAAGAAGTAAAAAAAACAAATTAAATATGGCCACGTGTACATTGATTGATTCAGGAACTGGAGTTGCCTCACATAGGTGTAGGGCCTTTTCTTAGAGGGAGCGTCCCCACTCCTGTCGTGCTCCTTGAGGTGTTTTTGATACAGGTCATGGCAAGACCCCCATCTTGCCTTCAGACCTTTAACTGTTCATTAAAAAAAAAAAAAGAAGAATAAACTTTTTTTTACGAAAAGAGGGATCATTACTAGTGCTACCTGTACAGACGCTGTGACCGGTGATTCCACTCCAGGAGAAGCCAATGACGTCACTGTCCATAAATGGACAGAGACCACAGGAGCTTCTACTGGAGTTGAATCCCCGGTCACCGTGTCGGCAACGGGGATTCCGCTTCAGGAGTTTCCCCTGATGTCAGTGTCCATATATGGACAGAGAAATCAAGCGGAGCGCTCCAAGAGCGGAATCCCCGGCGACATGGGGATTCCGCTTCTTCAGGGAGCTACAGTGACGCTATCTACAGAAAGGGGGGGCTGCTATCTACAAGGGGGCTGTGTGGCACTAACTACAAGGGGGCTGTGTGGCACTACCTACAAGGGGGCTGTGGGCTGTGTGGCACTACCAACAAGGGGGCTGTGGTCTATGTGCCACTACCTACCAGAGGGCTGTGTGGCACTCCCTACCAGGGGGCTGTGTGGCACTCCCTACCAGGGGACTGTGTGGCACTCCCTACCGGGGGGACTGTGTGGCACTCCCTACCAGGGGACTGTGTGGCACTCCCTACCGGGGGGACTGTGTGGCACTCCCTACCGGGGGGACTGTGTGGCACTCCCTACCGGGGGGACTGTGTGGCACTCCCTACCGGGGGGCTGTGTGGCACTCCCTACCGGGGGGCTGTGTGGCACTCCCTACCGGGGGGCTGTGTGGCACTCCCTACCGGGGGGCTGTGTGGCACTCCCTACCAGGGGGCTGTGTGACACTACCTACCGGGGGCTGTGTGGCACTCCCTAACAGGGGGCTGTGTGGCGCACTCTACTGGGGGCTGTGTGATGCTCTCTACAGGGGGATGTGGCGTTCTCTACCATGTGGCTGTGTGGCGCTATCTACAAGGGGGCTATGTCGCGCTACCTACCAGGGGCTGTGTAGTTCTACCTACAAGGGGCTGTGTGGCACTACCTACAAGGGGCTGTGTCGCGCTCTCTACAGGGGGCTGTGTGGCGCTTTCTACTGGGGGCTGTGTGGCACTCTCTACAGGGGGCTGTCTGGTGCTATCTACAAGGGTGTTGTGTAGCGCTATCTACAAGGTGGCTGTGTGGTGCTATCTACAAGGGGGCTGTGGGCTGAGGGCTGTGTGGCACTACCTACAAGGCGGCTGTGGGCTGTGTGGCACTACCAACAAGGGGGCTGTGGTCTATGTGCCACTACCTACCAGAGGGCTGTGTGGCACTCCCTACCAGGGGGCTGTGTGGCACTCCCTACCAGGGGACTGTGTGGCACTCCCTACCAGGGGGCTGTGTGGAACTCCCTACCAGGGGCTGTGTGGCACTCCCTACCAGGGGGCTGTGTGGCACTCCCTACCAGGGGACTGTGTGGCACTCCCTACCAGGGGACTGTGTGGCACTCCCTACCAGGGGACTGTGTGGCACTCCCTACCGGGGGACTGTGTGGCACTCCCTACCGGGGGGCTGTGTGGCACTCCCTACCGGGGGGCTGTGTGGCACTCCCTACTGGGGGGGCTGTGTGGCACTCCCTACTGGGGGCTGTGTGGCGCTATCTACAAGGGGGCTGTGTGGCACTATCTGCAAAGGGGCTGTGTGGCACTCCCTACCAGGGGGCTGTGTGGCGCTACCTACCAGGGGCTGTGTAGCGCTACCTCCAAGGGGCTGTGTAGCGCTACCTCCAAGGGGCTGTGTGGCGCTCTCTACAGGGGGCTTTGTGGCGCTTTCTACTGGGGGCTGTGTGGCGCTCTCTACAGGGGGCTGTCTGGTGCTATCTACAAGGGGGCTGTGTAGCGCTATCTACAAGGTGGCTGTGGGCTGAGGGCTGCGTGGCACTACCTACAAGTCGGCTGTGGGCTGTGTGGCACTACCAACAAGGGGGCTGTCTGGCGCTCTCTTCTGGGGGCTGTGTGAGGCTCTCTACAGGGGGCTGTGTGGCGCTCTCTACCATGTGGCTGTGTGGCGCTATCTACAAGGGGGCTATGTGGCACTATCTACAAGGGGGCTGTGTGGCACTACCTGCAAAGGGGCTGTGTGGCACTCCCTACCAGGGGGCTGTGTGGCGCTACCTACCAGGGGCTGTGTAGAGCTACCTCCAAGGGGCTGTGTGGCACTACCTACAAGGGGCTGTGTGGCACTACCTACAAGGGGCTGTGTGGCACTACCTACAAGGGGCTGTGTGGCGCTCTCTACAGGGGGCTGTGTGGCGCTCTCTACAAGGGGGCTGTCTGGTGCTATCTATAAGGGGGCTGTGTAGTTCTACCTCCAAGGGGCTGTGTGGCACTACCTACAAGGGGCTGTGTGGCACTACCTACAAGGTGCTGTGTGGCGCTCTCTACAGGGGGCTGTGTGGCGCTTTCTACTGGGGGCTGTGTGGCGCTCTCTACAGGGGGCTGTCTGGTGCTATCTACAAGGGTGTTGTGTAGCGCTATCTACAAGGTGGCTGTGTAGCGCTATCTACAAGGGGGCTGTGGGCTGAGGGCTGTGTGACACTACCTACAAGGCGGCTGTGTGGCACTACCAACAAGGGGGCTGTGGTCTATGTGCCACTACCTACCAGAAGGCTGTGTGGCACTCCCTACCAGGGGACTGTGTGGCACTCCCTACCAGGGGGCTGTGTGGCACTCCCTACCAGGGGCTGTGTGGCACTCCCTACAGGGGACTGTGTGGCACTCCCTACCAGGGGACTGTGTGGCACTCCCTACCGGGGGGCTGTGTGGCACTCCCTACCGGGGGGCAGTGTGGCACTCCCTACTGGGGGGGCTGTGTGGCACTCCCTACTGGGGGGGCTGTGTGGCACTTCCTACCAGGGGGCTGTGTGGCACTCCCTACCAGGGGGCTGTGTGACGCTCTCTACAGGGGGCTGTGTGACACTCTCTACAGGGGGCTGTGTGACACTCTCTACAGGGGGCTGTGTGGCGCTCTCTACCATGTGGCTGTGTGGCGCTACCTACCAGGGGGCTGTGTGGCGCTACCTACCAGGGGCTGTGTAGCGCTACCCCCAAGGGGCTGTGTGGCGCTACCTCCAAGGGGCTGTGTGGCACTACCTACAAGGGGCTGTGTGGCACTACCTACAAGGGGCTGTGTGGCGCTCTCTACAGGGGGCTTTGTGGCGCTTTCTACTGGGGGCTGTGTGGCGCTCTCTACAGGGGGCTGTCTGGTGCTATCTACAAGGGGGCTGTGTAGCGCTATCTACAAGGTGGCTGTGGGCTGAGGGCTGCGTGGCACTACCTACAAGTCGGCTGTGGACTGTGTGGCACTACCAACAAGGGGGCTGTGTGGCGCTCTCTTCTGGGGGCTGTGTGACGCTCTCTACAGGGGGCTGTGTGGCGCTCTCTACCATGTGGCTGTGTGGCGCTATCTACAAGGGGGCTATGTGGCACTATCTACAAGGGGGCTGTGTGGCACTACCTGCAAAGGGGCTGTGTGGCACTCCCTACCAGGGGGCTGTGTGGTGCTACCTACCAGGGGCTGTGTAGCGCTACCTCCAAGGGGCTGTATGGCACTACCTCCAAGGGGCTGTATGGCACTACCTACAAGGGGCTGTGTGGCACTACCTACAAGGGGCTGTGTGGCGCTCTCTACAGGGGGCTGTGTGGCGCTCTCTACAGGGGGCTGTGTGGCGCTTTCTACTGGGGGCTGTGTGGCGCTCTCTCTACAGGGGGCTGTGTGGCGCTCTCTACAAGGGGGCTGTCTGGTGCTATCTAGAAGAGGGCTGTGTGGAGCTATCTACAAGGTGGCTGTGTGGCGCTATCTACAAGGGGGCTGTGTGGCGCTATCTACAAGGGGGCTGTGTGGCGCTATCTACAAGGGGTCTGTGTGGCGCTATCTACAAGGTGGATGTGTGGCGCTATCTACATGGGGGCTGTGTGGCCCTACCTACAAGGGGCTGTGCGGCACTACCTACAAGGGGCTGTGCGGCACTACCTACAAAGGGGGCTGTGTGGCACTCCCTACAAGGGGACTGTGTGGCACTCCCTACAAGGGGACTGTGTGGCGCTCTCCACAGGGGGCTGTGTGACGCTCTCTACAGGGGGCTGTGTGGCGCTCTCTACCATGTGGCTGTGTGGCGCTATCTACAAGGGGGCTATGTGGCACTATCTACAAGGGGGTGTGTGGCACTACCTGCAAAGGGGCTGTGTAGCACTGCCTACCAGGGGCTGTGTAGCGCTACCTCCAAGGGGCTGTGTGGCACTACCTACAAGGGGCTGTGTGGCACTACCTACAAGGGGCTGTGTGGCACTACCTACAAGGGGCTGTGTGACGCTCTCTAGAGGGGGCTGTGTGGCGCTTTCTACTGGGGGTTGTGTGGTGCTCTCTACAAGGGGGCTGTCTGGTGCTATCTACAAGGGGGCAGTGTGGAGCTATCTACAAGGGAGCTGTGTAGCGCTATCTACAAGGTGGCTGTGTGGCGCTATCTACAAGGGGGCTGTGTGGCGCTATCTACAAGTTGGATGTGTGGCGCTATCTACATGGGGGCTGTGTGGCACTACCTACAAGGGGGCTGTGTGGCACTACCTACAAGGGGGCTGTGTGGGCTCCCTACAAGGGGGCTGTGTGGCGCTCTCTACAGGGGGCTGTGTGGCGCTTTCTACTGGGGGCTGTGTGGCGCTCTCTACAGGGGGCTATGTGGCGCTCTCTACAAGGGGGCTGTGGGGCGCTATCTACAAGGGGGCTGTGTGGCGCTATCTACAAGGTGGCTGTGTGGCGCTATCTACAAGGGGCTGTGTGGCGCTATCTACAAGGGGGCAGTGTGGCGCTATCTACAAGGTGACTGTGTGGCGCTATATACAAGGGGGCTGTGTGGCGCTATCTACAAGGTGGCTGTGTGGCGCGACCTACAAGGGGCCTGTGTGGTGTGACCTACAAGGGGGCTGTGTGGCGCTATCTACCAGGGGCTGTGTGGTGCTACCTCCCAGGGGCTGTGTGGCACTACCTCCAACGGGCTGTGTGGCACTACCTACAGGGGGAATCTGTGAGTGGTCATTTTATGGTGAGTGGTGATGGTCATTTTACTGTGAGTGGTGGGCTGATGGTTATTTCACTGTGAGTGGGGGGCTGATGGTCTTCCGCCTCTGACCTCCAATTGAAATTAATAGGAGGCAGAAAATACCTGCGGCGCCCGTTTGTAGCTTTTTTGCCTGCTTCTTTTGCATTAGCTTAAAAAAAAGTTCAAACAACGCTGTAAATACAAAATCTGCTTCAAAATTCCTCAAGGAATTTTGAGGCAGATTTTTTTTGGCCTTAGAAAAAACGTGTATGAACATACCCTACGAGTGTAGTGCTTGTTTTTAGCCATTTTCTGTCTTCCTCGAAAAAAGTTTGGTAGGGGTGCCCTGAGGAAATGTTATTTTTCCAGTGCTGCCTCGAATCCAAAAAGGTTGGGAAGCTCTGTACTAGGCTACAGGATCACGCCGGCCTACGCAATGGTCCCGTCATAGAGCAGCTCAGTTTGTTGTGGGAACGGGCCTAGGTGAGTACAATTTTTGTTTTTGTTTGGGGTCACTGTCTACAAGGCGGAGGTGGGGGACTGTATGGCACTGTCTACAAGGAGGAAGTGGGGGAATATGGCACTGTCTACAGGGAGGCTGTATGGCAAAATCTACAGGGGGGCACTATACTGTGTGGGGGCCACTAAGTGGACATTATACTGTGTAGGGGTACTACAGGGGGCATAACACTGTGGGCACAATTAGAGGATAAAATACTGCGTCCTTGAAGGTGTTGTAGTATATTATATTATTAAATATTATTATTATACTGTATGGGGGCACTAAGGGCTGTGTGGCACTACCTACAAGGGGCTGTGTGGCACTACCAACAAGGGGCTGTGTGGCACTCTCTACAGGGGGCTGTGTGGCGCTTTCTACTGGGGGCTGTGTGGCGCTCTCTACAGTGGGCTGTGTGGCGCTCTCTACAAGGGGGCTGTCTGGTGCTATCTACAAGGGGGCTGTGTAGCGCTATCTACAAGGTGGCTGTGTAGCGCTATCTACAAGGTGGCTGTGTGGCGCTCTCTACAAGGGGGCTGTGTGGAGCTATCTACAAGGGGGCTGTGTAGCGCTATCTACAATGTGGCTGTGTGGCGCTATCTACAAGGGGGCTGTGTGGCGCTATCTACAAGGGGGCTGTGTGGCGCTATCTACAAGGGGGCTGTGTGGCGCTATCTACAAGGGGGATGTGTGGCGCTATCTACATGGGGGCTGTGTGGCCCTACCTACAAGGGGCTGTGCGTCACTACCTACAAGGGGGCTGTGTGGCACTCCCTACAAGGGGACTGTGTGGCGCTCTCTACAGGGGGCTGTGTGATGCTCTCTACAGGGGGCTGTGTGGCGCTCTCTACCATGTGGCTGTGTGGCGCTATCTACAAGGGGGCTATGTGGCACTATCTACAAGGGGGTGTGTGGCACTACCTGCAAAGGGTCTGTGTAGCACTCCCTACCAGGGGGCTGTGTGGCGCTACCTACCAAGGGCTGTGTAGCGCTACCTCCAAGGGGCTGTGTGGCACTACCTACAAGGGGCTGTGTGGCACTACCTACAAGGGGCTGTGTGACGCTCTCTAGAGGGGGCTGTGTGGCGCTTTCTACTGGGGGCTGTGTGGCGCTCTCTACAGGGGGCTGTGTGGTGCTCTCTACAAGGGGGCTGTCTGGTGCTATCTACAAGGGGGCAGTGTGGAGCTATCTACAAGGGGGCTGTGTAGCGCTATCTACAAGGTGGCTGTGTGGCGCTATCTACAAGGGGCCCGTGTGGTGCTATCTACAAGGGGGCTGTGTGGCGCTATCTACAAGTTGGATGTGTGGCGCTATCTACATGGGGGCTGTGTGGACCTACCTACAAGGGGCTGTGTGGCACTACCTACAAGGGGGCTGTGTGGTGCAACCTACCAGGGGCTGTGTGGCGCTACCTCCCAGGGGCTGTGTGGCACTACCTCCAACGGGCTGTGTGGCACTACCTACAGGGGGAATCTGTGAGTGGTGGGCTGATGGTCATTTTACTGTGAGTGGTGGGCTGATGGTTATTTTACTGTGAGTGGGGGGCTGATGGTCTTCCGCCTCTGACCTCCAATTGAAATTAATAGGAGGCAGAAAATACCTGCGGCGCCCGTTTGTAGCTTTTTTGCCTGCTTCTTTTGCATTAGCTTAAAAAAAAGTTCAAACAATGCTGTCAATACAAAATCTGCTTCAAAATTCCTCAAGGAATTTTGAGGCAGATTTTTTTGGGCCTTAGAAAAAATGTGTATGAACATACCCTACGAGTGTAGTGCTTGTTTTTAGCCATTTTCTGTCTTCCTCAAAAAAAGTTTGGTAGGGGTGCCCTGAGGAAATGTTATTTTTCCAGTGCTGCCTCGAATCCAAAAAGGTTGGGAAGCTCTGTACTAGGCTACAGGATCACGCCGGCCTACGCAAGGGTCCCGTCATAGAGCAGCTCAGTTTGTTGTGGGAACGGGCCTAGGTGAGTACAATTTTTGTTTTTGTTTGGGGGCACTGTCTACAAGGGGGAGGTGGGGGACTGTATGGCACTGTCTACAAGGAGGAAGTGGGGTAATATGGCACTGTCTACAGGGAGGCTGTATGGCAAAATCTACAGGGGGGCACTATACTGTGTGGGGGCCACTAAGTGGACATTATACTGTGTAGGGGTACTACAGGGGGCATAACACTGTGGGCACAATTTGAGGATAAAATACTGTGTCCTTGAAGGTGTTGTAATATATTATATTATTAAATATTATTATACTGTATGGGGGCACTAAGGGGGCATTATAATTTTTTTATGGGGCATTTTTTTCTAATGATGGGGGTGGGGCGCCGAAAGATAATTTAGCTCAGGGCGCCATCTATTCTAAGGCCGGCCCTGGCGTTATCTACAGGGGGGGGTGTTATGCTATCTACAGGGTGATGTGTTATTATCTACATAGGGTGTGTGTGTGGGACTGCCTATAGGGCGTTATGTGTTATGCTATCTACAGGGGAGTATGTGGCGCTAACTACAAGGGGCTGTGTGTGGCATTATCTACAGGGGGCTGTGTGCTATCTACAGGGAGGGTGTGGTGCTATCTATCTATCTATAGGGGGGTATGATGCTATCTATAGGGGGGGTGTGATGCTATTCACAGGGGTGTGTGTGTGGCACTATCTACAGAGGGCTGTGTGTGGCGCTGTCTACAGGGGGCTGTGTGTGGCACTATCTACAGGGGGCATTGTGTGTGTCGTGCTTTACTTTACAGTGTGTGACACAATTATATTCAGGGGTGCAGTGTATGGTTGTTGTTATATTCAGGGTCACAGTGTATGGTGCTATTATACTTAGAGGCACAGTCTGTGGCACTACGAGAATTTTATCTTCGTTTATAGGTGTGGAAATGTTGGAAAAGTGAGTAGCTGAAGATATCTGAGTGGCAAATTCTGCAGAAATGGGTCATGGCCGGGAGAAGTCTGGACCGCATATGGAAGAAAAGAGAAAAAAAAAACTACTAGAATCTGAGAAGGCACCTGTGAGTCACTGGATTTATAGAATATCTGTCACCTCTCCTGACATGTTTATTATAGGAAATCTTTGTATTTCACAAAAAGTCTTTGTGCAGTCCAGGACTGATAGACTATTCCCCTTGTCAGGTGAATGTGCCCTGCACAGTGTGATACTGTCAGCGATGGTAGGAGACTGTCAGTATATGGGGACACAGCCTTTTTTACATGGGGAATCATAACAACCATTTGTTAATGCTTGCACAAAAAGGTAGTGTTAACAATAGTTATGGTGCGGCAGGGTGGCGGTGGAGAAGGGGGGCCCAAGTTTGGGTAACTGCCCAGGGCCTATGGTCTGCTTAATTCACACGGCTGTTTTTCACTGTTGTATGAACAGAGCCTAAGGGTATGCCCAGACGTGGCGGAGTTCTTCCGCCACTGTCCGCATCAATGCCGCACAGAATCTGCGTTGCAGATTCTGTTGCGGCTTTGCCTAAAATGGGCATTAAATTGATGCGGACTAGCCGTTGCGTATTGAGGGGAAGAGGGCTTCCCTTCTCTCTATCAGTGCAGGATAGAGAGAAGGGACAGCCCTTTCCCTAGTAAAAGTAAAAAGAAATTTATACTTACCCGGCTGTTGTCTTGGTGACGCGTCCCTCTTTCGCCATCCAGCCCGACCTCCCTGGATGACGCGGCAGTCCATGTGACCGCTGCAGCCTGTAATTGGCCTGTGAGTGACTGCAGCCGTCACATGGACTGAAACGTCATCCCTGGAGGCCGGACTGGAGGAAGAAGCAGGGAGTTCTCGGTAAGTATGAACTTCTATTTTTTTTACAGGTTGATGTATATTGTGATCGGAAGTCACTGTCCAGGGTGCTGAAACAGTTACTGCCGATCGCTTAACTCTTTCAGCACCCTGGACAGTGACTATTTACTGACGTCACCTAGCAACGCTCCCGTAATTATGGGTGCACCACGTAGTCACCCGTAATTACGGGAGCCCCATTGTCTTCCTCAGTCTGGCTGTAGACTTAGAAATACATAGGTCCAGCCAGAATGAAGAAATGTCATGTTAGTAAAACCGATACGCTCCGCAGCACACATAACATCTGCGGACTTCATTGCGGAATTCTGACTCTCCATTGAAGTCAATGGAGAAATTCCGCAATGAGTCCGCAACAAGTCCGCTACACGTCCGCAACAGTCAATGTATGCTGCGGACACCAAATTCCGCACCGCAGCCTATGCTCCGCAGCGGAATTGTCCGCAACGTGTAAACGAACCCTACTAAAAATTTGTGGAAGGCAATGGAGAAACGTGTACGCTGCGGATTTACGCTGCGGACTGTCCGCAGCGGAATTCCAGAGCAATTCCGCCACGTCTGGTCATGCCCTTACTGCATAACTGTCCTCTGAGCTCCCACAGGAAAATTACAGCACGTTCCATTTCATGTTGCCTTATAGCAGTATTCTCCCCTGCTTAAAAGGGATAATACAGTGCCATATAGAGGCAACCTACAGCAAGACATAGAGGACCTACTAGTCCGTAGTATGGAACCATAGGGACTTCATGTGCCACTGTATAGGCTTTGACATGTCTAGTGCGTATTCAATAAACAGCAATGTAAAGATCAGGAATTTAGTTTTTTGAACTGGATCGTGAGCAAGGTCAGGTGGAGCTCAGCTCTTATCTTGTCTTCTTATTTAATTTCTCAGAGTGCAAAAACTCAACCTCCACCTAGAACAAATGAATGAAGTCCTTTCTAATCCATTTATTGTTCGTAGCCTTTCTAGAAGCATTACAGCTTGTCATACACATAAGACGTCTGTCAACTATATAATTTTTTGGTCACCATCTTTCCACCTTCTCCATAAACATGCACATTCAGTACGGCCAAATATAGAAAATGTTTAAAGTGCAGGTTCGACATTAAGAGAAACTAAGAGAATACACCAAGGGATTGTAAAAAAAAATGAATAAAACAACATTTAGTTATCTACTAAAGTGTTTTTATTGAAATTGCTCAATTTACAATGGGATTAATTTTCCCTACTGCTGTATTTTCTTTTCTTCAGCTCCCACTGAAAATTCTGAAAAAGACACAACCTTAGATAATTGCTATTTTCTAATGTGTTCACTAAACATATACTCAATGTATTATGTTTTAGGCAAATTCCCCCAAACAATAAAAAAAATACTCATCTGCAAGTCCAAAATGTATGTCTTTTTACGATAACTTCTATAATAATATAAATCGTCATAATTCCCTCTGAAGAGTTTTAGCATTTTTATATACTTTCACAGAATCCTCCATTCAGCAGAGTCTTCATACTCTGCAATGAGATGAATAAGCAAAGTCTGTATAGGAATCAACCAAAACATGGAGTTGTCAAACAAACTTTTATTGTGCTGGTATCTCACCCGAGTTCAAAAAACATAATCCAAACCCTCATATTTAAACCTCACCTCATGACTGGCAGGTATGTCCAAAAAAATACTGATTTTCAATATCTATGCTCAACCTTATTAAATTATGCTTCGTTCACATCTGCGCTAGGGCTCCGTTCCGTCTGAGCTTTCTGTCGGAACGGAGCCCTGACAGACACAAACAGAAACCATAGGTTTCCGTTTCCATCACCATTAATTTCAATGGTGACGGATCCGGTCCCAATGGTTTCCGTTTGTCTCAGTTGTGCTACTTTATTGATTCCGTCAAAACGACGGAACCCTTGCACAACTAAGACAAACGGAAACCATTGGGACCGGATCCGTCGCCATTGAAATCAAATGTGATGGGAACAGAAACCTATGGTTTCCGTTTGTGTTTGTCAGGGCTCCGTTCTGACGGAAAGCTCAGACGGAACGTCGGAACGGAGCCCTAGCGGAGATGTGAACGAAGCCTTACAGGGGTTTTCTTATTTCAGAAAGTGCTAGCATATCTCAAGGATATGCTGTCATTTTCTGGTCGGTGGGGGGCTGACTGCCAAGACCCCTACTTATCCTGAAAATTAAGGGGTGCAGCGCTGGTTTATTGTTGCATCCCTTTAAAGCTTTCCCATACACAGTGGTGCTCCCAGTCCCTGGCTGTGCTGGGACCTGTATAATAGCCCCATTCACTTGAATTAAAATGTGTTGCAATTCCCTGCACAGCAGATGTCTGAGGGCATCACTGTGCAGGGAAAAACTGTGAAGGGGCAGCAGTGCTGATTTAGTTAGACCCCGACCAATCATTAAGTGATGACATTTCCTAGCGATATACCATTACTTTCAGAGATGGAAAAAGCTCTCTGATACTTGACACTTCCTTACAACCTGATCCTTGCAAGCTAATAACAAAATTGGTGCTAAGTAGTCGTTTCATTTTAACAAGACCAGTTCATGCTAAACATTGAAAAAAGCCTGTCTTCTTGGAACAAACTGAATCATACATTCTCTATGGAGCGCCTCACTGTAATGGGATATTTTAATTTGAATTGGTTCCTCTAAATTTAGCGCCCATTAACAGAAAACATGTTCCACTGCACTAAACAATGTAATCCAACAGTCAAAACACCTTCACTTCAAGATTTCAATAGTTCACCAGACCTGTCCTAACGTAGCCTCCATGCACTTACTAGTTAACAAGTCCCTAGGTTTCTGTTTCAGGTAATTATCCTAGGCTAGGTTCATACTTCATTTTTGTCCTCCGTTTAACATATACTCCCCCAAAATCTCCCAGTGTAAGGGTATGTGTCCACCGATAACTGCATTTACGTCTGAAATTACGGAGCTGTTTTCAGGAGAAAACAGCTCCGTAATTTCAGACGTAATTGCATCAACTCGCGTTTTGCGAGGCGTCAATTACGGCCGTAATTTGGAGCTGTTCTTCATTGGAATCAATGAAAAACGGCTCAAATTATGTCTCAAGAAGTGTCCTGCACTTCTTTTGACGAGCCGTCTTTTTTACGCGTCGTCGTTTGACAGCAACGCGTAAATGACAGGTCGTCTGCACAGTACGTCGGCAAACCCATTCAAATGAATGGGCAGATGTTTGCCGACGTATTGGAGCTGTATTTTCAGACGTAAATCGAGGCTTAAAACGCCTCGTTTACGTCTGAAAATAGGTCGTGTGAACCCAGCCTTAGCGTTAAACGGAGGCTGTGACTGATGCCTAACAGTGGCATCCGACAAAAATTTGCTATAATGGTATTCGTTTAACAGAGACATCATGAACTCTCGTGATCCTTTTCATGACTTACCCGTTAAACTATTAG
Organism: Rhinoderma darwinii; assembly: GCF_050947455.1. Classification (NCBI taxonomy): domain Eukaryota; kingdom Metazoa; phylum Chordata; class Amphibia; order Anura; family Rhinodermatidae; genus Rhinoderma; species Rhinoderma darwinii. Next base: position 87,368,646 of record NC_134688.1, read on the forward strand.
GGCTTGTCCACACGCTGCGGAATTACCGTGTTTTTTTCGTCTGGAATTTCGGATGGAACAAATGTAGCAGAATACAGTAGCAGCATAGTGGATGAGATTTAACAAAGTTCTGAGCAGAAATTTACCTGCGGTGCTTATATTTCGGACCGCAGCATGTCAATTCCTGCTACGGAAAGTGGCCAGAATTGCGGCGTTTTTCAGAGGAGATGTCTCCATTTCCTAACATTGTGAAAAACGCAGCAAAATACGCACCATTTTCTTCCATAAAAAACGCAGGAAATGGTGTGTTTTTGCCGCAGGAGAGTGGTGCGTTTTTCAGCAGAATTGCTGCAGAAATTTTCTGCAGCAATTCCATTGTGTGTGGGCAAGCCCTTATAGTCTATGGGTGATGGATGCCACTGTTGGGTATCCATCACAGCCTCCGTTTAACGTGTATGTTGGGAAGCTCCAGTGATAACTGTCCATATAAGGAAAGAGGGAGTCTGGATGGTCGCCCTGCCCGCAGAGTACCTCTGGGATCCATTTTCGTGGCCATGTTACTTCTGGGATCCATTCCTGCAGTACCGTCTGCTCCTGACACATTTTGATGCAGATCTGCAGCAGGTCACAGTGATCTGCTGCTTTTGAAAAATTAGAGTTTGGTCACAACTTTGTAAAATTAATTATCTTGTTGTATGCTGGTCCCCGGGCAAGAATCTCTGTTAATGGACAAGTGTCCATTTTTCTATCTAACAAGGGGTACAAGAAAAGGGTGTCCCTTATCACCCCTCCTGTTTTCAATTATAATGGAACCGTTAGCTCAATGCATACATTCCCAAAAGGAGGTGGAATACTTCAGGATCAACGGGGTTGAAGAAAAAGTCAGTTTATATGCTGATGATGTTCTTCTTTTCCTCCGAGATTATTCAGGGTCTCTGCCCGCTGTATTAGCAATATTCTCAGAATTTGAGAGATATTTAGGAGTTAATATAAATTGGGGTAAATCTTTGATATTCCCTCTCGTTGATCCCATATATGATATAAATCTGGGTTTGAGTGTTTTCAAACCAGACAAAAGCTTTAAGTATCTGGGGTGCTTATTTCCAAGTCTCCGGAGGATTATATAAAATTAAATCTTCTACACGCAATTAGTGAATTGAGGGGGAAATGCAAGGCATGGAAAAAATAAACAGTATCTATATCTGTCAGGGCTTCTCTAATAATGATTATCCTCCCACAAATAATGTATATTCTGGTACATTCACCTATATCGATACCGGGAAAACAGTTCAGCTTCTTGGAAAACATGATAAATGACTTTCTTTAGCGGGGGAAAAGACCAAGGTTTAAGTATAAGTACACAACCTATCCCTTACTAGAGGAAAGACTAGCAGCTCCTAATTTTAGACTAATTCTAGAGCCCCCTATAAAAAGCTTTCACTAGCTATTCAAGTGCATAAGGTCTGGCAGAGGGTTAGGGAGATTGGGGTATCACGACCGCAACTAAATATACTCCAATATGGAACAATTTTCACCTCCCTAAGCTGGAGGAATTCCACGGTTTTTGGATAAAAAAGAACACAACTGCACAACTTTATTTTGATACGTTAGTAGATCAGGGTATTATGGTGAGATCGGTAGGTTTTTGTTCTCTTCAACTAGAGAGTCTGGTGACCAATCTCTCGAATCCTTATTTGGAAGTTGTGGATTTTAGATTCCTTTGAGTTTTTCCGTGTTGATGGGGAGGTCAAAGGCCGTCTTTCTAGAATACACAGAATTCTAATGGAAATGTTCTTATGTGTAAATTGGCTTCAGGGTAGATCCAAATGGAATGGTAAATTGGCTCTGGGTACTTCAATAGACTGGGGATCAGTTTTTAAGAATGTAAAACTTAGTTCTCATAATCTTTCACATGGAACTACTCAATAGTTAATATTGAACAGACTACACTATTCACCCAGCAGAGTGGCACTAATGGGCCTTAGATCTACCTTGGAACGTCCAAAGTGCTTTTCCAGCAATGCAAACCTTATACACTTGTACTGGAGGGGTCCAAAGCTTTGGCGTTACTGGGTAAAGATCGGGAATTAGATTAACCATATATATATAAGTTAAAAATCTGTCTGGATTTCAAATTGTTTATTCTTGGTGACACAAGCAGTATCAAGGTTTGTAGCAATGACAAAATAACGACTCTTAAATTGCTAATGATAGCCAGAGCGGTGTTAACGCAATATTGGATGTCTCTGCTAATCCCTCCCATTATCTGTTGGGAGAATCGCGTATCTGGCAATATAGGGCTTGAAAAGAATATTTATCAATCAAGTAACCAACTGGTTAATTTAATCAAATATGGGACAAATGGATCTCCGCTCATTTATCGGATTAAGTGGAATAGAGATGGGTATGGACGTCTTAATAGTGATAGAAATTATAAACTGCCTTAGTTAAGTAGACCGATGTTTAATTTTCCTTTTTTTTCCTCCTCTCGCAGCCTAGTGGGGGGTGGGTATGGATTTGTTTAGATTTTTCTCAAATTCACAATAATGTACATTATATTTTTTTTCTAAAAATAATACAATTAAAAAAAATAACAAAAACGTCTTCAGAGGGAGCTTGGGACACGGCTCAGGTATGTGCAGAAAGAGAATCTCCATGACGTACTGTGTCTCAAAGCAGTATAAGTCTCTCGCCAAGCTGCCGCTGCTTTTTGTCTTCTCAGTCCACAGGGCCCCCTTCTTTTGGTCTCGAGTATGCCAGGCTAAAGCAGTTGCTTAGCACGGATGGGCTATAACAGCAAATGACCAGTTCGAGTGCAATTGCTGTCTAAGGAAAACAGAAAGGCAAGATTTTGGTAGGCATAAAAATGCAAAAATTGGATTGCTGAGGAGTGGAAAAACATTGCCTGGTCAGATCAATCAAGATTTTGGTGCAAGCAGCATGAACTGATGAACGCTTTCTGTCAGAACTTAACAGTTCAGGCTAGTAAAAGTGGAGTAATGGTGTGGTGAAAGTTTTTTTGGCACACCCTGGGTCCTCTAATACCAGTGTATGGATGTTTGAACATTAGGGCTTACTTATGCATTGTAGAAGACCAAGTTCATCGCTTCATGTAAGCTGTTTACCCTATGGCAGAAGGACACTTTAGCCAAACTGCAAGAAGCTATCCAGTCCGCATGGTCAACATTCCTGCAGAAAAACGTTAACACCTAGTGGAATCTATGTCGCTGATTGGTCAAGTGAATAACATTGATTATATTCTCATAATGACATCTGGAATATATTAGGCAGCAAGTGAACAGTTAGTTATTTAAGTTGATGTGTTGGAAGCAGGACAAATGGGCAATTCTATGGTTCTGAGTGACTTTGCAAGGACCAAATTGTGATGACTAGACAACTTTAATAGACTATCTAAAAAATATAAGGTCTTGTGGGTTTGTTCCCGGTATGCAGTTGTTAGTACCTACCAAAAGTGATGTTTTTTTTTTAATAAAAAGGGTCTTAACTAGTGAATGAGGCTGAGTTGCCATATCGGACACAACCCATGGAAAAGAATGGTGCTATTTCTGAACAAATAAAGCAGACTCTTTTTTTTTTTTTTCTAATCTCAGACAACCCCTGTAAACAGACAGGAGTCCAAATGTAATTTTGTTGGATTTAATTTTATTACATCTTATTAAATTTTGTTTTGTTCCATACAAACGACCACCCTACTAATAACTACCGTATCTATTACAAGTATAGACAGCAAGCTCACCAATAACAGCTGGGGAGAAGGAGGCATCAGAATATACAGGAGGGATCTGAGAAGTTAATGGACAGACGCATGGCAAGGTATTTTTTATTATTAGATTACATAAAAGTGATTTGCATGTGTAATTAATCTATAAGCATGGATAGTTGTATATTAGGATTGTTTTGTATTCATTATTGTTGTTGTAAAATTGTTGTCGCAGTTGTCCCAGAATAGGAAGATTTTAGTTTTTAATCTTATGAAAGACTAGGAAATTACAAATAAAATGTGGTGAAACAAATGCTCCTATTGCTGTACTAATTGAAATATGCCTCTCTGTTAGGTAGGTATTCTTTTCACCAGAAAAAATTTAGACAAAGGCCTCAATCACACTTGAGTATTTGATCAGTGTTTTGCATCAGTATTTTGAATGACGAGTGGGACCCAAACATGCGAAAGGTACAAATTCTTCCATTCAGGGGCGTACCTAAAGGCTCATGGGCCCCGATGCAAAGGTTCTTCTTGGGCTTTCAGCTGCGTCACTGGGTCTCCAAAGTGATCCAACAATGCAGCACTAGCAGCCAGGGCGTCACTAAGGACTTAAAACATCAAGGGGAATAAGCAATATGTGCATATATATATATATATATATATATATATATATATATATATATATATATATATATATATATATATATGAGACAGCATATCTATAGCATTACGACCCTAAAGCTATGGATAGGATTAGATACATTGGCTTAGCAGACAGTAGCACACATTATAGGATTAGATACAGTGGCTCAACAAACAGTATCACACATGATAGGATTAGATATATGGCCCAGCAGACAGTATCACACATGATAGGATTAGATATAGGGCCCAGCAGACAGTAGCACACATTATAGGATTAGATACAGTGACTCAACAGACAGTATCACACACGATAGGATTAGATACATATGTCTTTGTATTTGTTTAAACTTTATAACTACCGCCCTAGTAATTGTCGCTGGCTGATTCACTACGCCCATTACTAAGGGGGGGGACTTAATGTTAGACATGAAGAGGTTAACACTAATCCCCATTATTACCCTGGTACCCAGCACCACCAGGAAGAGCCAGGTATGATCTAGTACCCGACCATCTTTAGTGACAGAGGGGCACTGGGGCGGCCGCAGTCTGGTATTATTAGGCTGGGAAAGGCCAAAAACAGTGTCCCTTCCCACCCTGGTAATGCTAGCCTGCTGCTGCTGTGTTGTATCTGGCTGGTTATAAAAATGGGGGAACCCAACATCGTGCTGTCCAATTATTTATAAAAAAAAATTACATGGGGTCTTCCCCATTTTTCATAACCAGCCAGATACAACACAGCAGCAGCAGGCTAGCATTACCAGGGTGGGAAGGGCCACTGTTTTTGGCCTTTCCCAGCCTAATAATACCAGCCTGCGGTCACCCCAGTGCCCGACCATCACTACAGATGGTCGGGTACTGGATCGTACCCGGCTCTTCCTGGCACCCCTGGTGGCGGTGGGTACCAGGGTAATAATGGGGATTAGTGTTAGCCTTTTCACCGGCTAATACTAAGCCCCGCCTTAGTAATGGACGCTGTCAATGTCAGCGGCCATTAGTAAGTTGGCAGCGATAAAGTAAAAAATAAAAATACAAAGACATAGAAAAAATAGATTGAAATAAAACACCCCCACACAACCCTCATTAACCATTTTATTGAGAATAAAAAAGCCGTCATTGAAGTAGTCCTCGAATCCGACGTAGTCCAACGACCGAACCTGTAAAAAAACACAAAAAATAACATTAGTAAGGGCCTGTTCACATCACCACTGCCCTTCCGTTGATGGGTTCCGTCGGGTTAACCCCTCAACAGAAAGGCAAACTGAAACCTCCGCTTCAGTTTCCCTCACCATTGTTCTCAATGGTGACGGAAACGTTGCTAAAGATTTCCGTTTGTCACCGTTGTGGCAGGGTTCCGTTGTTTTCCATTATCGACTGCCCTATTGATTCCGCCAAAACAACGGAACCCGTTCACAACGGGGACAAACGGAAACCATTGGCAAAGTTTCCATCAACATTGAGATCAATGGTGATTCAAACGGAAGCTAAGGTTTTCCGTTTGCCTTTACGTTGAGGGGTTAACCAGACAGATTCACTGAAATTAGATAGTGTATGTCGTTCAATATTCAATATAGTTCACCGCCTGGAAGAACGATTAAAAAGTAAATTTATTGGTTAAATTCATAAAATTGTGGCTCTACTAGCCGTTGATGCCAGACCAGGCTAAAGCAAGAGATTGCGACACGATAGGTGGTGTGGAGTGATAAATGTCTCCTTCACCCCAAAGAAACCACCTATCTATTTATTGTATAATAACGCTATATCTTTGCCATTAATAATTGTCTATCTAAATCCTAAATCCTACGCGTTTCATCATCACATGTAAAGTGATGCTTCCTCAGGGATTGATAGATTTGGATTATTTCAAATATCGAGGTGATAACAATATAACAGCACTGGATAGCACTGTTTTTGTGCTGATTCATAGTCTCCAGACGCATGCACGGCACTGATGCATTGGCCGTACACGCGCCGGGAAAACTAAAGGCTTAAAAAGGCTAAGAGCCCGCCCTCCAAAGGTAGTCCCCTAGGAAAACCGCCAATCCGCGTATTACACGGCAACTAGTGACGTGCCGGAGGCGGGGTCCCGAGGGCCTAGCAACCGAGGGAGGTTCCTGGACGACAAAAGCGTCCATGGTAACTGGGGGACGCTAGACGCGGCTCCTGAGTTGTCAAATGACAAGAATACATCGTGTGGATATAATGGTAACATACGGCCCTGTAGAAAAGGGCCGTGTTAATACATGGTGAGGAACTCAAACGTAGGAGGAGTCGTCTCACTCCGAGACTGACTCCCCAAAGTACCATAATTAAACCCCATATCCGTCCAAAATCAAAAATGGGTAGTATCCCATCACACACTAAGCATGAGTAGAAGAGAGATTGCGGCCAACCCGTACTAAATAGACCTAGGGAGGGCGCAACGTAGATTCTTTTGCAGTTAGTGAAAAAATGTTCAATAGCGCACTATTGGCAACAAAGAAGAAAACCCATGTCGTATTTAAGATGTATGTATCCAATAATGTCAGTAACCCATATGAAGCCCTGTATGAAAAACGTGACACAAAAAACCGCGGTAAAACTGCATGGTGTGCATAAGGACAAAGGTATAGATAGAGAGTAGCATGTTTAGGTATGTTATAATGAAGTCTATGGTACATTGTATACATGCCCAGACTGAACATAAGGTAAAATAGTGCAGCTAGAGGAAACACGAATAGGAGATTTGTTCATTAATGCCTTGCGGGCTAACAGTCTGCAATCTGAATATCCATTCAGCCTCTTTTTGGAGTATTTTCCTGTCCAGGTCCCCCCCTCTAGGGAGGGGTCTCACATGTTCTATACCCTGGAAGACCAAGGATGTAGCATCCCCGTCATGACAGGACCACACATGTCTTGCTACTGGGGTATCTACTTTCCTTCTGACATCACCAATGTGGTCCCGTATCCTTCTCCTGAATTCCCTTTTGGTCTTTCCCACGTATTGTAGGCCACATTTACATGTCATGAGATAGACAATACCCTTTGTTTTACAATTTATGAATGACCTGTTGTCAAAGGTTTTGCCAGTGTGAGTACTTGTAAAATTCTTACTGCATAATATGGATTCGCAGGCCCTGCATGTTCCACATCTATATGTCCCTCTAGCACTATTCTCCAGCCATGTGCCACATTGTGTGACAGGTTGTAAGTGGCTATGGACCAATCGGTCCCTGAGATTGCGTCCCCTCCTATAGGTAATAAGCGGGGCGTCCCCAACCAGGGTCCCCACATCAGGATCCGCCTTTAGGATACCCCAAAAGCGTTTGAGGACCTCCCTCACCTCTCTATTAGCTGAGTCAAAGGTACCAATAACTCTAATGGGTTCTTCATGCATATCTTTTGGTTTAGGGTTGAGCAGGTCGTCTCTATTACAACCCAACGCATTCTGATATGCACCTCTCAGCACCTCCTTAGGATAACCCCTATGTCTGAACCTATTTTCAAGGTCACGTGCAGATATCCTAAAGTCCGTGATGGTCGAACAATTTCTCCGTGCCCTGAGATATTGGCCCTTCGGTATCCCTCTCTTAAGATTAATTGGATGACAACTTTTCCATTGTAGTAAGCTATTGGTCGCCGTTTCTTTGCGATACATGTTGGTTTCTAACAGCCCTGTGTCAGTCTTGGATATCGTGATATCCAGGAAGGTAATTCTAGTATCTTGAATTTCGGATGTGAAAAAAAGACCTAGTTCATTAGCATTCAAGATCTCCACAAATTCCTTAAATTTCTCCCTGGTCCCTGTCCATAGAATGAGAACATCATCTATGAATCTCATCCAAAGCAGAATACATGATGACCATTCAACCATAAGTTCACTGAACACAACTTCCTTTTCCCACCAACCCAGATATAGGTTCGCAAAGGTGGGTGCACATGGACTACCCATGGCCACTCCTCTGAGTTGGTGGTAGATCTTTTGATCAAATAAAAAGAAGTTGTGTTCTAGGACAAACCTCAATAGTTCAATCACGAATTTATTGTGGGCCTGGTATTGTACCCCTTTATCCATCAAAAAATGTTCAATAGCTCTACATCCCTGACTGTGTGGAATGGAGCTATATAAGGACTCTACATCCAGAGATGCCAATAGTGTCTGACCATCACACCGTATACCCTCAAGCCTCCTCAGCACATCCATGGTGTCCCTCACGTATGATGGCAGGGACACCACAAATGGTCTAAGGACCTGATCAAGGTATACGCTCGCATTTTGAGTGAGGCTGTCAATCCCAGATACTATGGGACGACCCTTGAGAGGGTACAGGCCCTTATGTACCTTGGGTAAGCCATAAAATGTTGCCGTTAATGGGAACTCTTTCAACATGAACTTCATTTCCCTATCGTTTATGAGGTTATCCGATTTTGCTGGGCCAAGGATATTTTTTAATTTCTCCTTAAATATAGTCATTGGGTTGCTGGGCAGGACCCCATAACAGTCTCGATCATCCAGAATGTCGTAGCACATCTTACTGTATTGTGAACGATTTAACACCACTATATTCCCCCCTTTATCCGAGGGTTTAATAATGATATTATCGTCCCTCTCTAAAGATAACAAAGCTGCCATCTCTCTACTGGAAAAGTTGGAACCGTGCTCCTTATGATTGATCAGTTTAAGTTGATCCTCCACTACCTTCACAAAAACATCAATGGAGGTATTGTCACTAAGGGGTGCATATTTGGTTGATGGAACCCTTAGCTCCGTAAATGGGCCCTTGCCCTCCTCCCTATGACCCTCCTCCCAAAGATCCTCTAATAGTCTGAAGTGTGGAAGATCCTCTTCCATAATACCTAATTCCAGGCATTGTCGCTTGTTATGCATCTTAAAGAACTTTTTCCACTTAAGTTTTCTGGCAAAGAGGTTGAGGTCCTTAACCCACGTGAAAAGATTAAATTTGTTGGTCGGGACAAATGAGAGACCCCTACTTAGCACCTCCACCTCTTCTGCTGTCAAATTACGTGTGGAAAGGTTCACTATCCGAAGTCTGTCACTATTCCCCAATGAGGTGCCTATAGCTCCCTTCTGTCTCGCAGAAGGTAGTCTGAAATCGGGTGGTTCTTGGCTAAAAAACCACCCCGATGCTGATTCTTTCCTCTACTTCTGCCTCTAAAGTTTTGACGAGTCTGGTATCTACCAGTCTCATTCCCTCCCTGACCTCTTCTGGTTGGAATCCTCCCAAACTCAGAGTCTGATTGCTCTTGTTCAGATGAAGAGGGATCGGTGTCAGGTTCATGAGATGCACCAGACCTGGCACTGTAGTCAAAAATCCTTCCTTCTTTGAAGTCCACCGTGTCACGTACAAATTGGAAATGCTTCCTTTCTTTAATGTGACACGTGAACTTCTCTATTGTTTGTTGTAACACCGCCTCTTTTCTTTCAAATTCTGAATTATTGTTAAATTTTTTTGCTGCAGTAATACACTCTTTTAGTTCTTGACTACTCCGTGCCAGGCTATTCTGTTCTTCCTCTAAAAGGATTCCCATAAACCTCAGCGAGGATTCGACCGATTCTTTCTCCCACTTTTTAAGAAGCTCCGGGGAGCGAACCCTCACTGCCGGGATAAGGGAAATCCTAAGACCCCTTGGAACAATTTTGTTTTTAATATAGGTCTCTAGGGTTTGGATTTCCCACCAGGATCTAATGTGGTCTTTATAGGTTTTGGTTAGATGTCGGAAAGAGGCAGTGATGCTCAAATTTTGGGATTGTGGTATCAGTTCTTTGTCTGAGAAAACCTCCCTAGCATCTGTAAACCATTTATCCGTATTAATGTCACTCGTCAGGAATCCTGCCATCCCCACAAAAATTAGGATATATATAGATTCACTGAAATTAGATAGTGTATGTCGTTCAATATTCAATATAGTTCACCGCCTGGAAGAACGATTAAAAAGTAAATTTATTGGTTAAATTCATAAAATTGTGGCTCTACTAGCCGTTGATGCCAGACCAGGCTAAAGCAAGAGATTGCGACACGATAGGTGGTGTGGAGTGATAAATGTCTCCTTCACCCCAAAGAAACCACCTATCTATTTATTGTATAATAACGCTATATCTTTGCCATTAATAATTGTCTATCTAAATCCTAAATCCTACGCGTTTCATCATCACATGTAAAGTGATGCTTCCTCAGGGATTGATAGATTTGGATTATTTCAAATATCGAGGTGATAACAATATAACAGCACTGGATAGCACTGTTTTTGTGCTGATTCATAGTCTCCAGACGCATGCACGGCACTGATGCATTGGCCGTACACGCGCCGGGAAAACTAAAGGCTTAAAAAGGCTAAGAGCCCGCCCTCCAAAGGTAGTCCCCTAGGAAAACCGCCAATCCGCGTATTACACGGCAACTAGTGACGTGCCGGAGGCGGGGTCCCGAGGGCCTAGCAACCGAGGGAGGTTCCTGGACGACAAAAGCGTCCATGGTAACTGGGGGACGCTAGACGCGGCTCCTGAGTTGTCAAATGACAAGAATACATCGTGTGGATATAATGGTAACATACGGCCCTGTAGAAAAGGGCCGTGTTAATACATGGTGAGGAACTCAAACGTAGGAGGAGTCGTCTCACTCCGAGACTGACTCCCCAAAGTACCATAATTAAACCCCATATCCGTCCAAAATCAAAAATGGGTAGTATCCCATCACACACTAAGCATGAGTAGAAGAGAGATTGCGGCCAACCCGTACTAAATAGACCTAGGGAGGGCGCAACGTAGATTCTTTTGCAGTTAGTGAAAAAATGTTCAATAGCGCACTATTGGCAACAAAGAAGAAAACCCATGTCGTATTTAAGATGTATGTATCCAATAATGTCAGTAACCCATATGAAGCCCTGTATGAAAAACGTGACACAAAAAACCGCGGTAAAACCGCATGGTGTGCATAAGGACAAAGGTATAGATAGAGAGTAGCATGTTTAGGTATGTTATAATGAAGTCTATGGTACATTGTATACATGCCCAGACTGAACATAAGGTAAAATAGTGCAGCTAGAGGAAACACGAATAGGAGATTTGTTCATTAATGCCTTGCGGGCTAACAGTCTGCAATCTGAATATCCATTCAGCCTCTTTTTGGAGTATTTTCCTGTCCAGGTCCCCCCCTCTAGGGAGGGGTCTCACATGTTCTATACCCTGGAAGACCAAGGATGTAGCATCCCCGTCATGACAGGACCACACATGTCTTGCTACTGGGGTATCTACTTTCCTTCTGACATCACCAATGTGGTCCCGTATCCTTCTCCTGAATTCCCTTTTGGTCTTTCCCACGTATTGTAGGCCACATTTACATGTCATGAGATAGACAATACCCTTTGTTTTACAATTTATGAATGACCTGTTGTCAAAGGTTTTGCCAGTGTGAGTACTTGTAAAATTCTTACTGCATAATATGGATTCGCAGGCCCTGCATGTTCCACATCTATATGTCCCTCTAGCACTATTCTCCAGCCATGTGCCACATTGTGTGACAGGTTGTAAGTGGCTATGGACCAATCGGTCCCTGAGATTGCGTCCCCTCCTATAGGTAATAAGCGGGGCGTCCCCAACCAGGGTCCCCACATCAGGATCCGCCTTTAGGATACCCCAAAAGCGTTTGAGGACCTCCCTCACCTCTCTATTAGCTGAGTCAAAGGTACCAATAACTCTAATGGGTTCTTCATGCATATCTTTTGGTTTAGGGTTGAGCAGGTCGTCTCTATTACAACCCAACGCATTCTGATATGCACCTCTCAGCACCTCCTTAGGATAACCCCTATGTCTGAACCTATTTTCAAGGTCACGTGCAGATATCCTAAAGTCCGTGATGGTCGAACAATTTCTCCGTGCCCTGAGATATTGGCCCTTCGGTATCCCTCTCTTAAGATTAATTGGATGACAACTTTTCCATTGTAGTAAGCTATTGGTCGCCGTTTCTTTGCGATACATGTTGGTTTCTAACAGCCCTGTGTCAGTCTTGGATATCGTGATATCCAGGAAGGTAATTCTAGTATCTTGAATTTCGGATGTGAAAAAAAGACCTAGTTCATTAGCATTCAAGATCTCCACAAATTCCTTAAATTTCTCCCTGGTCCCTGTCCATAGAATGAGAACATCATCTATGAATCTCATCCAAAGCAGAATACATGATGACCATTCATCCATAAGTTCACTGAACACAACTTCCTTTTCCCACCAACCCAGATATAGGTTCGCAAAGGTGGGTGCACATGGACTACCCATGGCCACTCCTCTGAGTTGGTGGTAGATCTTTTGATCAAATAAAAAGAAGTTGTGTTCTAGGACAAACCTCAATAGTTCAATCACGAATTTATTGTGGGCCTGGTATTGTACCCCTTTATCCATCAAAAAATGTTCAATAGCTCTACATCCCTGACTGTGTGGAATGGAGCTATATAAGGACTCTACATCCAGAGATGCCAATAGTGTCTGACCATCACACCGTATACCCTCAAGCCTCCTCAGCACATCCATGGTGTCCCTCACGTATGATGGCAGGGACACCACAAATGGTCTAAGGACCTGATCAAGGTATACGCTCGCATTTTGAGTGAGGCTGTCAATCCCAGATACTATGGGACGACCCTTGAGAGGGTACAGGCCCTTATGTACCTTGGGTAAGCCATAAAATGTTGCCGTTAATGGGAACTCTTTCAACATGAACTTCATTTCCCTATCGTTTATGAGGTTATCCGATTTTGCTGGGCCAAGGATATTTTTTAATTTCTCCTTAAATATAGTCATTGGGTTGCTGGGCAGGACCCCATAACAGTCTCGATCATCCAGAATGTCGTAGCACATCTTACTGTATTGTGAACGATTTAACACCACTATATTCCCCCCTTTATCCGAGGGTTTAATAATGATATTATCGTCCCTCTCTAAAGATAACAAAGCTGCCATCTCTCTACTGGAAAAGTTGGAACCGTGCTCCTTATGATTGATCAGTTTAAGTTGATCCTCCACTACCTTCACAAAAACATCAATGGAGGTATTGTCACTAAGGGGTGCATATTTGGTTGATGGAACCCTTAGCTCCGTAAATGGGCCCTTGCCCTCCTCCCTATGACCCTCCTCCCAAAGATCCTCTAATAGTCTGAAGTGTGGAAGATCCTCTTCCATAATACCTAATTCCAGGCATTGTCGCTTGTTATGCATCTTAAAGAACTTTTTCCACTTAAGTTTTCTGGCAAAGAGGTTGAGGTCCTTAACCCACGTGAAAAGATTAAATTTGTTGGTCGGGACAAATGAGAGACCCCTACTTAGCACCTCCACCTCTTCTGCTGTCAAATTACGTGTGGAAAGGTTCACTATCCGAAGTCTGTCACTATTCCCCAATGAGGTGCCTATAGCTCCCTTCTGTCTCGCAGAAGGTAGTCTGAAATCGGGTGGTTCTTGGCTAAAAAACCACCCCGATGCTGATTCTTTCCTCTACTTCTGCCTCTAAAGTTTTGACGAGTCTGGTATCTACCAGTCTCATTCCCTCCCTGACCTCTTCTGGTTGGAATCCTCCCAAACTCAGAGTCTGATTGCTCTTGTTCAGATGAAGAGGGATCGGTGTCAGGTTCATGAGATGCACCAGACCTGGCACTGTAGTCAAAAATCCTTCCTTCTTTGAAGTCCACCGTGTCACGTACAAATTGGAAATGCTTCCTTTCTTTAATGTGACACGTGAACTTCTCTATTGTTTGTTGTAACACCGCCTCTTTTCTTTCAAATTCTGAATTATTGTTAAATTTTTTTGCTGCAGTAATACACTCTTTTAGTTCTTGACTACTCCGTGCCAGGCTATTCTGTTCTTCCTCTAAAAGGATTCCCATAAACCTCAGCGAGGATTCGACCGATTCTTTCTCCCACTTTTTAAGAAGCTCCGGGGAGCGAACCCTCACTGCCGGGATAAGGGAAATCCTAAGACCCCTTGGAACAATTTTGTTTTTAATATAGGTCTCTAGGGTTTGGATTTCCCACCAGGATCTAATGTGGTCTTTATAGGTTTTGGTTAGATGTCGGAAAGAGGCAGTGATGCTCAAATTTTGGGATTGTGGTATCAGTTCTTTGTCTGAGAAAACCTCCCTAGCATCTGTAAACCATTTATCCGTATTAATGTCACTCGTCAGGAATCCTGCCATCCCCACAAAAATTAGGATATATATAGATTCACTGAAATTAGATAGTGTATGTCGTTCAATATTCAATATAGTTCACCGCCTGGAAGAACGATTAAAAAGTAAATTTATTGGTTAAATTCATAAAATTGTGGCTCTACTAGCCGTTGATGCCAGACCAGGCTAAAGCAAGAGATTGCGACACGATAGGTGGTGTGGAGTGATAAATGTCTCCTTCACCCCAAAGAAACCACCTATCTATTTATTGTATAATAACGCTATATCTTTGCCATTAATAATTGTCTATCTAAATCCTAAATCCTACGCGTTTCATCATCACATGTAAAGTGATGCTTCCTCAGGGATTGATAGATTTGGATTATTTCAAATATCGAGGTGATAACAATATAACAGCACTGGATAGCACTGTTTTTGTGCTGATTCATAGTCTCCAGACGCATGCACGGCACTGATGCATTGGCCGTACACGCGCCGGGAAAACTAAAGGCTTAAAAAGGCTAAGAGCCCGCCCTCCAAAGGTAGTCCCCTAGGAAAACCGCCAATCCGCGTATTACACGGCAACTAGTGACGTGCCGGAGGCGGGGTCCCGAGGGCCTAGCAACCGAGGGAGGTTCCTGGACGACAAAAGCGTCCATGGTAACTGGGGGACGCTAGATGCGGCTCCTGAGTTGTCAAATGACAAGAATACATCGTGTGGATATAATGGTAACATACGGCCCTGTAGAAAAGGGCCGTGTTAATACATGGTGAGGAACTCAAACGTAGGAGGAGTCGTCTCACTCCGAGACTGACTCCCCAAAGTACCATAATTAAACCCCATATCCGTCCAAAATCAAAAATGGGTAGTATCCCATCACACACTAAGCATGAGTAGAAGAGAGATTGCGGCCAACCCGTACTAAATAGACCTAGGGAGGGCGCAACGTAGATTCTTTTGCAGTTAGTGAAAAAATGTTCAATAGCGCACTATTGGCAACAAAGAAGAAAACGACCGAACCTGTAAAAAAACACAAAAAATAACATTAGTAAGGGCCTGTTCACATCACCACTGCCCTTCCGTTGATGGGTTCCGTCGGGTTAACCCCTCAACAGAAAGGCAAACTGAAACCTCCGCTTCAGTTTCCCTCACCATTGTTCTCAATGGTGACGGAAACGTTGCTAAAGATTTCCGTTTGTCACCGTTGTGGCAGGGTTCCGTTGTTTTCCATTATCGACTGCCCTATTGATTCCGCCAAAACAACGGAACCCGTTCACAACGGGGACAAACGGAAACCATTGGCAAAGTTTCCATCAACATTGAGATCAATGGTGATTCAAACGGAAGCTAAGGTTTTCCGTTTGCCTTTACGTTGAGGGGTTAACCAGACAGAACCCCTCAACGGAAGGGCAGCGGTGATGTGAACAGGGCCTTAGATACAGGGCCCTAGATACAGTGTGTATGTGTGATACTGTTTGTTAGACCCTGTATCTAAGCCTAATGTAGGCTTAGATACAGGGTGCAGCAGACAGTATTCTTTTCAGTATAAGCTGGGGCCCTGTATCTAAGCCTAACACACGGTAGGCTTTAAAGGTTGTCCAGTCCCTAAACATTGATGGCCTATCTTCAGTACAGGCCATCAATAGCTGATGGGTTGGGGTCAGACACCCGGCACCCCCACCAATTAGCTGTTTTGAAGGGGTTGCAGCCGCTCGTATGAGTGCTGCTTCCCCTTCATTTCACTCACTTGCTCACACTGTGTATCGCTGACACATCCGTGTCGGCGATTCAGTGTGAGTAAGTGACCGGAATGAAGGGGAAGTAGCGCTCGTACGAGCGGCTGCAACCCCTTCAAAACAGCTAATTGGCGGGGGTCCCGGGTGTCTGACCCCAACCCATCAGTAAGACACTAAAATTAAACTTACCTCCTCTTCGGTCGCAGGTCCTCACTCCATCAAGTGTCGGGATGCTGTGCGCAGCGCATAGCATCGTGACGTTATGCGCTGTGCACAGCGCACTGACGTCAGAACCTCTGATACGCTCCAGGAAGAGGAGGGTAAGTACTGTAAGTTGCTATAGTAACAGGGGCCCGTGTAGTTTATTATAGTAACTTTTCATTGATGTGGTGAAAGGGGCTGCGGGCCCCCCTGGCTTCTGGGCCCGATCACAATTGCGACCGCTGCGACCCCTATAGCTACGCCACTGCTTCCATTATCATTTTTCTCTTTCGGACATCCACTTCTGGCTTATTTATTAGTATTTATTTCTGTTGCTTATATAGTGCCAACATATTACGCAATGCTGTACAGAATTGTCATCACTCACTGGGGCTCACATTCGACACTCCTCAACATTGCAACTGCAACACCAAGAAGGAAACGTTTTGGAATTGTGGAGATCGCAGGATCGATAGACACGTTAATGAAGTGCAAATGATATAAAAATGGAAACATAATATTCTAAACATCTTGATTTATTGAGTATGAGTGCCACGCGCAAAAATACATGCACTTACATGCCTTGGCATGCTATCAATGAGGTTATTAATGGTTGTTTGAGGAATGTTATGCCACACTAAATGCACTTGGGCACGCAAATTATCAAGATTGGCTGCTGGCAGCTCCCTTTGCAATTGCCGACCAATGAAGTCCCAGATATGCTCGATGGGAGACAAGTCCAGAGACGCTGCAAGCCATGGTAGCACATTTAGGCCATGCAGGCTGCTCATAGTAGCATGAGCAACATGTGGCCTGGCGATGTCCTGTTGAAAAATGGCTTCTGGTATGCTTTGGAGAAATTGCCGTACCAGTGGTTCCACGACCAAATCAATGTAACGCTGAGCTGTTACTGTACCTGAAATGAAGACTAGAGGTGTCTGGCTACAATACATTATGCCATCCCAATCCATAATCCCGTTAGTAGAACCAGTGTGACGTTCCCTTGTAAAAGCCTATACATGGCGTTGCCCTTGTGGTCTTCAGACCAATCGCTGGCTATGATTGTGTCAGAGAAAAAAGCGGGACTCATCGCTGAAGAGTATAGACCTCCATTGCATCATCCATTGCCGTCTTTCTGTGCACCATGACAGCCTTTGAAAACTGTGGTGTATGGTCAATGGTGCACCTGTAGCAGATTTTAGCGACACCTGCTACTGACTCGATTTGCATAATGTTACGGCTTGTCCTTCTTGGTGTTGCATTTTCAATGTTGAGGAGTGTAAATTCCCTACATGTATGTTTTTTGGGAGTGTGGGAGGAAACTGGAGTCCCCATATGAAACTTACGCAAACACACAGAGAACATTCAAACTCCATGAGGTTGTTGTCCTTTGTTGGATTTTAGGCCAGGACTCCAGCGCTGCAAGGCAGCAGTGCTAACTACTGAGGCTTAAAAATAATGATGAAAAATACTGACTCAAATATGCAATTGGGAATGAGGCCTAAGGTTGGAATCACACATGCAGTTTTTGTGGCAGTTTTTGGAGCCAAACTCAGGAATGGATACAAAGAGAGGAGACATATCAGTCTTTCCTGTATACACTTCCTTCTTTTTGGATCCACTCCATGTCTTTTATAGATTTTATTAGATTTGGGTCTACATTTAAATCTAAATTTTTTCTAATAAGATGTAGTTTCAGCCCAACATTTTTCATTTTTACAAGGACTACAGGAGAAAAGGCACAACAAAATTTGTTACGCAATTTCTCACGAGAAAGGCAATACCCCATATGTGGTCGTAAAATGCTAGTTGGACACACACCAAGGCTCTAAAGGGAAGGAGCGCAATTTGGTTTTTGGAGTGGAGATTTTCTAAGATTAGTTTTCGGACACAATGTTGCATTGAGCTAAGGTACAAGTACAGTGGAAACACCTGAAAAATTAACCCGTTTTGGAAACTACATCCCTCAAGGAATTCATCTAGAGGTATTATGAGCATTTTGACTCAGCGAGTGTCTTGCAGAAATTAGTGCACAGTGGATGTTGCAGATTGAAAATTGCCATTTTCCCACAGATATGTCATTTCAGTGACCAATATGTTGTGCCCAGCTTGTGCCACTGGAGATACACACCCCATAAATTGTTAAGCGAGTTTTCCAGAGTACAGTAATACCCCATATGTGGTGATAAACTGCTGTTTGGACACACTGCCAGGCTCAGAATAACCGCCGTTTGGCTTTTGGAGTGAAGATTTTGCTTGGTAGTAGTACTGTTTGGGGTTTTACTGGTATTTCAGCTTATAATGTGGGGGCATATGTGATCTGTGCGGAGCACGTCAGGGTATATGTAATCTGTGCGGAGTACATCAGGGTATATGTAAGCTGGGCGGAGTACATCAGGGTATATGTAAGCTGTGAGGAGTACATCAGGGTATATCTAAGCTGTGAGGAGTACATTAGGGTATATGTAATCTGTGCGGAGTACATTAGAGTATATGTAAACTGTGTGGAGTACATCAGGGTATATGTAAGATGTGAGGAGTACATCAGGGTATATGTAAACTGGGCGGAGTGCATCAGAGCATAATAGGATGATGTAATAATGGAGTGAATGAATAATAAAATTAATATTCCATGGATTGGTTGGGTACACTTTGAACCAATTCTTTATTAACAGGCCAGGTTTTTTGGGGGCTGGTGTCACACTGATAAATGGTGTCCTTTCTTATACCCTTTTTGGAACACACTCTGCACTTCTTTTGTGTCCTTCCCTTGTTTTTTCCAGTTTGGCGAACTTCGCAGAGAAATTGTTGCCCTGCTATAATAACACAGCCTTGCTTCCAGTGGAGATGATGACGTCTTGGGGCAGACGCGCTTGGGCCCTCCCCGGTTATTAAATATTTTAGGGCTTTAATAATTACCTATTAAAACTGAAGGAAGGGTCCGGTCCCCAGACGACCTGGAGGAGGCATTCCGGTTTTTGGAGATCTCACAGGTGTGATTACCGGACTGGACTGAACCCCCGGCACCGTTTGCTCTCAGAGGTGGTCCGTTTCCGGAATTCGTGTCTCATCTCCCGCCCCGTCCCGGAGCGGAGCTACCCGTGACCCGACCTTCAGGGCGAAGATCTCCGCACGGAGACCGCAGAGTCGGGCCCGTTGATCCTTGGCCCCCAGGACGGCGCTCTCCTCGAAGGGATTGATTGATCTTCAGCTTCCACATGTGGACAGTTAATTGCAGTTTACTCCCTCCTTTCTCTCCCACAGGGTTCTCTGCGGGCGGCGGCAGATGGCGCTGAAGGGGTTGCCCCAGAGACGTTTGTACTTGCTCTGGGGTGGGGGGGAGGTTTTACAAAGGTTGGGGATGTTTCCACTGTTTAGCTATAAAGGGGAAGGTAGGCCCATTTGGTAGATAACCCGGTGAGTCCGGGGCTTTGATGTCCCAGAGGAAGCCGGAAGGGCGAAACCCAGGGTCGGGCGAGAGTGTTTGGCGTGCCGCCTAGAAATTTTAAAGATTTTTACTTACCTTGATGCTTTTATTTCTTGTTACTTCTAGACATAAGATCCTTTTCCTACCAGGAGTTCTTTGAATGTGGAGGGAGACGATAAGGAGCTTGGTGGAACTACAAGGATAAGAATTACCATCCACACCCTCATTGGATTGCGGACTGTCCACTGCATTTTTCTGGGAGAGAGTGTCTATACTGAATGATATTGGACTGTTACCAGTGCCGTCTGAGCGGTAAACTTCACTGTACTTTATATATGCTATTTAGGGTATTTGTTGGATCATACCCAATTTAGTTTTGCCTGCTCCGGTCTGAGAGAGATTTTGTGGGTATTTGAGCCAAGAGAAACCACCATTATATTTGTAGGTTTTACAAAGGTTGGGGATGTTTCCACTGTTTAGCTATAAAGGGGAAGGTAGGACCATTTGGTAGATAACCCGGTGAGTCCGGGGCTTTGATGTAAATTTTTCTTTTTGGATACATCTTTGTGTTAACTACAGTACTCGTGAGACACTGTTTTCCCGCCCTGCTGTCTTTCCTCGTTCCCCATTAGGGTTCCGAGTGCTTTGTCGTGGTGGGAGGTTTTCCTCCGGGACGGCACAGCTCTCGTTGAGTATTGGAGGGATTTGGTACTCCGACCTTAGAGTGATTGTGTTTCCTATCGCCACTGTTCAGCGGCATCTGTGTAGGAGCTTTTCGTCTTCCTCTTCTTCTTTTTCTTTCTCTTCTTATCCCTCCCTTCCCCCCTCTGTCCATTCCTCTGTCTGCCATCATGTCTGACATAACTGTTATTTCTCTGAACGCACAGGGACTAAACATCCCCGAGAAGAGGTCCTCCATTCTCCGTCTGCTGTGGAAAAGAAAAGCACACGTGGCATTCCTACAGGAAACCCACTTTCCGGCTGACTGTATAAGGAGGCTCACAGACTCCAACTATCCGGACGTGTATCATAGTACGTCCCCTGACTCCAAGACTAAGGGGGTCTCTATCCTGATTTCACGCTCTTTGCACTGGGAACATGTGGAGACTTGCACAGATGGAGCGGGGGCGGTACCTCTTCGTGAAGGGTAAGCTGGACAACACGCTGTACACACTGGCCTCATACTATCTCCCTAACACTGGTCAAGTAGCCTTCCTGGAAAGAGTTCTTGGGGAGTTGGATGGCTTTCTGGAAGGCACTCTAGTACTGGGGGGGGGATTTGAATTTCACATTGCACTCCATGTTAGACTCCTCGAGAGGGCACTCCTCTCTACCCAGGGCGGCACACCGTCGTATACGACGATTGTTGCACGAACACCAACTAGTGGACACATGGCGGGTTCTGCACCCTTCGACCAGAGACTACACGTTTTACTCGGCTCCCCACAACTCCTACTCCAGACTCGATTTATTTTTTTCTGCGTCATTCACACCTCCCTAGCCTTACATCGGCCTCCATTGACGACATTACACTGTCTGATCATGCCCTTATTACTCTCACTCTTTCCCGCCCGTCAGCCCACCCTCGTTCTTGGCAGTGGCGATTGAATGAATCGCTCCTACAGGATCCGACGGTGGTCTCGGATATATGCAGGGATCTGGTGGAGTACTTTGCAATAAATGCCACACCAGGGGTAGACCCTTTTTGTATCTGGGAGGCACACAAATGCGTGGTGCGCGGCACCTTTATCCGTGTGGGCACCAAGCTTAAAGGCAATGTGTTGCCAGAAAAACATCTTTTTTTTATTTAAATTAAACATGTAGTGTGTGGGTGATTAAACATTGTTCAAATTTTTTTTATTTTTTTCACTAGTCAGGAAATATTATAAATTAATTCTAATTTATAATATTACCCATTTCTGGTCACTAGATGGAGCTATTCCCAAAATTGCAGCATTGCAACATTGGGTGAAAAGCCCTCGCTCTAGTGAGCTCTCAGCATCCCCCCCTCCTTTATCCTGGCTAGTGCCGGGATAAACGAGGGGTTTGAACGGTGTAACCTCCTACACTGTGTGTCGCCATTTTTTGAGCTAACACAGAGTGTAGTAGGTTTACATACAGTAGTAAACACACACAAACACGGAACATACATTTAAATCTCTTACCTGCTGCTGCCGCCGCGGCTCCCTCCGGCCCGTCCGCTCCGTCTGCCGCGGAAGCCGCGACCGGAAGTAGTAATATTACTGTCCGGCCGCGACTTCCGGTCCACAGGAAAATGGCGCCGGACGGAGCCAATTTCAAATTGGACTGTGTGGGAGCGGCGCATGCGCAGTTCCCACACAGACGCCGTACACACAAGTGAATGGGACGGGAGCCGTTCGCAGTCCCTATGGGACTGTGGCTGCCGTATTCCATGTCTGTATGTGTCGTTAATCGACACATACAGAAATGGAACAAAAAATGGCAGCCCCCATAGGTAAGAAAAAGTGTAAAAATAAGAAAAAGTAAAACACAAACACACAAATAAATATAAACGTTTTTAATAAAGCACTAACATCTTTAACATATAAAAAAATAATTTGTGATGACACTGTTCCTTTAAAAAAGAACGGTCGGCACACCTCCGGGACTTACTGACTCGGATACATCGTCTGGAACATTCACATAAGGCATCTCAGGATCGGGTAGTGGGGGCGGAGCTGGGACAGTTGAGAGAGCAGGTGCGTTCACTCTGCCTTGCAAAGGCGAGGGCCTCCCTAGTTAAATGCAGACGACACTTCTATGAATTTAGTAATAAACCTGGTAGGACCTTAGCCCGAGCACTTAGGAAGACCCGCTCACGTACCTATGTCCCCTATGCCCTGGGTTCACACAACAACCGCCTCCAACTTCCACAAGACATCTCAGAATCCTTCCGTGCTTATTACCACACTCTCTATAATCTTCCACGGGCACCCCATTCTTCTTCGGAAGGCGGGGGTCACCTGGAGAAGATCGAGCAGTATCTTCGGTCATCAGGGATGAAATGTATCCCTCCTGAGGCTATAGAGACCTTAGAGGCACCCATCTCCCCGGAAGAACTGTCATGGGCACTGAAGGACTCACCCACGGGGAAGGCACCGGGCCCGGATGGTCTGCACCTACAATACTATAAGGCCTATCCGGACTTGCTCTCGCCCCACTTCCTCCAGGCATTCAATTCTATTACTGAAGGGGGCTCCATCCCCCAAGACACCTTGAGGGCCCATATCACGGTCATACCCAAGGAGGGGAAGGATCCATCCTTGTGCCAGAATTACTGTCCCATTTCTCTACTTAACGTGGATTTAAAGCTATTTGCCAAGATCCAGGCACAGAGGATGACTCCACTCATACACAACGTGATACACAACGACCAGGTGGGCTTTATACCCTCGCGTGAGGCACGTGACAATACCACACGAGCGATTAACTTAAAGGAACAGTGTCACCAAAAAAAATTTTTTTATATCAGTTTGATGTTAGTGTTTTATTAAAAACTTTTGTATTTATTTGTGTGCTTGTGTGTTACTTTTTTTTATTTTTTTACTTTTTCTTCCCTATGGGGGCTGCCATTTTTTTTTCCATTTCTGTATGTGTCGATTAACGTCACATACAGACATGGAATACGGCAGCTACAGTTCCATAGTGAATGCGAACGGGGCCCGTTCCATCCACTATGGTGTACGCCATCTGTGTGGGAACGGCAGATGCCGTCCGGCGCCATTTTCCTGTAGACCGGAAGTCGCGGACGGACAGTAAGATTACTACTTCCGGTCGCGGCTTCCGGACTTGTGCACTTGGAGCAGCGGCAGCAGACGGAGCGGACGGACCGGAGGGAGCGGCGGCGGCAGGAGCAGGTAAGTGATTTCTATGTATGTTCGTGTTTCAGTGTGTGTTTACTAGTGTATGTAAACCTTCTACACTGTGTGTTAGCTCAAAAAATGGCGACACACAGTATAGGAGGTTAGACCGTTCAATCCCCTCGTTTCTCCCGGTACTAGCCAGGATAAAGGAGGGGGGGATTTTGAGAGCTCACTAGAGCGAGGGATTTTTTTCCAATTTTGCAGCATAAAGCAATGTGGTTGATTTACCACATGCAATGCTGCAATTTTGGGAATTGCTCCATCTAGTGACCAGTGCTGGGAAATATTATAAATTAGAATCTAATTTATAATATTTCCTGACTCGTGAAAAAAATAAAAAAAATTAGAACAATATTTAATCACCTACACACTAATTGTTTAACTAAAAAAGCAACACATTCCCTTTAATGTACCAAGCAGCTATTGCGACCCCTCCCACTTGTTTTCTGTCGACGGACGCAGAAAAGGCCTTCTAAAGAGTCAACTGGGATTTCATGCTGGCAACCTTGCGGCACGTGGGCTTGGGGGCTCACATGATGAATTGGATCTCGGGTCTCTATTCCTCTCCATCGGCGCAGGTTAAGGTCAACGGGCACTACTCGCTCTCATTTGCAATCACCAATGGCACAAGGCAAGGCTGCCCCTTGTCCCCATTAATTTTCATTTTATGTCTTGAGCCCTTCCTGTGCCATATTCGCTCCAATCCAGACATTGGGGGCATAGCCCTGGGCGATAGGGTCCATAAGATCACTGCCTATGCGGATGATTTGCTCTTTTTTCTCACGGCTCCCAGGATTTCCTTGCCCAACCTGATGGCAGAGTTGAGAAGATACTCGAAATTATCCAACTTCAAGATCAACTACCAGAAGTCTGAGGCACTTAACATCTCATTGCCACAGACCCTGGTCGATGACCTGTCCGAGTCCTTTCCTTTTAAATAAGTGAGGGACTTGCTTAAATACTTGGGGGTGCGGCTTCCCGATGATCTCTCTCGTCTTTACGCGGTGAACTTCCCTTCGCTTCTTCAACGTGTAAAGAGCGACTTGGATTCTTGGACGTCGGGTACCTTCACCTGGTTTGGAAGGTGCGCCATATTTAAAATGAATATTCTGCCGCGGATTCTGTATCTCTTTCAGGCCCTCCCGATACATGTCCCACGCCCGTTCTTTCAATCTCTGCTGTCTCTTCTACACAAATTTATCTGGGCGGGGAAACCTGCGCGTATTACCCGTTCCATGCTTTTTCGTACGAAGTGGGAGGGGGGTGTTGGTCTTCCGGACTTTGTTTCATACCACCATGCCTCCCACTTGACACGAATTCTAGACTGGTTTAGATACAGCGAGATTAAAGAGTGGGTGTCCATGGAACAGGCTTTTCTGGCAGTCCGTCTGCAGGCCTTACCGTGGTTGGGTAGACATACTCCCTTGGCTGCGCGGTCACAGCCGACGATCGGGCCCACCCTGGCAGTTGCGGCTCGGCTCTTTCCTAGGACAGAGATCTCCCCGTCTGCCTCCCCTCTGTACCCGATTTTGGGCAACCCTGCATTTCCACCAGGGTGGGAAGGTGGTCCTTTCCTGCTTTGGTTGAGGGCAGGTAAGGGACGTGCGATACACTTTTGCAGGAGGAGAGATGGATGTCAGGCGCGCAGTTACAGTCTCTGTCAGACCCTGTCACCTTTTCTGCATGGCAGGCCACCCAGCTACGACATTACCTGGCGTCCATAGCTAATCCGGCGGCGTACTCGCGGGAGGGCTCCCCATTTGAACTTTTATGCACAGGCACGGGCACGGTGCGCCATTCACTGTCTAAACTCTACGCTCTTCTGATCTCGCCCTCCAATCTGCCCTCCCCATCTTATCTGCTCAGTTGGGAAAGGGATTTGGGTCTATCATTCACTCCCGAACAACGAGAGCGTTTGTTTACCATGACACACAAGTCCTCAATGGCCAGTAGATATCAGGAGGCAGGGTTCTAGATTCTGTCTCGTTGGTATAGGGTGCCTTCCAGATTGCATGCAATGATTCCGGCGGTTTCACCTCTGTGCTGGAGATGTGGCGACCAAGTGGGTACAATCCTGCATATTTTTTGGGACTGCCCCCTCCTGGCTGATTTCTGGTCCGAGGTGTGGCGCATTTCCTCGAAATTCACGGATTTCCCTCTCCTGAGGTCGCCAGACCTTTTCCTGCTCCATCTGTGTGAGATGCCCTTGTCCATGTATAGACGCTCAGTTGTTCGCCACTTGGTGAATGCGGCTAGAGCATGTATTCCCGCGTTGTGGAGACAAACCTGTCCCCCATCCGTGGGCATGTGGTGTGGCAAGATCTAGGAGATTATGAGAATGGAGGAACTCACGGCATCAATGAAAGGGTCCCATGCAGCCTTCCTCAGAACTTGGCGTGAATGGATCTGTTTTCAATCCTCTGTGGAATACAAGGCCATCATGGTCTCTTGATCTCTTCTATAGGCCCAATTATGTCAGGTGCGTTCCTCTCCCTCTCTCTCTCCCCTTCTGTCCCCATTCTTTCCTTCTTTCTCTTACTGTATCTCTGCTCGACTACGGAGTATTATGCATCGCTGCGGGTTCAGTGTGCATATCTGCCTTTCTTCCAATAATATTCTGAGCGGTATACTGCCTTCCATTGTAATGTTATGCACTTTTGTTATGCAAGTTACTGGCCTGAGGCCGATGTCAATACCGACTTGGTGTGTACTGAGTATATTGTCTGTTTTTCTTTATGCTTTAAAAACAAAATAAAAGAATTTAAACATTTTATTGAAAATAAAAAAAGCCGTCATCGAAGTAGCCCTCGAATCCGACGTAGTCCAATGACCGAAGCTGTAAAAAAACACAAACACAAAAAAAAATTAGTAACACATGTGGTAGGCTTAGAAACAGGGCCCATGTGTGATACTGTCTGTTAGACCATGTATCTAAGCCTACCACAAGGTAGGCTTAGATACAGGGCCCCAGCAGACAGTAATCTTATACTGTATAAGATTACTGTCTGCTGGGGCCCTGTATCTAAGCCTAACATGTGGTAAGCTTAGATACAGGGCCCATCAGAGAGTAACATACATGGCCATACATACATACATGCCCCTAAATAGAAGTTAGAGCGTTGTCTGTGCTCCCATATAAAACTAATCCCCCCAATCCCCCAGTTTGGTGCCTTTGCTCCAATAAAAATAATAAAAAAAACTCACCTAACACGTTCCCACGATGAGCTGAACAATCCAGTCACTGACTTCTTACTGGTACTTGGCACCGCTCTCATCCATAATAACAAAGTGGTGGGCGCAGATGACGTAATCATGTCAACGTGACATGATTACGTCATCTGCACCGCAATGCATTGTTATTGTGGATGCAAGCGGCGCCAAGTGCCAGTAAGAAGGCAGTGACGGGACCGTTTAGTTTTTTTTAAATTATTTTTATCTGCTCCTCTCTGCAGTCTACCATGGACGGCTATAGTTAATTTAAGCAGGTGGGCGGCGTAAAGCAACCGGCGGCCGAGTGGGCCCCTACATGAGCAGTGGGCCCCGGCACTTGCCCGGGTTCAGTTATGGACAGAGACGTCAGGGTCTACGTCTATGAGAAATCCAGGGAGATTCCGCTGCTACAGTGAGCTACAGTGGTGCTATCTACAGGGGAGGGGGTGGTATCTACAAGGGGGGTGCTAGCTACAAGGGGGTGCTATCTACAAGGGGCGTGCTATCTATGGGTAGGTGCTATCTACAGGGGAGGTAGTGCTATCTACAGGGGACACTGTGGCGCTATCTACATGAGCACTGTGGCACTATCTACAGGGGACACTGTGATGCTATCTACATGGGCACTGTTGCTTGATAAAAAAACAAAAAGAGAGAGACGGCGCTCCTCTAAGGTGATGGGCAATATCGTATGGGCAATATGGATAATTGATAAAGGGGTGAATATAGTAAGACTCACCTGATTGAGTTGTGCAAGATGGTCAGCACAACTTAACTTTGCTGCTCGTCAGGTCTTTTTCACCTTTGGTCTCGTTCACACTGTGCTAGCCTCTGGAGCAGACCCACGATTGGTGTCTCCAACGCTGGAGCTTCTTTCTCGTGGTCTTATAGAATGAAGAAACTTGGGAAAAAATGCTCCTTGCACCGGGCGCTCTGGTGTGAATGGTCCACTGAGTCATTGATAGGAATTAAAAGGATTTATTAGAGGACATGTTTAAAAAACAATAAAAAAGGGTTGCTGCAACGCGTTTCAACCTCGTACTGAGGTCTTCATCAGACATTTTCAAATAAAAATGCCTGACGAAGACCTCAGTACTAGGTTGAAACGCGTTGCAGCAACCTTTTTTTTAATTGTTTTTTAAAGAGGCTCTGTCACCAGATTCTCAAATCCCTATCTCCTATTGCACGTGTAGAGAACAGTAACGTGTTTTTTTTTTTTCTTAACGTTCATTTTTGGCCAAGTTATGAGCTATTTTATATATATATGCAAATGAGCTTTGAAATGGATAACTGGGCGTGTTTTTTTTCGTATGTCCAACTGGGCGTGTATTGTGTTTTTAACTGGGCGTGTTTACTTGTTTTACTAACTGGGCATTGTGAATAGAAGTGTATGATGCTGACGAATCAGTGACCAATCAGCATCATGCACTCCTCTCCATTCATTTACACAGCACATAGTGTTCTTACTAGAAAACCTAATTTGCATATATATAAAATAGCTCATAACTTGGCCAAAAATGAACGTTTAAAAAAAACAAAAAAAACGTTACTGTTATCTACATTGCAGCGCCGATCACATGCAATAGGAGATAGGGATTTGTGAATCTGGTGACAGAGCCTCTTTAAACATGTTCTCTAATAAATCCTTTTAATTCTTATCCATGACTCCGTGGAATCAGTGGAATCACTGAACCATTCACACCAGAGCGCCCGGTGCAAGGAGCATTTTTTCCCCCAAATTTCTACATGGGCACTGTGTGAGCTCTGTGGCACTATCTACAATGGGCACTGTGGCACTATGTGGGCACTGGCACTTTATATGTGGGCACTATGTTACTTTTCTTTCCTTGGAATAAATATTTTTATTTGGTTTTACTATATAAACAATAAAGACATCAAGTTCAAAGGATAGAAACTGAAAAGAAAAAGGAAAAAGCAAACAGGTCTACTTGAACTGCGATTATTCAATCACAGATATCAAAACAACAGTAGGTCAGTAAAGTAAAACAAGAATGGCAGTATAAATTTGAGAGACATTAGAAACATCAAATTACTGGACCAGTACTGAACCAATTAGCTCTCGACGCCTCAGAAGACAGTAAAACATAGTGGGAGAGCTAGAAAAGTCATATAGAAAGGGAGGGAGTAAAGTGGAGGGGAGTGGAGCAGGGAAAGAATGAAGAAAATTAAAAAATTAAATGAAAGTTCAATCATATACTTACGTGGCCAGAAAATGAGATGGCGAAGAACATCAGGCCTAGGCAGTCATGAGACCAGCGTATTCAGTAGAAGAGATGAAGTGGAGCCAAACGGACCACATTTTGTCAACTGCCGCAGTTCGTGTCCTCCCGAACGTTGTCAGGTGTTCCATGCGCATAATTTCGCTAACTCTAGATAACCATTGAGGAATGCTCGGTGGTGTAGTGAACTTCCAAAGAGCCGGAACACACGCCCTTGCTGCATTCAGGAGGTGTCTTAGAAGCGAGCGCTTGTAGTTGTGCAAGGAAATATTGCTGTGATTGAGTAGGAAGAGGCCCGCTTCGTAAGGCAGGGTGAGACCAGTAACAGTAGAAGTGATGAAGTGAACTGCCTTCCAGAAAGGGGAGAGGAGATGACAGGACCAGAATACATGCAAAAGAGTGCCATTCTCCGCCCCACATCTCTAGAACAGGGGGAAGGTTGCAGGGAACATCTTATTCAGTACTGTCGGTACTCTGTACCAACGTGAGAGTATTTTGTAATTAGTTTCCTGATATCTAGAGGAGACCGTAGATTTATGGGCCAAAGTTAAGATCTTCTGTTTGTCCTCTGTAGTCCAGGATGTCTGAAGGTATCTTTCCAATTTAGCAATAAACGGGGGGAAAACAGTCCACTGTTGGGGAGGAGAACCATCCGTATATCATGGAAAGCAAGCATCGTACTGGACCCTGAGCTGAGCACTGATCTTCGAATGTAGTGAGAGCGCGGTCTGTACGTGCCACTGGGGGTAGTGAAGAAAGAATGTAAGCTGGGATAGGCGCCACGAGTCCAAGGGGGGTAGGTCATTTGGGTCTGCGAGTGAAGATCCCGATATCCATTGAGAGTCCTTCAGAAAGTGTCTAACCTGAAATCTCCCTCCTTTAACCCCTTCCCGCTCCTGGACGTACTATTAGGTCATGGTAGCTGTATCGTTCGCGCTCCATGACCTAATAGTACGTCTCGGGAGTAACGCCCGCTTCGGCCGTCTTCCCGACACATACAGGAGCTGTGACAGCTGCTGTCTCGTACAGCAGTTGCCGCAGCTCCTACAGCGGGGACCGATTGCTGTGTCCCCGCTGATTAACCCCTTAAAAGCCGCGTTCAATAGTGATCGCGGCTTTTTAGGCGTTAAGCTATCATCGCCGGCCTACTACACGATAGCGGCCGGCGATGGTGACTATGGCAAGCTGACGCCTAACAATGGCGTCCAGCAATGCCATCGACGGAAGCCTAGTGGGTCCTGACAAAGTCAGGACTTACTATGCTTGCTGTCAGTGAGTAGATGGCAACTCTAATACACTGCACTACGCATGTAGTGCAGTGTATTAGAATAGCAATCAGCGCCGGCTGCCCTCAAGTCCCCTAGTGGGACAAAGTAATAAAGTTAAAAAAAAAGTTAAAAAAAGATGTGTAAAAATAATAAAATACAAGTTTCAAAAGTAATAAAAGTAAAAATCCCCCTTTTTCCCTTATAGATAAATAAACAAATAACCTATACATAATTGGTATCGCTGCGTCCGTAACGGCCTGAACTACAAAATTGTTTTGTTATTTATCCCGCGTGGTGAACGCCGTAACAGAAAATCATAATAAACTGTACTACAATCACAATTGTTTGGTCACTTCACCTACCAAAAAATGGAATAAAAAGGGATCAAAAAGTCGCATGTACCTAAAAATGGTAATGAACGAAACTACAGTTCGTTATGCAAAAAATAAGTCCTCGCACGGCTTTCTTGATGGAAAAAGAAAAAAAGTTATGGCGCTTAGAATAAGGTAACACAAAAAGTAAATGATTTCTTACAACATAGTATTTTTAATGTGCAAACGCTATAAGATATAAAAAAAACTATAAACATATGCTATCGCCATAATCGCATCGCACCGCAGAATAAAGTGAAAATGTCATTTATAGCGCACGGTGAACGCTGTAAAAAAATAGAATAAAAAAACAATAGTAGAATTGCTGTTTTTTAGTTACCACGCCACTTAAAAATAGACTAAAAACTGAACAAAAAGCTGCATGCACCCTAAGAAAACTGCAATGAATTCCTCAAGGGGTCTAGTGTCCAAAATGGGGTCACTTTTGGGGGGTTTCTACTGTTTTGGCACCACAAGACCTCTTCAAACCGGACATGGTGCCGAATAAAAAAGAGGCCTCAAAATCCACTAGGTGCTCCTTTGCTTCGGGGGCCGGTGCTTCAGTCCATTACCGCACTAGGACCACATGTGGGATATTTCTCAAAACGGCAGAATCTGGGCAATAAATATTGAGTTGCGTTTCTCTGGTAAAACCTTTTGTGTTATAGAAAAAAATGGTATAAAAAGGATTTTCTGACAAAAATAAATAAATATGTAAATTTCACCTCTACTCTGCTCTAAATTCCCATGAAACACCTAAAGGGTTAATAAACTTTCTTTATGCTGTTGTGAATACTTTGAGGGGTCTAGTTTCTAAAATGGGGTGTTTCATAGGGGTTTCTAATATAGGCCCCTCAAAGCATCTTCAGAACTGAACTGGAACCTAAAAAAATAAAAATGAGGCAATACTTTGCTTCTCCTAATGAGCAGTGCCCACTCCGAGATCACCCCAGTTTTGACCGTTTGTATAAACGGAGACCCCTATTAGACCGTTTTAGTGCCCGGTTTTCCCAAGCATACCCCGCCGAGAATTGTATTTCTATTGATGAGTCCTTGGTACATTTTAAAGGGAGGCTTCAATTCCGCCAGTACCTGCCGGGTAAGAAGGCAAGGTATGGTGTGAAGATGTATAAGGTGTGCGAGAGTGCATCAGGGTATGCCTACAAATTTAGGATATATGAAGGGAAGGACAGCAGTATTCAGCCCCCAGAATGCCCCCCCTCCTTACTGGGAGTTAATGCAAAAAGTGTGTGGAATTTGGTGCACCCACTGCTGGACCAGTGTTACCACCTCTACCGGGATAATTTTTATACAAGCGTCCCACTCTTCAAGTGCCTCACTTCCAGAAGTCCTGCGGCATGCGGCACTGCTAGAAGAAATCTGAGAGGCCTCCCTAAGACTCTGCTTGGGCAAACAAGAATGGGTTGCTTCTTTGCTTCTGGGGCTTGTGTTTCATTCCACGAGCACACACACTAGAGACACATGTGGTACATTTCTAAAAACTCCAGAATCTGGACAATACATATTTAGTAGTATTTCTCAAAATTGAATACAATTGAAATTCAGCAAGAAAAATTAAATTTGCAAATTTCACATCTACTTTGCTTTAATTTCTGTGAAATGCCTGAAGGGTTAAATAAACTTTCTAAATGCTGTTTTGAATACTTTGAGGGGTCTAGTTTTCAATGTGGGGTGTTTTTTATGGGGGTTTCTAATACATAGGCCCCTCAAAGCCACTTCGGAACCAAACAGGTACCTTAAAAAAAAGGCTTTTGAAATTTTCTTAAAAATATGAGAAATTGCTGTTTATGTTCTAAGCCTTGTAACGTCCAAGAAAAAGAAAAGAATGTTCAAAAAACAATGCCAATCTAAAGTAGACATATGGGAAATGTGAACTAGTAACTATTTTGGGTGGTATAACCATCTGTTTTACAAGCAGATGCATTTCAATTCTGAAAAATGCTATTTTTTTATAAATTTTCTCTAAATGTTGAAATTTTTCACCAATAAACATTGAATATATCATCCAAATTTTACCACTAACATAAAGCCCAATGTGTCACGAGAAAACAATCTCAGAATCGCTTGGATAGGTTTAAGCATTCCGACGTTATTACCACATAAAGTGAAATATGTCAGATTTGAAAAATGGGCTCTGAGACTTAATGCCCAAACTAGGCTGCGTCCTTAAAGAGGCTCTGTCACCAGATTTTGCAACCCCTATCTGCTATTGCAGCAGATAGGCGCTGCAATGTAGATTACAGTAACGTTTTTATTTTAAAAAAACGAGCATTTTTGGCCAAGTTATGACCATTTTTGTAGTTATGCAAATGAGGCTTGCAAAAGTCCAAGTGGGTGTGTTTAAAAGTAAAAGTCCAAGTGGGTGTGTATTATGTGCGTACATCGGGGCGTTTTTAATACTTTCACTAGCTGGGCGCTCTGAAGAGAAGTAACATCCTCTTCTCTTCAGAACGCCCAGCTTCTGACAGTGCAGACCTGTGACGTCACTCACAGGTCCTGCATCGTGACGGCCACATCGGCACCAGAGGCTACAGTTGATTCTGCAGCAGCATCAGCGTTTGCAGGTAAGATCGACTTACCTGCAAACGCTGATGCTGCTGCAGAATCAACTGTAGCCTCTGGTGCCGATGTGGCCGTCACGATGCAGGACCTGTGAGTGACGTCACTGGTCTGCACTGTCAGAAGCTGGGCGTTCTGAAGAGAAGAGGATGTTACTTCTCTTCAGAGCGCCCAGCTAGTGAAAGTATTAAAAACGCCCCGATGTACGCACATAATACACACCCACTTGGACTTTTACTTTTAAACACACCCACTTGGACTTTTGCAAGCCTCATTTGCATAACTACAAAAATGGTCATAACTTGGCCAAAAATGCTCGTTTTTAAAAAATAAAAACGTTACTGTAATCTACATTGCAGCGCCTATCTGCTGCAATAGCAGATAGGGGTTGCAAAATCTGGTGACAGAGCCTCTTTAAGGGGTTAATCCAATCACAAAAATATCCGCCCGCCAACCCAGGAGGGAAGGCAGGGTTACCTAAAATAGGGAATAGGGCTAAAGGAAAGGGGAAGAGTCCTAGTGTAATGAAAAAAATCGGGCGGCAGGACGCAATGTTGGACCAATCGTTGGATGAGAGCGTATGGCAGTATCGATTAGGGTGTTGAGCCAAGGGACGTTGAGAGGTACAAGTGTAGATGCTTGTTATACTGTTATCCAGCATTTTTGTGAAGATTGTCGACACCAGTCAATTTTTGTCGTGAGGTGTGCTGTCGCGTAGTATTTATAAGGGTCTGGTAGCGCCGTTCCCCCCGAATCCTTTCCGAGTGACAGAATGACCTGGCTATATGTGGGGAACCGGGATCCAAATAAACTTACACCATACACGGCGCAGAGATTGAAAGAAGGAAAGTGGAATATGGATGGGTAGAGCCTGAAAGAGCTATAGGAGAAGGAGGTAGGACATTCATTTTAATAATGTTGCATCTACCAAACCATGAGAGAAAAACGCCGGGAGTCGAGGTCTGACTTAATGGTGGCTAGCAAGGAAGGGAAATTTAATGCAAAAGCATGTGTAAGATCCAATGGTAGCCAGATACCTAGATACTTAATCGCGTTAGAGGCCCAGCTGAAGGGGAAGTTAGTGCGACGCCTGGAGAGAGTAAATGGAGAAAGAGCCACCGAAAGAGCCTCAGATTTTTGGAAGTTTATTTAAAAGTTATATAAATGACAGTATGTATTCAGCTCTTTCATTAAGTTTGGGAGGGAAATGTGGGGGTTGGTAAGGAAGAACAAGAGGTCGTCCCTATATGCTGCTTCCTTATGTTGCTGGAAAACAATGGGCGGCCCAGAGATATCAGGATTGTTACGTACTGTGCAAAGGAAATGTTCAAGGGAAAGGACAAAGAGGAGAGGTGAGAGGGGGCAACCTTGGCATGTACCATTTTGTATAGTAAAGGGGTCTGAGTAGAAACCATTTACTTTAACCAAGGCAGTCGGGTTGGAATAGAGAGATAAGATCCACAAGAGCATGGAGTGTCCCAACCCTACATGTTTCAAAGACTGAGCAAGAAATTCCCAATCCACCCTGTCAAACGCCTTCTCAGCGTCAGTGGAAAGAAGGAACATGGGGGTATTACGAGTACGTGTATAGGAAATGATGTCCAAAGCTCTCGTGGTATTATTCCTCGCCTCCCTTGAGGGGAGGAATCCGGCTTAGATAGGGCGGTAGCTGGCGCAACGGGTTGGCTCCTTGCCCTCTTTGGGAATCACTGTGATATGCGCAAAAATAGTATCCCTGGGCATGTCAAAGTCATCAGTGAGGGCATTATAAGGCCCAGTTCACACAGAGTTTTATTACAAGTTTTTTTTACATGTTTTTTGACGCGGAAACTGCGTTGGAAACCACGCCAAAAAACCTCAGAAAATGGCTCCCATTGAGGTAAAAAATGCTCATGGGAAAAAGAAGATACATGCCCTATCTTCGGGTGTTTACGCCTCTGACCGCCCATTGACATCAATGGGAGGCAGAGAAAGCGTATTTTACTGCGTTTTTGCCCGCGGCACTCAATGGCCGCTAGCAAAAAAAACACAGCGAAAAACGCAGCAAAAAACGCGGCAAACAGCAGGCAGATTAAAATCGGAATTTTGAGGCAGAATTTTCTGCCTGCAAAAAACTCTGTGTGAACTCAGCCTAAGCGTGCAGGAAACTATCCAAGAGGGTAGGGAGAAAGTGTTTATAGTAGGTAAGAGTGAAACCGTCGGGTCCAAGAGCCTTGCCAGTGGAGGTCTCCTTGACAGCCTATGCTAATTCCAGAGCAGTCAAAGGGGCCTCCAGTGAAGCAATGGTCTGCTCTGAAAGTAAGGGTAAGCCGGAGTTAGCAAGGTTATAAAGGTTGGCATAAAATGGTTTAATGTATTTGGCAATATCTTTAGGTAGATGATGGAGCATATCAGATTCTTCGTATATGTGGGGGACATATGTACGTGCTGGTTAGGCATTCGCTAGGGGCCTACCACATTTATCTCCAAATTCATAGAAAGTGCCACAACATTTGGTAAGGGTGGCCTTGGACTTAGACAGTTCAAGACAAAATAGGCGTTCCATGAGAGTCGTGAGTTCTGACAATCCAGATATAGTGGGGTTATGTTTATGGGATGTTTCAAGACGTCGAATTTGAGACATTAGGTCTAGGGATTGTTGGATACGTAGCCGTTTAGCTTGGGCACCGTGTTTGATGAAAATTCCCCAGATAAAACATTTATGTGCTTCCCACACAGACAGGGGGCTGACATTGGGGTCAAAGTTCGTACAGAAAAAAACCTTGAGTTCAGTGAGTATCTGTTTAGAAATGGAGGGCTCCTGTAAGAGTGAGACATTCAAGCGCCAGTTCCCCCTCGGAGGGCAATTTTCCTCTAATGTAATGGTTAGAGACACCAGTGAATGATCAGAGATGTGAGACGATTCTATCCGAGAATCTGAAACTACACTAAGTTCCTGATGTTTAGTAAGAAAAAAGCTAATTCTAGTGAAGAGAGAGTGGGGGGGGGGCCGAATAAAAGGAGAAGTCCGTTTCTTTTTGGGGGGGGGGGAATACGCCAAGAGTCTAACAACTGGTGGGAGTGGAGGAGACGTTTAAAATCTCTCAGTATGGATTGTGGGAGAGTGGTCGATCCTCTTGAAGCATCCAGCTCAGGGTCCAGCACCAGATTAAAATTGCCGCCTATTATCGGAATACCCTCTGTGAAGTCCTGGAGGGAGTCTAGCATTACCTCTAAGCAAGCAGTCTGGCCAGTATTGGGAAGATAGATAGACGCAAATTTAAAGGGAACCTGTCACCAGCATTTCACCTATTGAACTTTACTTCTCCCTCACTGGCCGCTGCTATAAAAAGTTCATTGCCGTTATCCCCGCTCCTAAACTCCTCTTCCGACTGTAAATATCGGTCTGCAAACGTTTTGCGCCTTTTATCGTAATTATGCGGTGTCCCTTTGTGCGCACACACCAAAAGAGGACATCAATGCACTAGCGCAGGATTTTGTGTGCTGGGGGAAGGCGAGGAGCTGTCAATCAAAAGTAAGGAGGCGAAGTAAACTTGGAAAGACTTGAGGAATGAAGATATGACTCTTTCCAAACGAAGATTTGACTCTTTTCAAATGAAGATCTGACTCTTTTCTGCTCATTAGCATACGTTGTGGGAACACTAAAAAGCTAAATACTAAAGCTACACAAGCGACTAAGAAGACAATTATAGGTTATATAGAAATGATTTTTCACCCACTACCACCAGGTATAGTTGGTTTAATAGGTGAAATGCTGGTGACAGGTTCCCTTTAAATATTTGGAAGGCAATCGTAACCTTTACTGCAAGGAATCTCCCCTCCCAAATCAAAGCAAGTGTCCTTGATTTGCCAAGGCAAAGAGCGAGACAGCAATATACTCACTCCCCTGGATCTAGAGTCAGCAGAACAGCCATGATAACTGTAGCCATATCTTCGTTCGGAAAGTTTAGGAATCTTGTCTGAAGCGGGTTTCCTGGAGAAGAACCACTTGAGCTCGGAAACGCCAGAGATCATTGAGGAGCATAGTCCGTTTCTCAGGGGTGCCCAGGCCTCTGACATTGAAAGTGACTACCTTGAAGAGGGACGCCATCTAATAAAAAAAAAAAAAAAGGGGTGGGGAAGGGTTTAGGAGGGAAGGAGGTAACAAAATGCTACGTGAGTAGAAAGGAAAGTAAAGAAAAAAGGGGAAAGAAGTGAAAAATTCAAGTCCCGCAAGGTCAATGTAAAGGATCTGCCAGGCACAACTTCGGGGTTAACGCCCATAGATAATCAGTCTGCACCTGCTTCTATGTTTGTGAGACTGACTCCATCTTCCACCACTCAGGGTGGCAGGCTTAGGAGTGGGAGAACCTATCACAGCCTGGCCAGACGGAGCTAGCTCCCGCCCTCTGTCTATTTATACCTGCCTTTCCTGTTCCTCCTTTGCTTGTGATTCTTCTCGTTTGGTTTCCTGGCCCTGCTGCAGCTTCTTGTACCATTGTTTTTGCTTCATATTGACCCCGGCTTGCTGACTACTCTCCTGCTCTGCATTTGGTACCTCGTACACTCCTGGTTTGACTCGGCTTGTTTACTACTCTTCTGCTCTGCGTTTGGAACCTCGTACTCTCCTGGTTTGACTCGGCTTGTTCACTTCTCTTGTTGCTCACGGTGTTTCCGTGGGCAACTGCCCCTTTCTCCCCCTAGCTCTGTGTACCCTTGTCTGTTTGTCTGTCATGCACTTATTGAGCGTAGGGACCGTTGCCCAGTTGTACCCCGTCGCCTAGGGTGGGACGTTGCAAGTAGGCAGGGACTGAGTGGTGGGTAGATTAAGGCTCACTTGTCTGTCTCCCCACCCCCGTCATTACATAATCACAAGCCTATACCTAGTCTACCCTGGTCCCTGACACCACTATGGACCCCCTTGAGACCCTGGCTCAGCAAATGCAGGGTCTCTCCCTACAGGTCCAGGCCCTGGCTCAGAGGGTCAACCAGCCTGATGCTACCATGGTAGTCCCCCTCACCTCACCTCTTGAACCCCACCTCAAGTTGCCCGACCAGTTCTCAGGGGACCGGAAGACTTTTCTCTCCTTTCGGGAGAGTTGTAGGCTCTATTTTCGTTTAAAGCCCCACTCATCAGGTTCTGAGAGCCAGCGGGTGGGTATAATTATGTCCCGGCTCCAGGAAAGGCCCCAAGAATGGGCCTTCTCCTTGGCTCCGGACGCCCCTGAACTTTCCTCCGTTGATCTTTTCTTTTCTGCTCTCGGACTCATCTATGACGAGACTGACAAGACTGCATTTGCCGAGAGTCAGCTGGTGACCTTACGTCAGGGTAAGAGACCTGTTGAGGAGTATTGCTCTGACTTTAGGAAGTGGTGCGTAGCTTCTCGGTGGATTGACCCTGCCTTAAGGTGCCAGTTTAGGTTGGGTCTGTCGAACGCCCTGAAAGATCTGCTAGTTAGTTATCCCTCTTCTGACTCCCTAGACCAGGTTATGGCTTTAGCGGTACGACTTGACCGACGTCTCAGGGAACGACGACTTGAACGTCTTGATGTTTTCTCCTCTGACTCCCCCATGATGCCTTCCGAGGTTCCGTTGCTTCGTTCCTCCCCGGAAGGCTCGGAGGTACCTATGCAACTCGGGGCCTCCGTGTCCCCCCAACAACGTAGAGATTTCCGCAGGAAGAATGGTCTCTGCTTCTACTGTGGGGATGACAAGCATCAAGTGAACAACTGTCCTAAGCGTAAGAATGCAGCCGGAGAACTTCCGTGCCTAAGTGATCATCAGGTCTCTTTTGGTGGTAGGTCTGCTACCGGCAGTGCCTTCGTGGATTCAGGGTCTTCTGCTAATATCATGTCTGTGGAATTTGCTATGTCTCTAGCTATGCCTTTGATTGATTTGCCTAAACCTGTCCCGGTAGTGGGTATCGACTCCACTCCTCTTGCTAATGGTTATTTTACACAGCATACCCCTGTTTTTGAACTCCTTGTTGGCTCCATGCATTTGGAGCAGTGCTGTGTACTGTTAATGCAGGAATTATCGTCCGATTTGGTTTTAGGCCTTCCCTGGTTGCAGTTGCATAATCCCACGTTTGACTGGAATTCTGGGGACCTTACCAAGTGGGGTAATGAATGCTTGACGTCATGTTTTTCTGTTAATTCTATTTCTCCCCCTGAGGTGGTGAACACGCTACCTGAGTTTGTTCAGGACTTCGCCGATGTTTTCTCTAAGGAGGCCTCCGAAGTGTTACCTCCTCATAGAGAATATGATTGCGCAATCAATTTGGTACCAGGAGCTAAGCTCCCTAAGGGTAGGATATTTAATCTCTCTTGTCCCGAACGTGAAGCCATGAGAGAGTATATCCAGGAATGCCTGGCCAAGGGTTACATTCGCCCATCTACTTCTCCGGTAGGTGCTGGCTTCTTCTTCGTAGGGAAGGAGGATGGTGGTCTTAGGCCATGCATTGACTACCGAAGCTTGAATAAGGTCACTGTAAGGAACCAGTATCCCCTTCCTCTGATTCCTGATCTCTTTAATCAGGTTCAGGGGGCCCAATGGTTCTCTAAGTTTGATCTACGGGGGGCGTATAACCTTATCCGCAACAAAGAGGGGGATGAGTGGAAGACTGCGTTTAACACGCCCGAAGGTCATTTCGAATACCTCGTCATGCCCTTTGGGTTGTGTAATGCTCCCGCGGTCTTCCAGAATTTCATAAATG
The DNA here is from genome assembly GCF_050947455.1 of Rhinoderma darwinii. Taxonomy (NCBI): domain Eukaryota; kingdom Metazoa; phylum Chordata; class Amphibia; order Anura; family Rhinodermatidae; genus Rhinoderma; species Rhinoderma darwinii. The sequence goes on from NC_134688.1 coordinate 87,408,749, forward strand.
AGATTTTAAGAGACTACCTGGGGTTATTTCTTGTAGTGTACCTTGATGACATACTTGTGTTTTCCAAGGACTGGTCCTCCCACATTGAGCATGTCAGGAAGGTGCTCCAGGTCCTTCGAGAAAACAAACTGTTTGCAAAGACCGAAAAATGTGTGTTTGGGGTGCAGGAGATACCATTTTTGGGCCAAATCCTCACTCCTCATGAATTCCGCATGGACCCTGCCAAGGTCCAGGCTGTGGCGGAATGGGTCCAACCTGCCTCCCTGAAGGCGTTACAGTGCTTCCTGGGGTTCGCTAATTATTACAGGAGGTTTATTGCTAACTTCTCGGTCATCGCTAAGCCTCTTACGGATCTCACTCGCAAAGGTGCTGATCTCCTCCACTGGCCTCCTGAGGCTGTCCAGGCTTTTGAGGTCCTTAAGAAGTGCTTTATCTCGGCCCCGGTGCTGGTTCAGCCCAACCAAATGGAGCCATTTATCGTGGAGGTTGACGCGTCCGAGGTGGGAGTGGGGGCTGTCTTGTCCCAGGGTACCAGGTACCTCACCCATCTCCGTCCCTGTGCCTACTTCTCCAGGAAGTTTTCACCCACTGAGAGTAACTATGATATTGGCAACCGCGAACTCTTAGCCATTAAATGGGCATTTGAAGAGTGGCGCCACTTCCTGGAGGGGGCTAGGCACCAGGTAACGGTCCTTACCGACCACAAGAATCTGGTTTTCCTAGAATCTGCCCGGAGGCTAAACCCGAGACAAGCTCGTTGGGCGTTATTTTTTACCAGATACAACTTTGTGGTTACCTATAGGGCTGGGTCTAAAAATGTTAAGGCTGATGCACTGTCACGTAGCTTCATGGCCATCCCTCCTTCGGAGGAAGATCCTGCTTGTATTTTGCCTCCAGGTATAATCATTTCCGCTATTGATTCTAATTTAGTCTCTGAAATTGCGGCTGATCAAGGTTCAGCTCCCGGGAGCCTTCCTGAGAACAAGCTGTTTGTTCCCCTGCAATTCCGGCTAAGGGTACTTAGGGAAAATCATGACTCTGCACTATCTGGCCATCCAGGCATCCTGGGTACCAAGCACCTCATTGCCAGAAACGATTGGTGGCCTGGGTTGCCTAAAGACGTTAAGGCCTACGTCGCCGCTTGTGAAGTTTGTGCTAGGTCCAAGACTCCCAGGTCCCGACCAGCGGGCTTACTATGTTCTTTGCCCATTCGCCAGAGACCTTGGACCCATATCTCCATGGATTTTATCACCGATTTGCCTCCATCTCAAGGCAAGTCGGTGGTATGGGTTGTAGTAGACCGTTTCAGTAAGATGTGCCACTTTGTGCCCCTCAAAAAACTACCCAATGCTAAGACGTTAGCTACCTTGTTTGTCAAACACATCCTGCGTCTCCATGGGGTCCCTGTCAATATTGTTTCTGATAGAGGGGTACAATTTGTTTCATTGTTTTGGAGAGCCTTCTGTAAAAAGTTGGAGATTGATCTGTCCTTCTCCTCTGCCTTCCATCCTGAAACTAATGGCCAAACTGAGAGGACTAATCAGTCTCTAGAACAATATTTAAAGAGGCTCTGTCACCAGATTTTGCAACCCCTATCTGATATTGCAGCAGATAGGCGCTGCAATGTAGATTACAGTAACGTTTTTATTTTTAAAAAACGAGCATTTTTGGCCAAGTTATGACCATTTTTGTATTTATGCAAATGAGGCTTGCAAAAGTACAACTGGGCGTGTTGAAAAGTAAAAGTACAACTGGGCGTGTATTATGTGCGTACATCGGGGCGTGTTTACTACTTTTACTAGCTGGGCGTTGTGTATAGAAGTATCATCCACTTCTCTTCAGAACGCCCAGCTTCTGGTAGTGCAGACACAGCCGTGTTCTCGAGAGATCACGCTGTGACGTCACTTCCCCAGGTCCTGCATCGTGTCAGACGAGCGAGGACACATCGGCACCAGAGGCTACAGATGATTCTGCAGCAGCATCGGCGTTTGCAGGTAAATCGATGTAGCTACTTACCTGCAAACGCTGATGCTGCTGCAGAATCAACTGTAGCCTCTGGTGCCGATGTAGCCGACACGATGCAGGACCTGTGAGTGACGTCACAGATCTGCACTGCCAGAAGCTGGGCGTTCTCAAGAGAAGTGGATGATACTTCTCATCAGAACGCCCAGCTAGTAAAAGTAGTAAACACACCCCGATGTACGCACATAATACACGCCCAGTTGTACTTTTACTTTTCAACACGCCCAGTTGTACTTTTGCAAGCCTCATTTGCATAAATACAAAAATGGTCATAACTTGGCCAAAAATGCTCGTTTTTTTAAAAATAAAAACGTTACTGTAATCTACATTGCAGCGCCTATCTGCTGCAATAGCAGATAGGGGTTGCAAAATCTGGTGACAGAGCCTCTTTAAGGTGTTTTATCTCTGACTGTCAATATGATTGGGTCTCATTCATTCCCCTCGCCGAATTTTCCCTTAATAACCGGGTCAGTAACTCGTCAGGGGTCTCCCCCTTTTTCTGTAATTTTGGGTTTAATCCACGGTTCTCTTCCGTTTCACCTGGTAGTTCCAACAATCCCGAGGTAGAGGTCATTCATCGAGAACTGTGCACAGTCTGGGCTCAGGTTCAGAAGAACCTAGAGGCGTCCCAGAGCATACAAAAAACTCAGGCAGATAGAAAACGTTCTGCTAACCCCTTGTTTATGGTCGGATCTGGTGTGGCTATCGTCTAAAAATTTGCGCCTTAACCCCTTAAGGACGCAGCCTAGTTTGGGCCTTAAGGCTCAGAGCCCATTTTTCAAATCTGACATATTTCACTTTATGTGGTAATAACGTCGGAATGCTTAAACCTATCCAAGCGATTCTGAGATTGTTTTCTCGTGACACTTTGGGCTTCATGTTCGTGGTAAAATTTGGTCGATATATTCAGTCTTTATTTGTGAAAAATTGCAAAATTTAGAGAAAATTTACAAAAAATAGCATTTTTCAGAATTTAAATGCATCTGCTTGAAAAACAGACGGTTATACCACCCAAAATAGTTACTAGTTCACATTTCCCATATGTCTACTTTTGATTGGCATCGTTTTTTGAACATTCTTTTATTTTTCTTGGACGTTACAAGGCTTAGAACATAAACAGCAATTTCTCATATTCTTAAGAAAATTTCAAAATCCTTTTTTTGAAGGTGCCAGTTCAGTTCTGAAGTGGATTTGAGGGGACTATGTGTTAGAAACCCCCATAAAACACCCCATTTTAAAAACTAGACCCCTCAAAGTATTCAAAACAGCATATAGAAAGTTTTTTAACCCTTCAGGCATTTCACAGGAATTAAAGCAAAGTGGAAATTAAATTTGCAAATTTCATTTTTTCTGCTGAATTTCAATTTTATTCAATTTTTTTTTAGTAACAGAGAAGGTTTTACCAGAGAAACACTACTAAATATGTATTGTCCAGATTCTGCAGTTTTTAGAAATGTCCCACATGTGGCCCTACTGCGCTCGTGGACTAAAACACAAGCCCTAGAAGCAAAGAAGCACCTAGTGCATTTTGAGGCCTCTTTTTTATTAGAATATATTTTAGGCAGCATGCCAGGTTTGAAGAGGCGTTGAGGTATCAAAACAATGGAAACCCACCAGAAGTGACCCCATTTTGGAAATTACACCCCTCAAGGAATTCATTTATGGTTTTTGTTATCATTTTGACCGCACAGTTTTTTCACAGCACCTATTTGAATTGGGCTGTGAAATGAAAAAAATGATATTTTTTCCAATAAAATGTCATTTTTGATCAAATTTTCTTATTTTCACAGGGAACAACATACCCCATTTTGTTGCCCAATTTGTCCTTAGTGTGGCAATACCCCATTTGTGGTGATAAACTGCCGTTTGGGCCCATGGGAGGGCTCAGAAGGAAAGGAGCGCTATGTGTTTGTTGGAGTCCAGATTTTGCTGGATTGGTTTTCGGGTGCCATGTCGCATTTGCAGAGCCCCAGAGGTATCAAAGCAATGGAAACCCACCAGAAGTGACCCCATTTTGGAAACTACACCCCTCAAGGAATTCATTTATGGTTTTTGTTATCATTTTGACCGCACAGGTTTTTCACAGCACCTATTTGAATTAGGCTGTGAAATGAAAAAAATTATATTTTTTCCAATAAGATGTCATTTTTGATCAAAATTTCTTATTTTCACAGGGAACAACATACCCCATTTTGTTGCCCAATTTGTCCTTAGTGCGGCAATACCCCATTTGTGGTGATAAACTGCCGTTTGGGCCCATGGGAGGGCTCAGACGGAAAGGAGCGCTATGTGTTTGTTGGAGTCCAGATTTTGCTGGATTGGTTTTCGGGTGCCATGTTGCATTTGCAGAGCCCCAGAGGTATCAAAGCAATGGAAACCCACCAGAAGTGACCCCATTTTGGAAACTACACCCCTCAAGGAATTCATTTATGGTTTTTGTTATCATTTTGACCGCACAGTTTTTTCACAGCACCTATTTGAATTGGGCTGTGAAATGAAAAAAATGATATTTTTTCCAATAAGATGTCATTTTTGATCAAAATTTCTTATTTTCACAGGGAACAACATACCCCATTTTGTTGCCCAATTTGTCCTTAGTGCGGCAATACCCCATTTGTGGTGATAAACTGCCCTTTGGGCCCATGGGAGGGCTCAGAAGGAAAGGACCACCATTTGGCCTACTGGAGCTTTTCTGGTGCTAAGTCATGTGTGCAGAAGCCCCTGAGGTACCAGTACAGTTGAAACCCCCGAGAAGTGACCCCATTTTAAAAACTACACCCCTTAAGACATTCATCTAGAGGTGTAGTGAGCATTTTGACCCCACAGGTACTGTGTAAAAGATAATGCGCAGCAGATGGTGCAGTGTGAGATTTGCAATTTTATATATGTATATGCCATTTCAGTGTCCAATATAGTGTGCCCAGCATGCGCCACCGGAGATATATACCCCTTAAATTGTAATGTGGGTTCTCCTGGGTACGACAATACCCTACATGTGGCTGTTATCAGCTGCCTGGGCATACGGCAGGGCTCAGAAGGGAAAGATGAGGGGGGTAAGCTGTGCGGAGTGCATCAGGGTAAATTGAAAATCAAGGGATGTATGATACATTTTAAAACAATCTTTTATACAGAGCCCTGGTTTTTCGGGACACGTGTCACATTGGTATATTGTGTTCTTCCTTATCCCCCTCTTATAGCAGACTCTGCACCTCTTTTGACTCTTTCCCTTTCCACCGGTTTGGGGACCTTCTCCTGGAAAGTGTTGCCCTGGTACGATGCGCCCCCCCTTCCTGGTCCCTAAAGATTAGATCTTGAAATTCCAGGAAAGTTCCCCTCTGGCCTGCACATCGACGTAGCACATACGCATTGTACAAAGCCATCTGTATGATGTGCCCGGCCAGCTTCTTATACCTCACCGCATGGCGCTGTGGGGCTTCAGGACTTGATTTGACAAGTCCATCCCTCCCATGTACCTATTGTAGTCCAGGATGCAGTCTGGTTTGGGGGTGGCCTTTCCTTCATATATCCTAAACCTGTAGGTATACCCTGATGCACTCTCGCACAGCTCATACATCTTCACGCCATACCTTGCCCTCTTACCTGGCAGGTACTGGCGGAATTGAACCCTCCCTTTAAAATGTACCAGGGACTCATCAATAGAAAAACACTTCTCGGGGGTGTATGCTTGGGAAAACCGGGCACTGGAACGGTCTAATAGGGGTCTCCGTTTATACAAACGGTCAAAACTGGGGTCATCTCGGAGTGGGCACGGCTCATTATCAGTATAATGTAAGAAGCGAAGTATTGCCTCATTTATTTATTTTTTTAGGTTCCAGTTCATTTCTGAAGTTGCTTTGAGGGGCCCATATATTAGAAACCCCTATCAAACACCCCATTTTAGAAACTAGACCCCTCAAAGTATTCACAACAGCATTTAGAAAGTTTATGAACCCTTTAGGTGTTTCACAGAAATTTAGAGCAAAGTAGAGGTGAAATTTACTCTTTTTATACCATTTTTTTTATAACACAAAAGGATTTATCAGAGAAACGCAACTCAATACTTATTGCCCAGATTCTGCAGTTTAGAGAAATATCCCACATGTGGCCCTCGGGCGGTAATGGACTGAAGCACTGGCCTCCGAAGCAAAGGAGCACCTAGCGGATTTTGAGCCCTCTTTTTTATTAGGCACCATGTCCGGTTTGAAGAGGTCTTGTGGTGCCAAAACATTGGAAACCCCCCAAAAGTGACCCCAATTTGGAAACTAGACCCCTTGAGGAATCCATTGTAGTTTTCATGGGGTGCATGCGGCTTTTTGATCAGTTTTTATTCCATTTTTAGGTGGCGTGGTGACTAATAAACAGCAATTCTACTATTGTTTTTGTATACTTTTTTTTTTACAGCGTTCACCGTGCGCTATAAATGATATATTAACTTTATTCTGCGGGGCGATACGATCACGGCGATACCAGATGTTTATAGTTTTTTTTTATGTCTTATGGCGTTTGCACAATAAAATACGTTTTGTAAACAATCATTCACTTTTTGTGTTACCTTATTCTAAGAGCCATAACGTTTTTATTTTTCAATCAATAAAGCCGTGCGAGGACTTATTTTTTGCGTAACGAACTGTATTTTCCATCAGTACCATTTTTAGGTACATGCGACTTTTTGATCTCTTTTTATTCCATTTTTTGGGAGGTGAAGTGACCAAACAATTGTGATTGTGGTACGGTTTATTAATATTTTTTTTTACGGCGTTCACCGTGCGGGATAAATAACAAAATAATTTTGTAGTTCAGGCCGTTACGGACGCGGCGATACCAATTATGTATAGTTTATTTGTTTGTTTATATATTTTTATTAATAATAAAGGCCTGATAAGGGAAAAAGTGGGACTTTTACTTTTATTACTTTTAAAACTTTTATTTTCTTATTTTTACACATCTTTTTTTAACTTTTTTTTTACTTTATTACTTTGTCCCACTAGGGGACATGAGGGCAGGAGGCCCTGATCGCTATTCTAATACACTGCACTACATGCGTAGTGCAGTGTATTAGAACTGTCAGCTACTCACTGACAGCAAGCATAGTGGGTCCTGACGTTGTCAGGACCCACTAGGCTTCCGTCTATGGCATAGCCGGACGCCATTGTTTGGTGTCCGGTTGCCATAGTCACCATCGCCGGCCGCTATCGCGTAGCAGGCCGGCGATGGCAGCTTAACCCCTAAAAAGCCGCGATCTCTATAGAACGCGGCTTTTAAGGGGTTAATCAGCGGGGACACAGCGATCGGTCCCCGCTGTAGGAGCTGTGACAGCTGCTGAACAAGACAGCAGCGTCACAGCTCCTGTATGTGTCGGGAGGACGGCCGAAACGGCCGTTACTCCCGAGACGTACTATTACGGCATGGAGCGCGAACGATACAGCTGCCATGACGTAATAGTACGTCAAGGAGCGGGAAGGGGTTAAGGTCCCGTCCAAGAAGTTTGCTCCCCGGTTTATAGGGCCGTACAAGGTCATTGAAGTCCTCAATCCTGTCTCCTTCCGACTGGAGTTGCCCCCATCTTTTCGAGTACACGACGTGTTCCATGCCTCCCTCCTTAAACGCTGCTCCCCGTCCTTGGCTCCCTCGAGGAAACCTCCGGTCCCTGTTCTCATCCCTGAGGGGGCAGAATTCGAGGTGGCAAAGATTGTGGACAGCAGGATGGTCCAAGGCTCCCTCTAGTACCTGGTCCATTGGAGAGGATACGGGCCTGAGGAGAGGACTTGGGTACCCGGTCGGGATGTTCACGCTGGGATATTGGTCAGGAGGTTTCACCTTCGTTTCCCCAGTAAACCAGGTCCACTTAGAAATGGTCCAGTGGCCCCTGATAAAAGGGGGGTACTGTAAAGGATCTGCCAGGCACAGCTTCGGGGTTAACGCCCATAGATAATCAATCTGCAACTGCTTCTATGTCTGTGAGACTGACTCCATCTTCCACCACTCAGGGTGGCAGGCTTAGGAGTGGGAGAACCTATCACAGCCTGGCCAGACGGAGCTAGCTCCCGCCCTCTGTCTATTTATACCTGCCTTTCCTGTTCCTCCTTTGCTTGTGCTTCTTCTCGTTTGGTTTCCTGGCCCTGCTGCAGCTTCTTGTACCATTGTCCTTGCTTCATATTGACCCCGGCTTGCTGACTACTCTCCTGCTCTGCGTTTGGTACCTCGTACACTCCTGGTTTGACTCGGCTTGTTTACTACTCTTCTGCTCTGCGTTTGGCACCTAGTACTCTCCTGGTTTGACTCGGCTTGTTCACTTCTCTTGTTGCTCACGGTGTTGCCGTGGGCAACTGCCCCTTTCTCCCCCTAGCTCTGTGTACCCTTGTCTGTTTGTCTGTCATGCACTTATTGAGCGTAGGGACCGTCGCCCAGTTGTACCCCGTCGCCTAGGGCGGGTCGTTGCAAGTAGGCAGGGACTGAGTGGTGGGTAGATTAGGGCTCACTTGTCTGTCTCCCCACCCCCGTCATTACAGTCAAGCAACAGCTCAACCAAGGGGAAAGGTGTGAGTGGAGAAGAGGCAGAACAGGCGTTGGAGGCAACGCATTCCGGTCACAGAAAACTGGTAAGAGAAAAGAGAATACAAGCAAAAGACCAATGGAAAAAGAAATAAGGCATGTAGAGATTATGAGAAATACGAGTAGCTGTCTCGAGGCAAAAGCCAGAGGAGAGCGGGGTCAGTAAAGGTAAGGAGACCACAATGTGGGTAAGCCGCGCACACCATAGACTATAAAGAGAGCCATAGTGGGAAAATACTCGGGGTGGGAGAGTAAGTCACCCAAACCAGATAACCAAACATAGGTAAACCCTGGAAAGCCGTTTAGGCTGCGATCTTGTCAATACTAATAGGCAGTAAGCGGAGCAAGAGAACAGGGTATGTGAGAACAGTCTGGAGCCATTAGCCAGGGGAAGTTCGGTGCAGGTGCGGGCACTATATTGAGGATAGGCCTCACACTCCGTAGACCACCACCTGAGAGAACAGTGTCCAGATTAAAGTAAAGATAAACAAGACGAAATATATGGTACTAAACAAACCGATACGACATAGAAACCTGTCCAGAAGCATGTTTCATTCACAGTACTAAACGAACAGCAATACAAAATAACTGACTCTGGCTGAGGACCAGTAGAGGTAAGAGTACTATATTGAGGATAACCCTACACCTCCGTGGACCACTGCAAGAGTCCACAGTAGGAGAATGCCCATAGTCAGGGGCAGCCGAAACCGCAGGTAGTTTCAACAAAAGCGAGTAGCTGTTAGTAAGGCAGTGTCTGTGAGCCTGGTGTGATCCAGTTTTCAAGGGAGTCCTGTCCACTCCCGTATGGATCGGACGAAGAGAATCATTTGTATGTCAGGGACAGGAGCGACACAGAGTAGGACAAACGAAGATCCCAAATGTTGAGTCAGGACTAGCAGAGTATCCCGGTATAAACCGAACAGGCTCAATTGCTCAGCATCAAGGTGAGCTGGTCTCCTCTGGGAAGGTCTGGTCGGTCTCATGGGACGCCATTCCCTAGGTTGTGGGTTAGGCGTCGGCCGGCGGAAGGGAAGGGCAGCCGAGAGCCAATCAGGCAAGTCAATAGGAGGGATGTCCAGAAGGGTGAATAGGCCTGGTAAGTCAGAGTGGTCGTAACTGGGCAAAGTGGATCCTTGTGCATAGATGAAAAGGGTGTCCCCAAGTATAGGAACACTCCAGCATCCCAAATTTTCTCCAGCAAGGGATGCAGCACCCGTCTCATCATCAGGGCACGATTAGAGACATGAGGAAGGAGATGTATTTCCGCAACATCGGAGTAGAAGGGACCCGTTTCCCAGGCTTTGCACATTATCAGCTCTTTGATAGTATAGCGGTGCACACGACAAATTATGTCTCTGATTCTCAAACCGTCAGTGGACCGTGGCCCCAAGGGGTGATGCACCCTGTCAAGTTCAATAGCTTCAGTCCGGGGTCGACCCAGTAGAGAGTTAAATATGCAATGTACCGTGACCGACAAGTCCTCTGGGCTTCACCCCTAAGGCGTATGTTAGGAGTCTTGTCTGTGGGCCAGCTCAGTAACCCTAGAGTCCACAGTAGTAATAGAAGTTTCAAGAAGGTGAACTTTATTGCTCAGGCGTTCCACCGACTTTTGTATTTCCCCCAGGCTGCGCCTATGTAGCAATTCCAATCGGTGCATCATACCCTCAAAGTAAGCCCTGTCAGGGATGTCACCCCCAGGGGGATGGAGGGGGGGGGGTCTGAGGGTAGGGATCTGGTTATAGCCGCTGGAGGTGCAGAGGGAGAGGGAACAGGAGACCATTCCAGTCTCATGGAGTGGGCCACGGAGGAGGTACCGGGCGATGGTAGTGGCGTACCTTGCATTGGTGGTGTGGCATGAGCTGTTGGAGACTCGCCTCCCGCCTGTGAGGGAGGCAGTGTTCGGGCCGTGGCAGCCATATTGCGGCCTGCGCTGAGTGTGCTGCCGAGCAGCGGTTGTAGCGTGGCAGCCGACAATAAATAAGAGCGGAGCGTGGAGCGGGTGATGCCGATCGGTGTGCCACGGCTTCCCCTCCTCCTTCCCATACCTCAATGCACTGCAGAGAGGGTAGAGGATGGTCCTTTCATGCTGGAAGTGACAGGGCAGCAGGAGCTCTGGTGAAGTGCGTCCTCACAGCGCCATGTCCTGGCCACGCCCCACTATGTTACTTTTAATGTGGGCACTGTGGTACTATGTGGGCAATATGGCACTATCTACAATACGCACTGTGGCACTGTGTGGGCACTGTGGTACTATGTGGGCATTATCTACAGTGGGCACTGTGGCACTATCTACATGGGCACTGTGGTGTTTTAAGGGGGTTGGGACAAAAAAAAACCTGACAAATGAAATCCATCCTTCTTTTTAACGGCCATGAAAAATGAATGGCAAACAGATGACAAACAGCCATTAAAACCAGACAGACGGACTGGAAATGGATAAAAATTTGGAGACACTGATGCAAAATGGCCATGAAAAACCGACAGTTGATCAGTTTTTAATGGCCATTTTTTTTCACTGTCGTGTGAATGTAGCCTTGCTTGGGGATTTGAAGGCCTGATCTTCGGATCCACGGTACAATACACTGCACTACTTATGTATTTTTCAACTGACAGCTTATTAGGTCCTGCCTTAAGCGATCGCTATTGGCCGCCGCATTTAAGGGGTTAAACGGTGGCGATCGGAGTTAACTGTGATTCCGCCATTGCAGCGGGATGTCAGCTGTATATTACAGTCGACACCCGCTGAAGATGAAGCGAGCACAGCTCCTGTGCCCGCTTCATCTTCAGAACGTGACTGTACGCCCATTTGTAGTAAGTAAGCCTCAAAGAGGCTCTGTCACCACATTATAAGTGCCCTCTTACATAAGGAGATGGGCGCTGTAATGTAGGTGACAGCAGTGCTTTTTATTTAGAAAAACAATCTATTTTTACCACGTTATTAGCGATTTTAGCTTTATGCTAATTACTTTCTTAATGGACAACTGGGCGTGTTTTTACGATTGACCAAGTGGGTGTTGTACAGAGGAGTGTATGACGCTGAGGAGTGTATGACGCTGACCAATCAGTGACCAATCAGCGTCATACACTTCTCTCCATTCTTTTACTCAGCGCATAGGGATCCTGCTAGATCAGTATGTGCTGTCTTATACTGACACATTAACGTTACTGAAGTATTTAGACAATGAATAGACATTCCTTCCAGCCAGGACGGGATGTCTATTCACAATCCCGACACTTCGGTAACGTTTCTGTGGTACTTACAGCAGAGCAAGCGTAATCTCGCGAGATCACGCTGTAAATGACAGGTTACAGCGAGATTACGCTTGCTCTGCTGATTACGCTGATTGGTCACTGATTGGTCAGCGTCATACACTCCTCTGTACAACGTCTAATTGATCAATAGTAAAAACACGCCCAGTTGTCCATTAAGAAAGTAATTAGCTTAAATCTAAAATCGCTAATAACGTGGTGAAAATAGATAATTTTTCTAAATAAAAATCACTGCTGTCACCTACATTATAGCGCCCATCTCCTTATGTAGGAGATAGAACACTTATAATAATGTGGTGACAGAGCCTCTTTAAAATGGATGTACAATCATGTCCATTTGGGGGTTAATGACATGTCTTCTAAGTATTTTTGTTTCTGTAGCTTTATACATTGTCATTGTCTGAAGCCGAGTTGAGGATGCAACTGTAAATTCTGCCCTAGCTATGAAGTGGGGCTGAGCTGCAATCCCAGGCACAGCCGCTACAGATGTGTATGTCGCTGTTCCTGGTAAACTATAAAGAGACCATGGCGTTAGTCGCTGTGACCTCCTGAGTCAGCTGATCGGTGGGTGTGCCAGGAATCAGACCACCACCGATTTGATATCCTGAGGCCGGATTCACACGAGCAGGTGCGTTTTGCGCACGCAAAAAACGCTGCGTTTTGCGCACGCAAAAAACGCTGCGTTTTGCACGCGCAAAAGGCACTTAACAGCTCCGTGTGTCATTCCCGTATGATGCGTGGCTGCGTGAGTTTCGCGCAGCCGCCATCATTATGACACTGTTTGTATGTTTGTAAACAGAAAAGCACGTGGTGCTTTTCTGTTTTCAATCATACTTTTTACTGCTGTTGCGCGAATCACGCACGTCCCACGGAAGTGCTTCCGTGTGCTGCGAGTAATTTTCACGCACCCATTGACTTCAATGGGTACGTGATGCGCGAAAAACGCACAAATATAGGACCTGTCATGAGTTTTACGCAGCGGACTCACGCTGCGCAAAAATCACTGACTGTCTGCACGGCCCCATAGAGTAACACAGGTCCGTGCGATGCGCGTGAATATCACGCGCGTTGCACGGACGTATTTTACGTTCGTCTGAATAAGCCCTAAGGATAAGCCATCAATACAAAAGTCCCAGAAAACCCCTGAAGACCTAGAAACGGAAAAGTGAAAATGTCATGGTTACTACAAGATGAGGTTTTAGGAGGGTTGTCAGAGATCTTGAAGCACCTCCCCACCTCTGCCTATTCAGCTTTTCCTAAATTCAAGCATTGTTCAGCAGGTTATTGGAGGCATTTTGATTGTCCTCTATAGGGGCATGGGCTGTACTTATGTATCTATAAAATGTGCACTTCTTAGGGCTAGGTCACACAGTTTCTTGACACGTTTTTTGACATGGAAACCGCGTCGGAAAACGCGTCAAAAACGACTGAAAATGCCTCCCATTGATTTCAATGGGAGGTGGAGGCTTTTTTCCCCCGCAAGCTGAAAAACCGTCTTGTGGGAAAAACAAGCGAAATGCCCTATCTTTGGGCGTTTACGTTTCAGACCTCCCATTGACATCAATGGGAGGCAGAGAAAGCGTATTTCACTGCGTTTTTTGCCCGTGCCGCTCAATGGCCGCGGGTGAAAAACGCAGCGAAAAACACAGTGAAAATCGGCGTGCAGGCAGAGGAAAATCTGTCTCAAATTTCAAAACGGAATTTTGAGGCAGATTTCCCGCCTGCAAAAAACTCTGTGTGAATCCAGCTTTAAGTCTGCATAGGCAGCGCATCCATTGCCCAATGGCACATATTTACATTAAACAAAAAGTGAACCATAAGGGTATTTTCACACGCAGTGGTTTCATACATAATTCGGGCGTTTTACGCCTCGAATTACGCCTGAAAAACGCCACTAATACGCCTACAAACATCTGCCCATTGCTTTCAATGGGAATTACGATGTTTTGTTCCCACGAGCCTTCATTTTACGCGTTGCGGTCAAAATACGGCGCGTAAAATGAGGGCTCGTCAAAAGAAGTACAGGACACTTCTTGGGATGTTTTTGGAGCCGTTTTTCATTGATCCCATTGATAAACAGCTCCAAAAACGGCTGTAAAATACGGAGCGAAAAAAACCTCGAGTTGTTAAAAAAACTTCTGAAAATTAGGAGCTGTTTTCCCCTGAAAACAGCTCTGTATTTTTAGACGTTTTTGCTCACTGCGTGTGAACATACCCTTATAAGCACAGTGTAGCAATATTATTCCATTTGTTAATCCCTTGTGTCTATCCCTAGTGAGCAGCACAATAAACTTATATCTATGTGTGTAAGACGGTTCAATGAATGAATGATCATCTTCAACTGTGAAGAATGATATTTTTACTTTACAACGCTAAGTTTCAGTTATTAACATGGCACAATTACCATCACCAACCAGGGTTGCCAACCGTTTGTAAATTCACAGTCCGTAAAAATAGAGTACTATTTTCTTGTGTTCATAATAATAAAACTGTTACGTCTGTAATTTTTTTGAAGCTGGAGGAGCTTGCGCAGGTTATTGTGATTGCAATTATAATTTTACAGTTCACAGTAAATGCTGCTAATGTGTTCATATGATATTCATATTATCATCTTTATGGTCCATTTTGTTTTTCCAATTTCTATGTA